>NC_083719.1:12284469-12587500 GCF_028564815.1 Eubalaena glacialis | reverse complement strand
CCATTTTGACTTCACAATGGCATTTTTTAAACACTTGGTGTTTTCTTAAGCTCCCCGCTGCTCTACTTTGGGGGAGCTGTTGCCAAGAGAGGGCGCCCCTCTGGGGCCAGAGAGGTGGGGAAGAATCCTTGCAAAGCACAGGCTGGGCTGCTGCTGAGGCCTCCCCAACCCCCTTTTTACAAAATGGAAATGGGAGTCCATCCAGATGGATGCTGGTAGGCAGAGCCAGCAGGGCAGCTTTGTGCAGCGAACAGCCCACACGGTCACACCGAGCACCCCCGGATGCTGAACCCGGAGGGGCAGGAGAGGGGAGAGACAGTGTCAGAGAGATGGAGAGTGCAGGTCAGAAGGAGAAGCGGAGAGAGACCATGGGTCGGGAAAAGAAAGGGGAGGTGGAGAGTCAGAGGAAATGGAGCAGAATGACAGAGGTGGGTACAGTAGACAGTGGGGAGGAGGGAAGGCCCCAGAGACCCCTAGAGCCTTCACAGCCCCACAGGGCCCTGCCAATCCTTCCAAGACACATTGCTGTAAACTTCAGAAAACTTTAAAAGAGGCAGGTTTTTAAGAAAGCAGTAACTGTGACAAATTGTTGGTTGGCCAAATAGGCTATTTCACAGGTTGATTTTGGGTGAATTGGACTGTTTCAGGATGGCAGGTGTGAAGAGGGATTCTTTTTTTTTTTAATGTTTATTTATTTATTTATTTTCTTTTAGTCATCCATTTTATACACATCACTGTATACATGTCAATCCCAATCTCCCAATCCATCACACCACCACCCACACCCCCCGCCGCTTTCCCCCCTTGGTGTCCATACTTTTTTTCTCTACTTCTGTGTCCCAATTTCTGCCCTGCAAACCAGTTCATCTGTACCATTTTCTAGGTTCCACATATATGCGTTAATATACGATATTTGTTGTTCTCTTTCTGACTTACTTCACTCTGTATGACAGTCTCTAGATGCATCCACGTCTCTACAAATGACCCAATTTCGTTCCTTTTTATGGCTGAGTAATATTCCATTGTACATATGTACCACATCTTCTTTATCCATTCATCTGATGACGGGCATTTAGGTTGCTTCCATGTCCTGGCTATTGTAAATAGTGCTGCAGTGAACATTGGGGTGCATATGTCTTTTTGAATTATGGTTTTCTCTGGGTATATGCCCAGTAGTGGGATTGCTGGGTCATATGGTAATTCTATTTTTAGTTCTTTAAGGAACCTCCATACTGTTCTCCATAGTGGCTGTATCAATTTACATTCCCACCAACAGTGCAAGAGGGTTCCCTTTTCTCCACACCCTCTCCAGCATTTGTTGTTTGTAGATTTTCTGATGATGCCCATTCTAACTGGTGTGAGGTGATACCTCATTGTAGTTTTGATTTGCATTTCTCGAATAATTAGTGATGTTGAGCAGCTTTTCATGTGCTTCTTGGACATCTGTATGTCTTCTTTGGAGAAATGTCTGTTTAGGACTTCTGCCCATGTTTGGATTGGGTTGTTTTTTTTTAATATTGAGCTGCATGAGCTGTTTATATATTTTGGACATTAATCCTTTGTCTGTTGATTCGTTTGCAAATATTTTCTCCCATTCTGAGGGTTGTCTTTTCGTCTTGTTTATGGTTTCCTTTGCTGTGCAAAAGCTTTGAAGTTTCATTAGGTCCCATTTGTTTATTTTTGTTTTTATTTCCATTACTCTAGGAGGTGGATCAAAAAAGATCTTGCTGTGATTTATGTCAAAGAGTATTCTTCCTATGTTTTCCTCTAAGAGTTTTATAGTGCCTGGTCTTACATTTAGGTCTCTAATCCATTTTGAGTTTATTTTTGTGTATAGTGTTAGGGAGTGTTCTAATTTGATTCTTTTCCATGTAGCTGTCCAGTTTTCCCAGCACCACTTATTGAAGAGACTGTCTTTTCTCCATTGTATATCCTTGCCTCCTTTGTCATAGATTAGTTGACCATAGGTGTGTGGGTTTATCTCTGTGCTTTCTATCCTGTTCCATTGATCTATATTTCTGTTTTTGTGCCAGTACCATATTGTCTTGATTACTGTAGCTTTGTAGTATAGTCTGAAATCAGGGAGTCTGATTCCTCCAGCTCCGTTTTTTTCCCTCAAGACTGCTTTGGCTATTCGGGGTCTTTTGTGTCTCCATACCAATTTTAAGATTTTTTGTTTTAGTTCTGTAAGAAACGCCATTGGTAATTTGATAGGGATTGCATTGAATCTGTAGATTGCTTTGGGTAGTATAGTCATTTTCACAATATTGATTCTTCCGATCCAAGAACATGGTATATCTCTCCATCTGTTGGTATCATCTTTAATTTCTTTCATCAGTGTCTTATAGTTTTCTGCATACAGGTCTTTTGTCTCCCTAGGTAGGTTTATTCCTAGGTATTTTATTCTTTTTCTTGCAATGGTAAATGGGAGTGTTTCCTTAATTTCTCTTTCAGATTTTTCATCATTAGAGTATAGGAATGCAAGAGATTTCTGTGCATTAATTTTGTATCCTGCAACTTTACCAAATTCATTGATTAGCTCTAGTAGTTTTCTGGTGGCATCTTTAGGATTCTCTATGTATAGTATCATGTCATCTGCAAACAGTGACAGTTTTACTTCTTCTTTTCCAATTTGGATTCCTTTTATTTCTTTTTCTTCTCTGATTGCCAAGGCTAGAACCTCCAAAACTATGTTGAATAATAACGGTGAGAGTGGACATCCTTGTCTTGTTCCTGATCTTAGAGGAAATGCTTTCAGTTTTTCACCATTGAGAATGATGTTTGCTATGGGTTTGTCGTATATGGCCTTTATTATGTTGAGGTAGCTTCCCTCTATGCCCACTTTCTTGGAGAGTTTTTATCCTAAATGGGTGTTGAATTTTGTCGAAAGCTTTTTCTGCATCTATTGAGATGATCATATGGTTTTTCTTCTTCAGTTTGTTAATATGGTGTATCACATTGACTGATTTGCATATATTGATGAATCCTTGCATCACTGGGATAAATCCCACTTGATCGTGGTGTATGATCCTTTTAATGTGTTGTTGGATTCTGTTTGCTAGTATTTTGTTGAGGATTTTTGCATCTATATTCATCAGTGATATTGGTCTGTAATTTCCTTTTATTGTAGTATCTTTGTCTGGTTTTGGTATCAGGGTGATGGTGTCCTCATAGAATGAGTTTGGGAGTGTTCCTTCCTCTGCAATTTTTTGGAAGAGTTTGAGAAGGATGGGTGTTAGCTCTTCTCTAAATGTTTGATAGAATTCACCTGTGAAGCTATCTGGTCCTGGACTTTTGCTTGATGGAAGATTTTTAATCACAGTTTCAATTTCATTACTTGCGATTGGTCTGTTCGTATTTTCTATTTCTTCCTGGTTCATTCTTGGAAGATTATACCTTTCTAAGAATTTGTCCATTTCTTCCAGTTTGTCCATTTTATTAGCATAGAGTTGCTTGTAGTAGTCTCTTAGGATGCTTTGTATTTCTGTGGAATCTGTTGTAACTTCTCCTTTTTCATTTCTAATTTTATTGATTTGAGTCCTCCCCCTCTTTTTGTGGATGAGTCTGGCTAAAGGTTTATCAATTTTGTTTATCTTCTCAAAGAACCAGCTTTTAGTTTTATTGATCTTTGCTATTGTTTTCTTTGTTTCTATTTCATTTATTTCTGCTCTGATCTTTATGATTTCTTTCCTTCTGCTAACTTTGGGTTTTGTTTGTTCTTCTTTCTCTAGTTCCTTAGGTGTAACGTTAGATTGTTTATTTGAGATTTTTCTTGTTTCTTGAGGTAGGATTGTATTGCTATAAACTTCCCTCTTAGAACTGCTTTTGCTGCCTCCCATAGGTTTTGGATCATCGTGTTTTCATTGTCATTTGTCTCTAGGTATTTTTTGATTTCCTCTCTGATTTCTTTAGTGATCTCTTGGTTATTTAGTAACGTATTGTTTAGCCTCTATGTGTTTGTGTTTTTTACATTTTTTTCCCTGTAATTCATTTCTAATCTCATAGTGTTGTGGTCAGAAAAGAAGCTGGATATGATTTCAATTTTCTTAAATTTACTGAGGCTTGATTTGTGACCCAAGATGTGATCTCTCCTGGAGAATGTTCCGTGCACACATGAGAAGAAAGTGTAATCTGCTGTTTTTGGATGGAATGTCCTATAAATATCAATTAAATCTATCTGGTCTATTGTGTCATTTAAAGCTTGTGTTTCCTTATTAATTTTCTGTTTGGATGATCTGTCCATTGGTGTAAGTGAGGTGTTAAAGTCCCCCACTATTATCGTGTCACTGTCGATTTTCTCTTTTATAGCTGTTAGCAGTTGCCTTATGTATTGAGGTGCTCCTATGTTGGGTGCATATATATTTATAATTGTTATATTCTTCTTAGATTGATCCCTTGATCATTTTGTAGTGTCCTTCCTTGTCTCTTGTAACATTCTTTATTTTAAAGTCTATTTTATCTGATAATGTGTATTGCTACTCCAGCTTTCTTTTGATTTCCATTTGCATGGAATATCTTTTTCCACCCCCTCACTTTCAGTCTGTATGTGTCCCTAGGTCTGAAGTAGATCTCTTGTAGACAGCATATATATGGGTCTTGATTTTGTATCCATTCAGCAAGCCTGTGTCTTTTGGTTGGAGTATTTAATCCATCCACGTTTAAGGTAATTATCGGTATGTATGTTCCTATGGCCATTTTCTTAATTGTTTTGGGTTTGTTTTTGTAGGTCCTTTTCTTCTCTTGTGTTTCTCACTTAGAGAAGTTCCTTTAGCATTTGTTGTAGAACTGGTTTGGTGGTACTGAATTCTCTTAGCTTTTGCTTGTCTGTAAAGCTTTTGATTTCTCCATCGATTCTGAATGAGGTCCTTGCCAGGTAGAGTAATTTTGGTTGTAGGTTCTTCCCTTTCATCGCTTTAAGTATATCATGCCACTCCCTTCTGGCTTGTAGAGTTTCTGCTGAGAAATCAGCTGTTAACCTTATGGGAGTTCCCTTGTATGTTATTTGTCATTTTTCCCTTGCTGCTTTCAGTAATTTTTCTTTGTCTTTAATTTTTGCCAATTTGATTACTATGTGTCTCGGCGTGTTTCTCCTTGGGTTTATCCTGTATGGGACTTGCTGGGCTTCCTGGACTTGGGTGGCTATTTCCTTTCCCACGTTAGGGAAGTTTTCAACTATAATCTCTTCAAATATTTTCTCGGGTCCTCTCTCTCTTCTGCTTCTGGGACCCCTATAATGCAAATGTTGTTGCGTTTAATGTTGTCGCAGAGGTCTCTTAGGCTGTCTTCATTTCTTTTCGTTCTTTTTTCTTTATTCTATTCCGCAGCAGTGAATTCCACCATTCTGTCTTCCAGGTCACTTCTCCGTTCTTCTGCCTCAGTTATTCTGCTATTGATTCCTTCTAGTGTAGTTTTCATTTCAGTTATTGTATTGTTCATCTCTGTTTGTTTGTTCTTTAATTCTTCCAGGTCTTTGTTAAACATTTCTTGCACTTTCTCGATCTCTGCCTCCATTCTTTTTCCGAGGTCCTGAATCATCTTCACTATCATTATTCTGAATTCTTTTTCTGGAAGGTTGCCTAGCTCCACTTCATTTAGTTGTTTTTCTGGGGTTTTATCTTGTTCCTTCATCTGGTACATAGCCCTCTGCCTTTTCATTTTGTCTATCTTTCTGTGAATGTGGTTTTTGTTCCACAGGCTGCAGGATTGTAGTTCTTCTTGCTTCTGCCATCTGCCCTCTGGTGGATGAGGCTATCTAAGAGGCTTGTGGAAGTTTCCTGATGGGAGGGACTCGTGAAGAGTGATTCTTAACAGGCTGCCCCAGGGTGGGCTTCATGACCCCAGATTCGAAATACGCTGAGGTCATGGGACTGAGCCAGGGTCTCCAGGCTGTTTCCCACTGGCCTCCCTCAGCTTCAGCAAATGGAGGCTGCGTGGTGATGGCGGCAGCGGCAGCAGTGGCGGTGGTGTGTGTGTGTGTGTGTGTGTGTGTGTGTGTGTTTTGCCGTCACTTAGGGCAGAGGGAGAAGGGAGACTTGCCATCCAACCACAGTGCCTCACACAATAGGATGCAAGGGTATCTGAGGCCAGTGGCTGTTACTACTTAAGGATCTATTTCTTTTAAAAAAAGAGTTAAAATAGGTTTTTACTCTGGATCCACCCTGAGCCTTGCCTTTTGACGTCAATGCGTGGTAAAAAGGGAAAGTGCGACTCTGCACTCAACCCTGAATCTTCTATTCTGATGATTATGGAGTGAATTATGTCCACCCCAAATTCCTATATTGACATTCTAGCCCCAGTGCCTCAGAATGAGGCCTTATTTGGAAATAGGGTTCTGATGAGGTCCTGGTGGGTGAGTCAGGTGGACCCCTCATCCAGTCTGACTGGTGCTCTTAGAGGATGGGGGGTGTGGACACAGACACGCACACGGCGGGTTGGGGTTGGTACGTGGAGACTGGAGTGATGCTGCCGGAAACCGGGAGGCCTGGAGCAGATTCTTCCCTGGTGCCTTCAGAGGGAGCGTGGCCCTGCCCACACCTTGATTTTGGTGTCACTCCAGGACTATGAGACAGTAAATTGTTAGGCTGCCCGGTTTGCAGTACTTTGTTACAGCAGCCGTAGCAAACTCATACACTGGTGTTTCTGGAAGAATGGAGTCCTCTTGTCATTTAGGGCCACATGGATCGATTGACCAGAACTAACTAATCAACTGATTTGCTTTCTCTTTAAATTCTCCACTTACTGTTTCCATAACACACTTGTATTCTTGTGTTTCCAGCTTCTGCAGGTGAGAATCTGAGTGGAGGATTTGCTTAGAAATATTGTTCATGCAGGTCAGCACTGTCCCCAAATTTATGTGCTTATCTATGTCCTTGCTGATGGGGCTTTTTTTTGAGGGAGGGTGGTTGTTGGCATCATAGCATCCAGTAGAAGTACCAGTGTTCTATTTAGGTTGTTTTGCTTTTTGGTTTTATTCTGCTTTCCATTAGTTGAACAATCCAATGCATCTCACCCCGGCCCTGCAGAACCACCATCACTAGCACTGAAAAGCCGAAACATGTTCGCAATTTTCAAGGAACAAATTAAGTTGCTAGTATTTTATCCAGTTGTATTTATACCCCCAAATTGTCTCAAAACCTTGATCCCTTCTGCTGATTCATGCATAAACGGTAGTATCTGATTTGGCACAAAACTGTAAAAATTACTTAGTTTCAGCTTCACCTGTCAGTACACACCTGTGTTCTATAAAGAACAGGTACAGAGCCGCCACCTGAAGGGGTTTGGGAACCAGGGAGAAGACAACTGTGTTCTCCCCCAGCTCCTGCAGAAGAGTCTTGATTGGCCCGTGGATCCTACACGTCCCCCATGCCGCCTGCCGGACCCCAGCCTCACATCAAGGATGTGGTTCACAGGCTCCACTCCGAGGCTTTTCTGGTGCAAAAGCAGATTTATCAGAGGGAGAAGGCAGTCAGGAATCGTTCCACACAATATTCAAGATAACCCAGTGGGGATCAATTCATAGACTTCAAGGAACTGTATTTTATGACTCCCTGTGGCTTTTTTAAAAATCACTTTTATTCATCTCAGCTTAAAGACAGAAGCAGTAGGGGAGCATTTTTCTTCTTATCCGGTGGGTACATTACAGTATGTAATGGTCAGATGTGTGGTCCAGACCCTCCCAACAATAATCACGATGAGACGTGTGGACAAAATGAGGCCGTGATATTCGTGGCCGCTCGGTTTTCTGATTTCAGCGTCTGCTCTCGCTCTCAGGTGCTTTGGGCTCTGAACACAACCAGCTTCCTGGTGAACTTGGATATCCTGTTGATTTATGCTGTTAAGACATGTAAGGAGTCAGCAAAGCCCATGTAAAATATCTTAAAACTTTTTTTGTAAATTATCTCAGGAAACACTGAATAGACGTAGTGAAATCAGCACGTGAGGACATAAAACGCCGTTAGGTGCGCTAAGTGATCATTTTGTGTTTAGTGAAGCCAGAGAACATTGGACCCAGAAACAAGAGAAAACAATCAAGGATTATTCTGGTTACACAGACGTATTTCCCCAAAACATTAAGGTAACATAAATCAAACACTGGTACTTCTATTGGATGCTGTGATACCAACCACCCTCTACCCTCACCCCCTAAAAGCCCCATCAGCAAGGACATAATTAAGCACATAAATCTGGGGACAGTGATGACCTGCATGAACAGTATTTCTAAGCAAACCCTACGTTCAGATTCTCACCTGGAGAAGCTGGAAACACAAGAACAGAGATGTCTCACGGAAACAGCAGGTGGAGAATTTAATACCTGCTTTACTTCTCCCAGCACTTAGCTGTCTTCTGCACCTGCACGCAGACTAAGAGAGTGAACGGGGAAATAAAGTCAGTCTTAGCTAACTGATACATGGCCTTTACTGAAAATGTTCTTTATTTTATCTTAAAGTGTTTTACTGCATTTCCAGCTCTGGGTGGGAGTGCCCACTTGTTCAGGCAGTGAAGGAAACACGATTGAGTTGCGCTGTGAGATTATTTCCGGAGTCTTTTTGAACCTTCTGAGCCCAGGGCCAGCCTCAAAGAACCACCATGTGACACTGAGAAAAAGCACGTGTGGCAAATAATAGTGCCTGGGAAAGCTCTTCATCATTAATCAGGTACCAGACAGTTTTCAAAGGCCTGCCTTTAATCCTCCCTCAGAGATGGCTCTTAACCAATGTGGCTCGAGGAATGAATCGGCCCTTACCCAAACAAACAAAAACAAGAAGGTTTTGAGAGCCGGCCCCTGTGAACCGGAGATGGATTCAGATGCAGGGCTGGGCATGGTGCCAAGGGCCCTGAGCTCTCAGTGACACTTGACTGCCCTCTTTGCGGATTTTGATTTAAAAGGGGTGGGTTGGGGAGGGTCAGAGAGCCAAAGGAGAGGGAGTAGCTTAGGCTTGAATTCCGGGCCACATAACACAGTGTTCATGGATGTGGGCCCGGAGGCCCCACGGCCTGGGTTCAAACCCTGACCCTACCACTCACCAGCTGGGTGGTCTCTGAAAACTATAAGCCTGGGCTTCCCCAGCTGCCATGTGGGCATGAGAAGAATACCCACCTTATAAGACTTTGCAAAGGGGTAATAGCTTAGCATATAGCGCCTGGCACGCTGGAAGCAAAGAATGCCAGCTCTCTTCTCCTCCTTGGTCCCCAGACACGTGGGATTCCATGTAAGGAAAGGATGGCTGTATCTGTAAATAAATGGCTACTGGTATATTCGATGCCAGTGAATAATTTTATGAATTTTTCTAGTGATATCTATAATACCCTTCCAAATTTCTGTGGGATTTCTTTTCTTTTGGTGTTTAAAATAAATTCAGCTTCTTGATAGATTTATACATACCTTCTCTAGACAGACCTCACCCACACACGAGACACATATTGCGCGTTTTTCTCCCTGAGAACTTGGGAAAGTTCTTTGGATGTCCCATCACCCCTTCCTGTTTATAGCCTCCAATCCCCGGTGCTGACAGTGTTCGTTCCAGCCTTTGGTCATCTTGTTAATTCAGAAATGTCAGTTACCCACAAGCTTCAGTGAGCGCTGAAAGAGAGAAATTGATACATTTAGTCCTCTGGCTTAGATACATCAGTACACACCAACCAAATATTAGAAATGCCAGTGAGGAAAGATTTTTAAGCACACTTGGATGCGTTGCCAAACTTGTCTAGAGCGTGGACGATGGAACACTTTTGGTGGGATGGGTGATGCCTAGGGTTTCTCTATTTACAGCACAGCTCCCCAGAGAAGGAGCACGTGCATATTTGTCAAGCAGTCATTCAACAAATGCTTGAGCCCCTGGCTCCATACCCGGTCCCAGGGCTACCATGGTGAAACTAACACACAAAGTCTCTTTTCTTGGGGGGGGTTCATAATCTCATGGAGAAGACAGGCAATTAACATACACTATGGTGTTGGACGGTGCTTTAGTTTCCTGTGGCTCCTGTAACAAATGACCACAAACCTGATGGCTTAAAACATCAGAAATTTATTCTCTCCTAGTTCTGGAGGCCAGAAGTCGAAATTCAGTTCACTGGGCTGAAATCAAGGTGCTAGCGGGGCATACTCTCTCCAGTGGCTTTAGAAAAGAATCCATTCCTTGCCTCTTCCAGCTCCTGGTGGCGGCCGGCATTCCTTGGCCGAATCACGCCAATCTCTGTCTTCACATCGCCTTCTCCTCTGTGTGCCTCCCTTTTCTATAATAAGGACATTCGTGAGGGTATTTAGGGCCCACTCAGACATTCCCAAGCAATCTTACCTCAAGATCCTTAATTTAATCACCTCTGTCGACCATATAAAGGAATGAATACTCGTTCTGGGGATTAGGAAGGGAATATCTCTCTGGGTGACCATAATGCAGCCTTCTACAGGGAAACACAGCTGCTTGGGAGAAAAAAATGAAGTAACAGGAAAGAGGGGGGAGATGCTATTTCGGACTGAGGGGTCACATTTACAGTAAGCAGGATGTCCCGCAGGCCAGCGGCCTCTGTGCGCTCGCAGCGTGGAGGCAGGGACGTCCCCCCCAGCCCCCCGCCCCCGTCTGAGTGGTACCCCCATGCACTCACCTGCACGACTTCAGCCATCCTTTCTGCTCAGTGTCTCCCTGTCCCCACTGCCAACTTCTCCCAAATCTCTCCTCCCTTTCTATGTTTCAATATGCTCAAGTCTCCCAACTTTATAAAAAAAAAAAAAATTTAAAGAAAGCATAAAAATCATGTCTTTATCCAGCAGCCCCCCTACGTTTCTCCTCCCCTTGGCATCCAAGCTCCTTGAGAGAATTACGCAAAAGCACCTCAAGCCCACCCTTCCCGCCGCTGTTGGCCACCATCTGTGCTCCCCACCTGTGCCATCTGCGGTTCCCACCGCAGCCCCCCGCCTCCCTCTTCAGGGGCGAAGGGCCCCACTTCCTTCCTAGATCGTTCCTGTGGGCTGCATTCTTGTCACCGCTCCCTGTTGTCTCCTTAGAGAGCTTGCCCCGGTCCCTGCAGGCTCATGCCCCAGCTCCCTCGGGCGCCGTCCGGTTCTCACCTGCCGAGTTTCATGCTGCCGTTGTGTGCATCCCTTGCTCATTTCCCATGGCTCCTGCGGCCCTCTCCTCGGCTGCTCTTCCCTCTTCCTTTCTGAGTGTTGCCGCACAGGCTCCTTGGTGGGACGTCCCTCTTCCTCACTCTGAGTGAGCATCCCCCCTCTGTCCATCGCCCTCCTAAGCCCTCTCTCTGCAGGTCGTGGCTCCAGGTGCCGTGTCTGGCTGATTCCCAGATCAGCGTCTTTGACTCCCATCTCCCTCCTGAGCTTCAGGTCCAAACATCTAACTGCCTCCTGCGCAGAGATGCACTGATTTCCCACGGGCACTGACAACTCTGCCTGTCCCAAAGCGGACTCATGGCCTGCTCGTGGCCCTGAGCTTTTTCTCCTCTCTGTTCCCTATTTCAGTGACTAGCAAGGACTCCTGCCTGCTTGGTGTTGCCAGAGGCAGAAGCCTGGGCTCATCCTCAGCTCGGCTCTCTTCCTCGGGTACACAGCCGGGTCTTAGGCTCCTCCTAAATACCCCTCGGGCCTCCCTCTCCTCCGTTCCCCACATCGCATCCCTATTTCTGCTTCTACAGCTCCCGCTCAGCTGGGACCACAGCCCCCAGTGGGGCTCTTCTACACACTTCCCCCCGAAACCAGTCCTCACGGAGCGGCTGGTGTACAGACCTTCCAGGGGCTCTCTGTGCCACATAAACCCAAACCCTAAACAAGCAGTGCGAGGCGCATCTCCATGCCCTGCTCCCCGTCCCGGCCACGCAGAGCGCTTGGAGCTGAGGCGCCACTGTGTGTCCTCTCAGCCCAGGCCTCTGCTCACGTTGTCCCTTTGGCCTGAAACCCTCTGCCTGCCTCCTTGTTCAGCATATGTGACTTGGACTGCCAGCCGGCTTCCCACCCCCTGAGGCCCCCGCTGTCCCCGTCATGCCCCAAGTCCCCCATCATGACGCAGCGCTCTGGAGTCACTGGGTCTCCGTGAGCACCGGCGTCACTCTGCCGTGTTTGCTGCTGTAAATGCCCAGCATCCGGCACAGTGGCCGGCCCAGGACAGGTGCCCGGTAATTATTTTTTGAGTGAATTCATGTATGAAGCCCACTGTCGTAATAACAAACTGATTGCTGCAGGAATCAGTAGGTCACTGTAGAATCAAAACTATAGAAGTAACTAAGATCCGACTGCCTGAGAGGCGGGAAGGAGGCTGTGAAGACGGACTGCAGTGACCGCAGACGAAGGGCTGGTGAGGCGTCATCTTCATCTCTGCCCTTAGTGTCCACCTAATCCCTCTTCCACGTGGCAGCCCTTCAAACAGCCAAAGCGCATTTCCGGACCTTTTTAACAGGCTTGGCTTCCAGGCCCTGCGGTGTTTTGCTTGTGCTCCTTGAAACTGTTGCAGTTTGCCAGTGTCCTCTGAGAACGCGGGGCACAAACGCCAAATCAGGTCTGACCTCGGCTAATGGACTAGAATTGTCCAGTTTTGACTTTGTAGTTTTCATTAATGCAGTCTAAGCCTACATGGGCTTTTTCATTTAGCCACATGGCACTGTTACCCAACAGTAAGACCCAGCTGGCCATATTCTCATGATAGTCGGGGGCTGGCCCCTTCTCGAATCCATCTTCGGGGGATTTGCCAACCTCGAGGCTCCTGGTATCTCCCCACTTCGTTGCTTTCTCAGCCACGCCAACGACTGTTTTCACTTCAGATGATGTTAGTGATCTGGGACTTGCACAGGCAAAATGCTTCACTCCCTCTTATCAGTTTCGGTCTTCAGATTCCTTTTAACCATGTTTGCTCATTTATTTTAAGATGACCCTCCTTCGTGGAAAAGGCAGACTCAAAGGAGGGGCTTGGAATATACCCTCGGCCCCTACGGGTTCTTTCCTCTTCCTCTTCTTACCTCGAGTATAGTTTTGTAAAGCCCTTTCTCTGGATCTCAGCACTTGCACCCGTTCAGCGTATCTGGGCTTTTGCCTTCCTGTCCTTATTCATCCACGAGATTGTGAGCCCTTGAAGGTGGTAGTTCTTAGACTTTATCTAGGCTTACCTCCCGGGAACTGGGGAAGAGAGAGCCTGTGAGCCGGCAAATGAAGGCAGGGAGATGGCCGGTACCCCCTTCCCCAGCTGGCATGTTCCCTCCCCCGAGAGCAGCCTGGGGACCACCTGACGTCTTCAGGTGCCTTCTGTTCTCTTTTCTGCTTGTCGCAGGGGTTGGGGGAGAAACTTTCTCTTTTGAGAGGTTTCCAGCTCCTTTCAGAATCTCTGGTGTTATCAGATCTTACTTGCCTCTTTCCCACAAATTTTGAAATCTCTTTTCTTTATTTCATTTTTTAAAATTTCCCTGGTCATTGTGAACTTAACAAGAACGTGGTCACTCTCTCCCACGTGAGTGGCCATCTCTTCCTTGATGGTCACAGTTCCGTCCTATGAGGCTGTTCTTCGTCTTGGTCCCCAGCTTCCTGAGCTAATCCTCGTCTGGGGGGCTAGCGTGCAGGTTGCTGGAGAGGGAGGGGGTGAGTGTGTGCTCTCCAGAAACCAGGCACGGAATTGCAACACCCCCGGGTGCCTGTTCCATCTTGCCAAAGCCAGCGCGAAAATACGTGCCATCCAAGGGGTGGAGGCCACCGTAAAATTTAAGGTGATGTTTCGTATTTAAAACATTTTAGTCCTAAAGCTTCAGAACTTCAGGGCCTCACAGCGACCCTCCCAGAGGGAAAGAAAGCCAAAAGGCTTTCCATCAGAGAAAGAAGCATTTGAAAAAATCTGCACCATCAGCTTCTTTCTCTGTGACACACTGAAATAATCCCTTTCGGGGAGGTTCAGCTAATCTTAAAATACTTCTTCTGCTGTTCACACTAGGTATGTCCTCGAGAGGCACAAATCCCACAGATACAAACAGAGGAGCTCCACTCTGCCCCTCCCCGCAGAGTGGCCACCACCTCTGAAAGGCAGCGAGGTCACTGACAGTGGCAGTATTTATAGCGCCCTAATCCTGCCAGGTCAGCTCTGGCCACCTGCTCCCCGCGAGGTCTGGGCAGCTTGGCTAAGGCACTGCCGGTAGAAAACACCAGAAAACGCCCTGCGTGCAGGTCACAGGCCTGGAGTCTCGTCCAGTCCTGCCTGTCACAGCCTCAGTTTCCCCCAGTTAGAGGACTTTTTCATCATTTCAGGATCAGTTTTGCATCTTGCAGTTCAGGATGAGCTCCCCTACTTCCATTTCCGTATATAATGGACAATCTCGAGTGCTCTGGCCGGCACACTAATTCTCCTCTGTTGCTGCTTCATGGGATAGCATATGTCAGCGTCCAACATATGTCAGCATCCAACAAGCACATCAAGAATCCCTTTTTCTTAGTTGCGTCCCACCAGTCAGAGCTGCATCTCAGTACAGCATTCAGCCCTGAGTCCTTCAGTTGTGCGCTGGAAAGCAGCAGAATCTGAGCTGAGAAATAGCAAAACCCACCATCCCATAGGACCTCAGCCTGTGCTCAGAGTTAAAAGTTCAGTTTACGAGGGTGACCCAGTCTCACTTCCTGTGGCTAAACTGACCCACGAGCTGTCCCTCAGCCGTCAGGGTGGTGGACACTACCGGGCTTTTTCTGATTGTGGTACCACGCTGGCCCTGTGTCTCCAACAAGGACGGCCTGTTTGAGGCTTTGTTTCTGCTGGGCTGCCCTACCCCCGTGCCCCGAGACTGCCTTCTCATTGTTCACATTATCCGGGAGAAGAAAAGGACCTCTTGTGCATGGGGGAGGGACGAAAAGGACCAAAGATGCTGAATTTAAGACTTGCTCATTTGGCGCCCCTCACAGTGTCTGTGTACCGTGTACCATTGGGCCAGTTGGGCGCCTTTAGACATCCCAGAGACATGGGGGGAGCAAGGCTTCTGAGTCCCCAAGGCCGGGCTTGAAATCCTGGCCCTACCCTTTACAAATGGGGTGACCTGGGGAAAGTCATACAGCCCCTCTGGGCCCTGCTGTCCTCAGTAGAGGAGCCAAAATCAAAGCCACGACGCTGGGACTGGGATAGGATTAAATGACATAACCTATGGAAAGCTCTTGGTGTATAGTAAATAACTGATGCGTTAGTTCCTTCCCACTGAGCCTCTGCCCCCCTTCACACTTCTCCCCAAAGCTTCAGTCATCCAGCATTTGCTTTTTAAGTCATCACGTTGTAGATTTGAGGGTTCAGTTGGTTTGTTCAGGGGAGATTAAAACAATTGAGACTGGTCCCCAAATCTCTACCTCGTAATAGAATGACAGTACAAATCCACAGGTGCATTCCTTTTTTTAAGTTATTTTATTGAAGTATAGTTGATTTACAATGTTGTGTTAATTTCTACTCTATAGCAGAGTGATTCAGTTATACCTATGTATACATTCTTTTTTATATTCTTTTCCATTATGGTTTATCACAGGATATTGAATATAGTTCCCTGTGCTACACAGTAGGACCTTGTTGCTTATCCATTCTATAAATGATGTTAATCATTTGCATCTGCTAATCCCAAACTCCCAATCCATCCCTCCTCCCCCCCGCCCTGCCTTGGCAACCACAAGCCTGTTCTCTACGTCTGTGAGTCTGATTCTGTTTCATAGATAAGTTCATTTGTGTCATACTTTAGATTCCACATGTAAGTGATATCATATGGTATTTGTATTTCTCTTTCTGACTTACTTCACTTAGTCTGATCATCTCTAGGTCCATCCATGTTACTGCAAATGGCATTACTTCATTCTTTTTCATGGCTGAGTAATATTCCATTGTCTATATGTGCCACATCTTCTTTATCCATTCATCTGTTGATGGACATTTAGGTTGTTTCCATGTCTTGGCTATTTCAAATACTGCTGTTATGAGCATTGGGGTGCATGTATCTTTTCAAATTATAGTTTTGTCTGGGTATATGCCCAGGAATGGGATTGCTGGATCATATGGCAACTCTATTTTTAGTTTTTTGAGGAATCTCCATACTGTTCTCTGTAGTGGCTGCACCAATTTACATTCCCACCAACAGTGTACACGTGCAATTCTTAAAGCAATTAGCAAATGCACGTGCATACTGTGTTGTTATAAGCAGGTTCCAATTTTTTTTTATTTTTTTAAATTGTGGTAAAATACACCTCACATATAACTTAGCACCTGAACCGTGTGTAGGTGTACAGTTCAGCACATTTATATTGTTGTGCTGCTGTCCTCACCATCCATCCCCAGAACTCTTCAACTTGTGAAACGGAAACTCTCTACCCATTAAATAATCACTCTCCATACCCGCCCCCAACACACGCAGCCTCTAGCAAGTTCCAATTTGACTACTAGCAGTCAAAAAAAGTAAAGGCTAAACATAAGCTAAGGTTGGAACTTTCTAAATATTCTTCAGATCAGGTAAGGAAAGAATTACCATTCTGCAGCTATAGATGGGATGGGCGGGAGTTCACAACTGGAGCGCCATCTGCGGCCTTGGTGCATGGCGCCCCCTGCTGTTTGAAGTGTGTTGTTTCTTTCAATCAACCCTCTGTTTCTTACCAAGAATTCAGTCATCTTACATGGGAAAAATGCACCAACTGCTCTTAAGTGTGTATATGGCAATTTCACTGAATCTGAATGATAACAGGGATGACTTAGTTTTCATATTCTTAAGCTGATTTTCAAAATTACATCTGAAAATGTTAATATAATATTTTATCAAAAATGTGCTGTAACCGTTCATGGTTACGTCAACTCCCCTATGAAAATATTCCAGGTAGATGTTTATAATAATTGTAACTGTCAACAAGCCATGCTGAGAATATTAGGCAGTACCTAAATACTCGGTACCAGGCTTTGCCACGCTCCCTAGCTTAACCAAAAACCAAGCTCTGTTTCTCTCAGTAACAGAGGTGGTTTACTCCATCTGTTTCAGCCTGCTGAAACTTTTGCGGGCCTGACCTTACATCGGAAGTCACCCTTTTTATGTATCTCTTCACTTTATTTTATTGTAATTTATTATATTTATTGTAATTCTCACTGTCCTACCCATGACTCTGTCCCGCCCGGAAGTGCTTGTCTCCGTCGCCTCCTCCCGTGCCGCCCCTTCGCTTTCATGCCCACGTGGCTGTTCAGCCCTTCAGAGGATGGGTTGGCGGTCCCCGATCGGCAGCTCTGAGGGGCAGCAGCCCGTTCCCTCTGGAGATGACCACAGGCTTGCTCCCGTCATCCCCTTTAATGCTGCCCCCCAGAAATTGGGTTCGTCAGCCTTTTCACACATGGTCTGCTTGAGCATTTCCACACTAGTAAAACAGCACTTTTTTTCCCTCAGCACTGGGACTCACCCTGGTTCTGAAGGGTCAGTCCTGATGAAATGCTGTCCTTCCGCTGGGGATGTGGGGACTTCTTGTGAGCTCACCGATGGCACTAGGAAAGCTCTTAGAAACAGCCCCATCTAGTTCAGGCAGCCGCCAGCAAAGAGAGTAACTGTGGAGAGCGCAGGCCGGGAGGGCCCCCCATGGGCAGCCAGGCCTCCAGCCTGAAGGAGAGAGCTGCTTTCTCAGTCACGTCACATCACACCCTCTCACACTGCACGGGGACACCTCGGCACACCCCAGGAGCCCTAACTTCTGCGCCTCCAGCTTTGACCGTTTCTCACCTCCTGGTCCAAGGCCATCTCTCACCTGGATTGTTACAGCAGCCTCTCCTCCACAGTCTGTTCTCACACGGCCCTGGGAGAGCTGTCAAAACAGCAGTCCGATCGCGTCACTCCTCCAGTCCACAAAGTCCCAAGGCTCCCAGAGTCACAACCATGACCTGCAAAACCCTTCAGGAAATGCCCCTGCCCCACCCCTACCCTCCTCCACTCCCACCACACATGTGCAGACAGCGCAGTATCGTGATGCTAAGAACCAAAAGGCCAAATGGCATTCCCGGGTCTCTGAAAACTCAAGCGAGGTAGGCATGTGTGTATCCGATCAAGTCCGCCTTCTTTTGCCTCCAACCTCAACCCTCAAGTAAATCGAATCAGGGTGCCTTCTGCCTGGAGTGACATTAGATGCAGTTTGAAAACCGAGCCGGCGGACACCTCTGAAAGCCGCCCCTCGTTCTGAAGCAAGACTGCTTCATCCCTGTCATCGGCACGTACGAAGGTTGACTTTATCCGTGAAGACAGACACACGGGGTCCTTTTTATTCTAAAATGTTTTCTGAACCAGAAGAAAGAAGACCCGCTCTTTGTGGTAAAACAGGGAAAAGTACAAAGAGGAAATAAAATCAATCCTAATCTCAACACCTGCAGATGACCCCACCGTTGGTACTTTATTGCGGTTCCAGGAAACCTTTTACAATGATGATAGCTGAGATTGATCACATTCGCCGTGCCCGGCAATGGTGGGAGCATTTTGTGCAGATCCCGGGCTCCTCAGCCTGGGCCCCCAGGTGTGCTGGCGGTCTGGTCATCTGAGGTGCACTAAGGAGCTGGCACCAGAATGTAAGTCAACTTACTCATCAAGCACACAGTCCAGAGCCAAGCCTGTAACCACCGCTTTGTGGGCGGCATTGTTGAGGGGTACCACTGGTTTACCCAGTGGAGACTTAACCCCAGTTAAACATAAGTTGATCCCTTCTTTCTAAGTAAAACCTCCAAATAAGACTGATGCCCAGGGCCGGGTATTTTAATTCAAAACAGCTGCATGTATTTCACTTCTTCTAAATGCAGGGGTTCAGAATGTCTGACTTGATGCTAATCCTGATTATTCAGGGTAATGGAGACAGCTTTGTGAGTTCCTCAAAAGCGTGGTCAACAGCTTCTGGAAATTAAGTCAAAACCAGAGTTCTTGGCAGTGTTCCTTCATGGAATGGAATCCTCTCAGGACGCACGGGAACGGCTGTCCCACTGTGGCTGGGTTTCTAAGTTCTCTGAGTTCAAATGCTGACAGAGACAATTAGCTTCTTCAAATTCCAATCCCAAGTTCTTGGGAAAGAGACTCAGTCCCAGGGCAAGTCAGGGACTGACTCTGTGGATGAGGAAGGTCTTGGGAAAGATGCCTGTGGTGTGGTTCTACTCACATTGATTCAGACTGTAACATCTTAGGCCCAGAAGTGTTATTTCTGTAAGTTTTGGGGCTTCCTTCATCCTTGCTGTACACTCTAAGCCTATTTGGGAATCTCAATACATGGTAAAACTGTGTCAGAACTTAGCTGACTATTGCATGGATTTAGAAGTGAAAGGTTAAATACTGCCCCCAATATAGAACAACTACATACAGCCGAAGCCTGCTAACAGATTGCTTCTAAGGGAGGTGTTAGATTACTCATTGATTTGCCCAACCAAACCCTCATTAGAAATGTGACCGTGACACATATGCTGACCAGAAACTTCATGTTAAGCTTGTGAATAAAAGGGCTGCAGCCCTTTGGTTAGTTTCTACAGAGGCTAACATGAATTATTTTTTAAAAAGAAGCCAATGATCATGGAGACAGAAGGTTTGTCTGGAGTGGTCTACACTCTACTCGAGATGAATGTATCTTGAAATACAAATAGGTATCTCGAGACAGCAGAAGCAAGAAGAACTACAATCCTGCAGACTGTGGAACAAAAACCACATTCACAGAAAGACAAAATGAAAAGGCAGAGGACTGTGTACCAGATGAAGGAACAAGATGAAACCTCAGAAAAACAAATAAATGAAGTGGAGATAGGCAACCTTCCAGAAAAGGAATTCAGAATATTGATAGTGAAGACGATCCAGGACCTCGGAAAAAGAATGGAGGCAAAGATCGAGAAGATGCAAGAAATGTTTAACAAAGACCTAGAATAAATAAAGAACAAACAAACAGAGATGAACAATACAATAACAAATGAAATCTACACTAGAAGGAATCAATAGCAGAATAACTGAGGCAGAAGAACGGATAAGTGACCTGGAAGACAGAATGGTAGAATTCACTTCTGTGGAACAGAATGAAGAAAAAAGAATGAAAAGAAATGAAGACAGCCTAAGAGACCTCTGGGGCAACATGAAACGCACCAACATTCGCATTATAGGGGTCCCAGAAGAAGAGAGAGAGAAAGGACCAGAGAAAATATTTGAAGAGATTATAGTTGAAAACTTCCCTAACATGGGAAAGGAAATAGCTACCCAAGTCCAGGAAGCTCAGAGAGTCCCAGGCAGGATAAACCCAAGGAGAAACATGCCGAGACACATAGTAATCAGACTGACAAAAATTAAAGACAAAGAAAAATTATTAAAAGCAACAAGGGAAAAATGACAAATAACATACAAGGGAACAGCGATAAGGTTAACAGCTGATTTCTCAGCAGAAACTCTACAAGCCAGAAGGGAGTGGCATGATATACTTACAGTGATGAAAGGGAAGAACCTACAACCAAGATTACCTGGTAAGTGTCTCATTCAGATTTGACGGAGAAATCAAAAGCTTTACAGACAGGCAAAAGCTAAGAGAATTCAGCACCACCAAACCAGCTCTACAACAAATGCTAAAGGAACTTCTCTAAGTGGGAAACACAAGAGAAGAAACGGACCTACAAAAACAAACCCAAAACAATTAAGAAAATGGTCATAGGAACATACATATCGATAATTACCTTAAACGTGAATGGATTAAATGCTCCAACCAAAAGACACAGGCTTGCTGAATGGATACAAAAACAAGACCCATATATATGCTGTCTACAAGAGACCCACTACAAACCTACGGACACATACAGACTGAAAGTGAGGGGATGGAAAAAGATATTCCATGCAACGGAAATCAAAAGAAAGCTGGAGTAGCATTACTCATATCAGATAAAATAGACTTTAAAATAAAGAATGTTACAAGAGACAAGGAAGGATACTACATAATGATCAAGGGATCAATTCAAGAAGAAGATATAACAATTATAAATATATATGCACCCAACATAGGAGCACCTCAATACATAAGGCAACTGCTAACAGCTATAAAAGAGGAAATGGGCAGTAACACAATAATAGTGGGGGACTTTAACCCCTCACACTAATGGACAGATCATCCAGACAGAAAACTGATAAGGAAACACAAGCTTTAAATGACACAATAGACCAGATAGATTTAATTGATATTTATAGGACATTCCATCTGAAAACAGCAGATTACACTTTCTTCTCAAGTCCACACGGAACATTCTCCAGGATAGATCACATCTGGGGTCACAAATCAAGCCTAGCTAAATTTAAGAAAATTGAAATCATATCAAGCATCTTTTCTGACCACAACACTATGAGATTAGAAATAAATTACAGGGGAAAAAAACGTAAAAAACACAAACACATGGAGGCTAAACAATACGTTACTAAATAACCAAGAGATCACTGAAGAAATCAAAGAGGCAATCAAAAAATACCTAAAGACAAATGACAACGAAAACACAACGATCCAAAACCTATGGGATGCAGCAAAAGCAGTTCTAAGGGAAGTTTATAGCAATACAGTCCTACCTCAAGGAACAAGAAGAATCTCAAACAATCTAAACTTACACCTAAAGGAACTAGAGAAAGAAGAACAAACAAAAATTCATCTAGAATAGATAGGTAAATAATGCACTGGGTAAATAAGAATAGATGGAGTAATGTTATTAATAAATGTATTAGATAACATGATACTCTCATTTACTTAAACTTTAAAAAACAATGTAAATAGTTCAAGTAGATTCTGTTTTCATCAGTGTCTAGGGTAGGGGTTCAAATGGGGAGACCCCTAGAGGGATGCATGAGAATCTGAGATTGTAGAAACCACGCTTGTCTCTCCCAACCTGGAAACTGTGATCTGCTGCAGGTATAAGCCCCATACCTCTATCCCCACAAAGATACACAGGGGAGCTCGGGTATTCGCCAGCTGCATTGGGGCAGATAAATGTTGTGAATGAATCAATGTGTATTCATCGTCATGTACATTTGTAAATTTGTCTGTGATGGTAGGTGGCAGTGATCCTGTCCTGAAAATTACTCTGGAATCATGCCCACAACACTGACATGCTAATCACATGTTTGGGGGCTTAACCAGAGAGGCAGGGGTCCTGTTTAGGCCACTTGCTAGCTGTGTGACCTGGAGCAAGTGAAGAAAACTTCATGTGCCTGGTCTCTTCATCTGTAAAGTGGGTAGTAATAGTACAGCTCTCATAGGAAAGTAAAGATGAAATGATTTAGTACGTACAAAGCATTTCTTCCGGTTCCCGGCCCATAAGAAGTGCTATATAGTGTTTGCTATTTTAATATCCCCGTCATTGTTGTCATAGACATAGATGCCGAATCTTCCCAAGAAATGGATTAAAATGATGCAAGCAAACAAGTCACTGATTTTAAAAAAAAAAAAAGAAAGAAAGAAAAAGAAAAACAACAAATAAGTATCTCAAAATTCAAAGTAAAAATTTCATGGTCAGTGCCTGGACCTCAGAAAAAAAGTCACAGTCTGTCAAATAAAAGAGGAGTGGGTCATGGGTCTTCTTTTTTTTTTTTTTAACCTTTTTGTTTTAGAATTATTTTAAATTTACAGAAGCGTTGTGAAGATAGCACGGACCCTTCACCCCACACTCCATCTTACTCTGCTGTGGTACATTTGTTACAAATAAGGAACCAACCCCAGTACATTATTGTGAACTAAACTCCACAGTTCATTCAGATTTCATGAGCGTTTTCCTCATGTCCTTTCTCTGTTCTAGGATCCCATCCATGCTACCACGTTACAGTTAGTCATCTTGTCTCCTTAGCCTCCTCTGGTTTGTGAGAGTTTCTCAGACTTTGCTTGTCTTTGTGGCCTTGTCAGTTTCAAGGAATACTGGTGAGGCACTATGTAGAACGTCGCTCAATTTGGGTCTGTCTGGGGTTTTTCTCATGGTTAGACTGGGCATGTGGGCTTTCGGGAGGAAAACCACATAGTTAAAGGGCCATTTTCATCACATCTCCTCAAGAGAACATGCTATCAACATGACATCACTGATGATGTTACCTTGATCACCTGGCCCATTATGTTTGCCAGGTTTCTCCACCGTGAAGGTTTTTTTCCCCCTTTCCATCTTGTCCTTCTTTGGAAGGAAGTTACTATGATCAGCCCACACTCCAGGAGTGGGGAGATATGCCTCCACCTCCCTAAGGGGGGAGGATTCTACAGAAATTACTTGTAATTCTGTCCTGGAGATTTGTCCCTATTTGTTTATATATATATCAGTATAGACTCATGGGTATTTACTCTGTGCTGTGGCTCATAATTCAATACTACATCATTTTTTCTTGCTCAGATTCCTCCAGCTTTGCCAGTGGGAGCTCTCTCTTCTGGACTCCTGTGTCCTTCGATGTACTGTTCCAAGCTGATCGTCTTGTATATTTCCCACCCTAGTCCTAGAGTGCGCCATTTCTCCAAGGACCCCTGGTTCCTTTTATTGGAGAATAAATAGAAGAACCAAGATCCGGGCATGGAGTGGGTTGTTGTGCTTTGCTGGCTGCTTCCTAATGAGATAATGTTGACAGCAAGCTCAGCAGCAGAAAACCCAACCCTGCAGCTACTCCCAGGAACAAATCATGTTCACTGTCAGTAGTTTATTAGGTTTGCGTTCTGGTTTGGAAAAAGTCAACGTCATTAGGCTCTGCAAATATTTGAGGAACACGGCATGTCCTGGTCAACTAGGAGGGCATGTTCTAAGTCAAGACTACTCTGGGTGAACTCATCAGAAAGACACTTTTCCTGAAATATTCTTTGTTAGATTAGCTTCTAGAGCTTCTTGTTTTCTGAAACAGACTGGTTAAATCTCATCTGATTATGATGCTAGGGGTCAATATGTTTCTTGGAAAAATTTGATCTGCATATAGAGATTGCAGCTTTTAACCAACACCAAACCTACTTCTGAGTTGCATGTATTTCTTTCTGGGCAATGCTGGAAATAAGTCACTTTTTTTTAAAGAACTTGCTGGAAGGTAAGGAGCATTTTCATACTGTAAGTATAGCAAAGGCAAAGGGTCAAATTCAGAGACTTCAGGGAGAAAAAGAAAGGAAGTGTCGATCCGTGTGGCATTGCTAACCTTTAAACCTGTGATTGCTGAAGCCCCAGACTAGACTGAGAGCATTCAGTTACACCGATCTAGAAAGACCCAATCTAGGCTGTAGGTGCGTGGGGCTGAAAACTCTGAAGAAGCACCTCGGTGGCACATGGCCTTGATAGGGGCCTGTAGGGTGTCTTTGGCACAGACAGATACCAGATGGAGAACAGAGGGGCTTCGCGGTGTCAACTTAAGTCATACTGTGGACTTTCAGAAATGACATATCAAGCCTCCCTCCTGGGAAGCTCTATTAGAGATACACCAAGCCTTACTGTTTTGCTTTCAAGGGACCAGAACTGCAGTCACCCGCCCTGGTTACTCGATATTTATGTCAGTGTCTCCGGTAATTTGGATGCACTTGCTATCTTGCGTCCTCAGGTTGGACTCCTCCAAAGGTTACTGACCTTCTCCTCCAGGGCAGTGGAAAGCCTCCAGGTGACCATTATCTGTGCAGAGAAGCCAGAGGGAGGACTGACCTTTGCCACAGGTGCCTGCTTGCACCTTCCTCTCTGACATGCAATTACACGCTCCTTTTTCCTTGGTTTGTTGTCATTTAAAAGGCAGTTCACAGTGATTTTGCAAGGCACAGAGGCATTATCTCACATTCAGATAATCACTGGCTACAAAATAAGTAAAGCCTGCCGATGGTTTTCCTGGAAGCTTAAGTTGTTTTTTTTTTTTTTAGCAGAACGCAGCCTAGAGAGCTCCCTCCAGCCAGAGAGGAAACCCAGGATAGCTTATCCTCCATCAGTCCTGACGCACAATCAAGTCCAGAGTTGGGGCAATGCTCACTTATCTTTAATTCTTTACAGCTTTACTGCTGTGGAAAATATTTGAAGGGAGGGATGATCAATCTGCTTGTCAAGAAAGTGAACCGTGTTCCAGTGCTGTGCTCAGTGTCGTTGTGAACGTATCATGAAATTGCCACCGTTCCTGGGCCGTAGGCGTGAGTGACAGGTCACCATTTCAGGCTGGCAGCTTTGCAGTGAGAAAAGATGGCAGGGCTACTTGTCCAGGACAGTAGGTAATAAGGCCTCCGAGCTCCGAGTTGCTAGATCTTAGGAAGTATTTTTCCCTTCATGTCAAAGATGGGGTGTAAGTACTTGCATCAGGCAGTAGGGCTAAATGATAGTACATCTGTCATCTTTGAAAATCAAATGGGATATTCTTCCCAGATGCTGAAAAGTACAAGATAGAATAAAAGTTCCACTGCATTTATAAAAGTGAAACGTATTTATAACAGACCCTCCAAGGTATCTTTTTTAACATATTTCAACATGACATAGTAAATAGGACCCGCCTAATTCCATGAAACTTAATTTGCCCAAAGCCTAAAGGTTGTTATAGTTGAAAACTTCAGTGTTCTGTTTTTACACGAATGCAATTCATTTTATAATGCATTCACTTTCATTTTAGAGAAGAATCACTTGCATCTTAAGAAAGGGAGAGAAGTATTTTATGCAACTGGCATTTTTCTAACATCCTCTTCCAAAGTTATAGCGTTACATTTTTAAATTCAGCTTTTCAATCGGTTATACACACACAAAGCTTAAAAAGTCAGGCCTGTAAGAACTGGTCCCCGCAATAGCTGTTCTCCCAACCTGCCCTCGCCTTT
Source organism: Eubalaena glacialis (assembly GCF_028564815.1). Classification (NCBI taxonomy): domain Eukaryota; kingdom Metazoa; phylum Chordata; class Mammalia; order Artiodactyla; family Balaenidae; genus Eubalaena; species Eubalaena glacialis. The sequence continues at coordinate 12,561,786 of NC_083719.1, read as the reverse complement.
TCTCCTACTCCCAGAGCTGGTTCAATGCAGTTCTGCCTGCATCCAAATGCTTTCAGGTCACTTTTTATTATTTGGTTAAAATTAATGTAAAAATTACATTAACAAACGTGCTCACCCTGAACTAACTGAGCTGTCCAGCAGCCTAGGTAAGCCTTCCACACTGGCCCGGCTACCCGCTCAGATGCCTGCCTGTCACGTGGGCCCCGCTGCCAGGCTCCCTTTGGGGCAGGTGTGGCGACTGGGCCAGGGCCTGTGTTGTCGGGTGAGAACAGAGCAAGGCGGAGGCAGCTCGTGGACCCGTGTGCCAGTCCCCCGATCGGGCAGGTTCACCCTCTTTCCTAGCTCCTCGGGGATCACGTGATACCTGCCTTCTCATTTCACTTATGTACACCTTTTTTCTAACAACCTTGCTTCCTGCCTTTTTTCCCCCGCAGCTCTGTTTTGTGATGTTCTGGACCCCCAACGTTTCCGAGAAAATTTTGATAGACATCATTGGCGTGGACTTTGCCTTCGCAGAACTCTGCGTTGTTCCCTTGAGAATCTTCTCCTTCTTCCCGGTTCCAGGTAAACAGAGAATGAAAGAAAAATTCCTATTTACCCTCATGCCTGATTCAGTCTTCTTTGTTGGCAAACGTTTGCAGTCCTGTCCCTCCCCCAAAAAAATTTTTTTTAAAGTTTTTAAATTTCACAGTGGATTAAAAAGATGCAAAGACATTATCCAGTCAGTTGAAAGTTTGAGAAACAAGTCAAACGGGCATCATTTGTTTCTTAAAGGACAGTGGTTGCAAACTCAGTAAAAAGAGCCCAGAGGGATAGCATGAGAAGTTCCGGGGGCAGTAGAACAGTTCTGTGTCTTCACTGTGGTGATGGTTACACAAATCTATGCCTGTACTGAGACTCTACAAGGACTGCTGGAGAAAAGAAGAATCCAGAGTCAAAGCTGAGGGCAGAAATGGGCCGTGGAGCTAGTCGAAGCCGGGGCTGATGGCACACCTGCCACCCTGTGCTTGTTCCCAAGTCAGGCCACGAGCTGCCCCTGCTCTGAGGTGCCAAGCATCCCTGGAGACTGTTGGGGGGCCCTCTGGTCCTTGGGGGTGGGGTGGGGGTCACCGGGGGAGCCAAGCTTTGGCGCCACCTGGAAGAGGCTGCACTTGCTGGAGATCAAGGCACATGTTGTTGACTCCCCAGTCTGGACTTGAGCGGGGGCTGGAGGTCCCAGAACTAGGACTGGGGTGGGACTCGCCTTTCGTCTTTCCTCGCCTGTCAGACCGCGGACGTGCAGACAGCCGGCCCCACCTGTCTTTGCCACCTGCTGGGTTTGGGCCAATCAGGTTAGCATCCCGCCCCGTGTGGCCTCACCCTCTCCCTTGGCCAACACAAGTGAGCGTCTATGTCTCATAAATTCAGTGCTTCCACCTGGGGCGGGCGGAGCACGGCGTCAGACCGGGAAGACTGCAGATTCTTCCTCCAGAGGTACCCTGGACATGAGCTTTTACCCCAGGAGTGAGCACTTCCTCCCCCTCGATAGGCCTATGCCTGCTGCCGCCCACACGGGATGAAGGGCTAAGCCTCCCGCTTCCCCAAACCCCACCCAGTTTCAGATCAAACCTAAATGTTGCCCAGGGTGTCTGTGCCCCAAATCAGCCCGTCAATCCTTGACGCGCTGTCCTTGGAGCCCCTCCTTGGCGCTGGGGCCGGTGCCCTGCCTGCCCTCCGGAAGCTCACAAGTCAGGGTGGGGAGACGGGGTACAGGGAACACGTTGTGAGGCCTTTATGAAAACGAGGGCGCCAGCTGCGGACCAGCGGTCAGGATGCTGGGGAGGAAACAGGGAAGTGATACCCATCCCTCTTCTTCACCCACACCTCCCTCCTCCGCACCTCCCCCAGCCTGCGGGCCGGGAAACCCAGCTTCTGGTCCAGCTCCTCTCCTCCCAGAGTCAACCTGGATCACCATCAAGTTGCCGCTTCCCTCTGAGTTTTCTAGACAGGCGTGATCAGAGCTTGAGGCTAGGCGGGGGCAGCCCCATGCCCCAGGGGTGGCGGTCATGGCGGCGAAAGGGGCTGCCCGCAGCCCACTCTCTGGACACTAAGGCTGTGAGGCGAGGGAGCCGAGGTGGGCACGGGGCTCCCCCAGGCCCAGAGGCGGGGATCAGGAGCCCCGGCAGGAAGACGAGGTGACCGCCCAGGGACCATGGATGCGCCGCGGGGGGCGCTGGGGGGTCAGAAGCAGCAGGGTGGGAGGAGCGGGGCGTTGCTGACGAGTCCTCGGCTCTCCCCTCAGTCACCGTGAGGGCCCATCTCACCGGGTGGCTGATGACCCTGAAGAAGACCTTCGTCCTGGCCCCCAGCTCCGTGCTGCGGATCATCGTGCTCATCACCAGCCTCGTGGTCCTGCCCTACCTGGGGTACGTCGTCGGGGGGCTTGGGGCTGCAGGTCCTGCTGCCGCTTACACGCTCCGCCCGGAAGGTTCTATCTGCTCTTTCCTGGGAAATCCCCAAGCACGTCTCGAGTTAGAAGTGCCGAGGGATGCCTTGGTTCGCTGCCCAGGACCAGGTGGGAGGCTGTCGAGATCCATTCTAGAAAAGTACTTTCGGGGTCAGGCCCATACACAAACCGCATTGAGCATCTATCACGGCGTGGCAGGCACGGGAAGGTGAAAAACACAAGGGAGCAAGGGTGTCGCCCTGGTCCTCAGGGGCTCCCAGTCCCTTGGGGAAGGGGCATGGTCCGTCCTACGGCGTGGGAAACCTCACGGTACAGAGAGGACGGGCGGGATGCTGTGGGCTCACAAGCGGGGGCCGTGCCCCTCCCCCAGGAGACGCTGCGCTGAGACCTGGAGCAGGGGTGGGAGCTGCCTGGGCCCGGAGTTCCAGGCCCCTCCCCCCGCAGGTGGCCCGTTTACTAGCTGCAGCCCTAACCAGCAGATCTCGAACGCGATCGTCCGGTCCCCCTGTTGTCTACCCCTTTCCTGGGTTTTGGCTGGGTTTTGACTCTCTTTGTGCCTCAGCGGGGCTTTAACAGACAATTGGCCTTTGTGTTCTCATCCCCAGGGTACACGGAGCCACCCTGGGCGTGGGCTCCCTCCTCGCGGGGTTTGTGGGAGAATCCACCATGGTCGCCATAGCAGCATGCTACGTCTATCGGAAACAGGTGAGAGATGGCGACAGAACCGTGCCCCTGCCTGTCACTCCCCAGGTGTAGGAGACACAGCCTGCACGGCCTGCATACGGCCATGAAGGGGAGGGGAGGGCACAGCCCCCGCTGGCAAGGGCTGCAGGGAAGTGGCGTCCTCGGGCAGAGGCAGGTCTCCATCAGCTGATGGGCGGGCGGGGATGTGGGAGACGGGATCCGCCCACCCCTCACCCGCGCCCCGAATGCTTAACACAAGAGCCGGGCACAGTCCGCTCCCGAGTAACCCCACTGTAAGGAACACGCTGGCCTAAGACGCAGCCTCGGCGAGGTCGGCCCAGCCATAAACGAGATCCCAGTCCGCGGCGAGGGCTCCCCTGAGACCCCGTGGCCTCCCCCTGCTCTTGGCTCTGCTGCGCTGCGTCCCTGCCCCAGCCCCACGCTGATGAGTCGGCTTTGGTCTAGAAAAAGAAGATGGAAAACGAGTCCGCCGCCGAGGGGGAGGACTCGGCGATGACGGACCTACCTCCCGCAGAGGAGGGCACGGACGTCGTGGAGATGCAGGAGGAGCGCGACTGAGGCGCGGACGCCCGGGCGCTGCAGGGACGGCCGAGATGACACTTCCGCGTCATCTGCTCTCCCGTCGTGTTTTGTTCCGCTTTCGTCTTTGGTTTTCGTTTGGGTAATGAAAGAGGCCTTGATCTTAAGGTTTCACGGCCACTCTGGCATACTGGGTGTGCCCACGCTGATGTGAAGACCTGCAGAATGGTCTCGCCGTTGCTTTGTGGAAACAAACCAAACGACTGACTTCATGCCCCCGCTCCGTGAGAACCCCGAAGACATAGCTGCCTCGTAGCCCACGTTGCCGCCCCACCCCCTCGGACAGTCTCCCCTTGGAACCAAAGGGCCGCGGCTGTGCCGTCCATCGCCCCTCAGACACCACCGCCCGGCAGGCCACAGACTGACCCTGTCCCCTTGCATCGCTCTCGAGAACCAACAGGTGACAGCTCGGCTTTCTCTGGTCGGCTTCCCACCCAGTAACGTGATTGTGTCAAGAGATGTGGCTCAGAGGCATCGCACCGTGGATGCGACGTGTGAACGCGCTGGACCGGTGGACGGCCGGAAATAATCTCTGGTGGGAAGGTGTGAGGTGCCTTGGGGGCAGAAACTGACACATGCAAACGCTAGCACTTCACCTCGCCTCTTCCTAGATTTGAATGCGCGCTCACTTTCAGGCCCTGTCCTGTACATACGTGAGCTGCCTTGTTAAAGTTGTCCCGAAGCGCATCTCCCGGTTGCCGCGTCCTTGGGCATGACTTTCCCTGAAGGCTTGTTTTTCCACTCGCCTTTCCTGAAGATGGCACTAGAGCAAGGGAAACGGACGGAGCATTCTAACTTTACGTTTTAGTTTTTAAAGTGAACTGAAGCTTTAAGTCATAATCTAGCATTCTAATGCCAGGTTGCTGCATCATCACTTTGGAAGTAGATTTATGACCTGGTCCCGCCGTTCTTAGTCCTAACCCTGCGGCGCAGGTAATTCCGAGTGTACTTCTGTACTCCCCTCTCACACCACACGAGAAAGCAAGACATTTTATAAACAATAGCAAAGTCACTATGTGATATTCCCTGAAATGACACATTTGAAATCCATTTAGTGCAGTATATTTTTCTAAGTTTTGGAAAGCGGGTTTTTTCTTTAAAAAAATTATGGACACGGTTCACTAAATTCTTGATTTAGTCAAAATTCCTAGACTGAAAGAACCTAAACACAAAAATATTTTAAAGATATAAATATATACTGTATATGTTATGTAATTTATTTTAGGCTATGATACATTTCCTATTTTCGCATTTTCAATAAAATGTCTCTAATACAATACGGTGATAGCTCGTGTGCTCAACATACCTGCAGTTGAAACGTATTGTACCGATGAACAGTGTGTCTTGTTTGCAGCAGTTTTACAGTCTCTCATTTGTATATAAAATGTAAGGGTCAGTAAATGACAAGAGAACTATTTTTCATTATGAGCAACAGGGGTATAAATGGGTCAGCTGATGTAGACAATAGTGGGAGTGGAAATATATGCTAGAAGGGCAAAAAAGAAAGAAGAAGTCCAGCCTTTTGCGTTTATTGCTTTCAGTGCCGTGTAATCATATTGTTCCTCATAGAAAAAAGAATGTAAAGGCTCGGAGTCAGCCATGAATATCACAGGGTTCGTTCACATGTCTGGACACCCAGTGACCCCTGGGGGGACAAATCCTCATGTGCTTCCTCTGAGCGGTTTTTCCGCTGAGAATTAAGATGCGTCGCTTTGGGGTGGTTTCAGGGGCAGATCTGAGAAGACGGGGAAAAAACCTAATTGTATCGGCTTTTTTAAAGTACATGACTAGAAAATTAAACAGCAGTATTTTTTAACATGTGTGACTAGTATTTCATGCTTGTGGGGTTGGAGCTTAAAGAGTAAATTGAGAAAGCGAATTCTTTCCCTCCGAATCAGGGAAGACCAGCTAGGCTCTTCATTATGCAATTAGAACACAGCATTACAACCTCAGAGACACCTTCGGTGATAAAGAGTCATGGGCCAGGGTGTTTTGTTAGAGTTTCAGAAAACACAGGAAACAAGCCACGACCCAGGCCACGATGACGGGGCTGCGATTGTGCAGGGCGCACATGTCCAAAACCTTTCTCCTCCAGCCATATGCCCTCTCCTCACAGGTTCCTTCATTCGTTTGGGCTGCAGAAGTCACTTCACAGTTTGGGCTGACAAGCACACACCTTAACTTCCAGAGCAAAACCCACTGCTGGCAGGTTCTTCTGCAGCTGTTCTAACCAACACAGACAGGAGAGGAAGAGGAATGGGTCTCCTTCCCACTTTTCAGGGTGAGGGGGGCACCCCTTTGACTTCGCCACCCAAAGAAATGTTCCTCCAACCCAGGTTTCTTTTTTCATGCGAGTCGCTCAGCTGACAGAAGTATTTAGGGAGCCGTGCCTGGAGAGTCTCAGGTCAAGGACCGTGGAAAGACCAGACGTGACTTTCTCAGTGTGGACCCGTGCCTCGTAGACACACAGGATCTAAAACCACGGGGGCATAAAGCTGCTTGTATTTAGATGCTGAGAAGTGAGTCTGGGCTGCTCAGAGTGGTCTTTCCATCCCGAGGGCCTTCTCTGGGCCAGCTCAGGTCAAGAGCAGCTTGTCGCGTGGCCTCTCTGCTTTCTGAGGGGCGCAGGCGAGGTCATTCTCAACGCGGCTGCTGTGGGCTCTGAGCGGGACCTCAGTGTCACTGGCATCGGTGAGACACCAAGATCTGAGCAGGAGGAAGCAGGCTGGGCTTGCTCCAGGAAAGTCAGGATAGGCTGGGACCTGCCGGCCGCCACTCGGCTCAGGGCGTGTCCAGAGGTTTGCATGTTAGCGGGAAGCCCTCACTTGCTTGAGACTCTTTAATTTGGGCACAAAGGCCACTGGTTTACGTCACTGTGTGAGAGCCAGTCACGCCCCCCTCGTTGCCTGCCTCAGGCTGGTCTTGTGCAAAAGTCCATCTTCTTTGTTTTGCATGTGTGTTTTGCACCAGCAGTTGGTTTGGCCCATACCCTCAGAAATGGAAACTTTTAGTGATAGTTTAGGGTATATGGGATGGGGCCAGGCTTCACGACAGTAGTAAAAGCGCTTGGTTTTTCACTCCCCGAGTCCTCCCAGCAAATAACCTCAGGAGGTGCCCGGGAGGCCCACGAGAAAGGAGGCCCAGGGGCTCCGCTGTAGTCCAGCTCCATCAAGACCCCAGGGCACTTCCCAACCAGGAGCCAGCTCTGTGGTCCCCACATGCAGCCTTTTCTGGTCTCTCTTGGGATTGGGATAATCACTGCATTTCCCAAATATCAGAAAAGTTATTCAGTGATACCTCTAGAGCAAGAAGTGAAAAAGTTAACAGCTCCCTACCCTCCTACCTCATTCTCATTTGGGGTTCTTCTGGAAGGAAGGAGCAGGGGGAGAGCCACTTTTTTGTACCCTTAGTTTCCAGAAACACTTCCATTTAAAGACTCAGTAGTTCTCTGACTGGATTTTTTCTTTTTCTTCAAACTTAAGTGGGAGAGAGACTGAGAAAGTATTTATATAGTTGTAATTAAATGACACTATCTTGAGAAATATTTTCTTGTATTTAAAAATCTTTCTACTTCTGTAAATCTCTACACAGACCAGTGCCCAGGACTGCATGAGCTGGTGTGTACCAATTAGTCAGGGTTTCTGGCCTCTTTGCAGGTGAGCTGACCTCTAAACCTAGGATGAAGTCTTCATCAGTCAAAGCAATGCACGGTCCAGGAAAGGGGCCTTTTATGTTCTAAGTCCTAACCTTTTTTAAAAATATATAACCAAAAGCGCAATGAGCATGGCTTTATAGCTCGTGGAGATTTGTAAGTATTGAGACATCTGTGTTGCGCGTGCCGCCAATTCCCTAAAAGCAGCTCCTGCCCGCCTTCTGAGAAGACAGGCACCCTCAGGCAGCGCCCTCACATGGCTCTTTCATAAAAAGCACTTGAACCTAGAAAAGCATGTTTTAAAGCAACGTGCTTGGTAAACATTCAGGATGCTCCTCTATGTGGTTACTTGGAGTCTCTATTTCTGTCCTTTGAAGCAGCAAAACATCACGTGATTCATCGACTGCTCTAACCACACATAAAACAGGATGTAGAGAAAATCTGAAGATACACGGAAAGACCCTGTTGCCTGCCCTTTTAAAGGTTGTATGTCTAAAATTAACTACCCAAATGTGCAAAATGAGGGACATGTTATTACATAATCAAAATAGCCCAAACCCCACTCCGGAGTCAGAGAAGGTGTAACGAATTATAGAGTTTACTGTCTGATCTCAAAAGGGTTAAAACAATGAAGAGGAGCTGGTGAGAGCTTAAGATTTCACTTTCTCCTCCAGAGGGGAGGTCAGAACTATTAGCTACTGCACTCTGCGCAAAGAAGAGCACCAGAGATGTGCCTCCAAATCTTTTTTTTTTTTTTAAGTCATCCTTGCCAAGTCCAAGTGGTTCCAGAAGAATTTTTTTCTCTGCTTCATTGGCAATCAACCAGGGTCTCTGAAAGACTGTGTAAGATCCACGCACTTTTATAGACTGCTGTCAGCTACCCACGGCTTCAGCACACTTTTCTATATGGTACCTTTTTTTAAGTTAGGAGATGTAACCCAAAGTGCACTTCACTAACAAGATTTGGCATCGGCTTCTACAATCCGTACATGCAAACAGAAGCGCACGAGAGCCAGGAAGCCTTTCTCTCTCCAGCAGTATATGTGGTCTCCTTAGGTTCAAGAAGGGGGGAGACGGGGCAGACCAGCTAAAAATGCTTGTACCATTCGTTCACCATCCAGCTTTGTGGAAATTCAGTGACGTATGGAGATTGGTCGTTACTATAAGATTTAGAGGCAGATGTTCTCCAACCATGAACCAGGGACAAGAAATGGTGTCTTGGGGGTGGGAAACACTACGGCCAGGTGGACTCTGGTTCCCTGAAGTGTGGGGCTGCGGACATGGGGGACCCACAGTTTGGATGAACCGGATACTGAAGGAGAAGTTCAAGCTACTCTGGTGGAACAAAGGCGGTACAGGGTTCACATGACCACCAGTCACCCAGCAGCCAAAGCATGGGGCAGTCACTGGGAAGCAGGCCACGCCCCCAGGGGGTACCACATTCGCAGGGCTTCTGGGCAAATACACTGCTCCCTGGGCCCATGCTCTATTTGGTTTGCTTAGTGATGTATTGAGAGGGCAAATATCTAAAGCTGGAATGACCAAGGAGCTAGTCATAGAGCTTCAGGAGTCCTGACAGAGCCACAAACGGGATTCTGTCCAGGTTGGTCACCTGAATAATGAGAAGCTCAGGCCATTATTGCTAAGGCTCCATCCTGGTCTAACAGTCTATGCAGGATCTGGGGTTTAGAACATGGTACAGGATCCTGCAATGGAAAAATAAAATTACCTCGTTCTCCATTTCAGATCTGAATATTAGCAGTGATCCAGAATTTTTTTTTTTAACAAAAGTTAAGTCTTCTGGGAGTCATTTTTCTCCGTGTGGCTGTCAGCTTACAGGCTTTTCAGTTTTTCATCAAAACTGTGGGTTTAATTTAAACTGTCGAAACCAATCACATTAAAATATTTGTGGAGCCTTGATTAAAACTGACTGCAGAGGTCGGTATAAAATATATGTTGGATTTAAACAAGTGCTGTGTATGTATTAAATAGATGTAAGTTTTTGCATTGTTAAGAGCATTTATATGTGCTTTTCTTTTGCAGATTTTTTTTTGGAGGGGAGGAGATTTGTGCTCATATATTGTCAAATAGCTTTCATACTCTAATTTTACTTTAAGTAAAGCTTGAACGGTCAGCATATTGATTGAGATTGCTTTTAGTTTCTTGATTTTCTTATTCTAACCATTAGTCTGTTTACACACCCCAAATTACGTGGTTACCTATTTCTGACTACAATTTCCCTTTTTTGTAAAACGTACATGGATATTAAAATTTCGCCCTTTGCCTTGGTAAATAGCTGAAACCTCTACCCACTGGGATATTTCCCCAAACTCTCTGTCTTACTTAAATATGACCTATTTCTTCAAATTTTATTCCGTACTAAGATGAATTTTACTTTCCATAACTGCAATAATATTGAAAGTTCTCTGAGGCCCGGCTTCTCCCCACCCCTTCTAGAATGGGGACACCAGATAGCCCAGCTTTAGGAAAGTGAGAGGAACAGAAGGTGAAAACCCCTCCTGCCCACATCTAAGGGACTCTTGCTCTTATCAGTCTTTATGTGAAAAGCATTTCTCTTTTTAAGCCCTAACGTCTTAACCTCAGAGAATGATGGCTCTCATTTTTTTAACCTCCTATGAAAGAGTATATAGAGAATGTGTTTTATTACCTGCCTGTAATCAGCAAGGATGTTAGCATGCTAGTGACTTGCTTGAGATCGCATATTTTCTTTACTGTTTCATGACGTTTTTGAGTTAAACCAAAGATCTCAGCACTACCTCTACCGTGCTTCCCTATTACTGCCTCTAATATTACAGGTTTTTGAAGTCTAAGAGGTCATCGTTCTTTCCACCCACGGCACTTGGGATATAGCATGTCTTCCTGCTTGGCTGTGATGCCAGGATGTGGAGCTGTGCTGGCCCAACAAGCATTGTCAATTTTCCCCATGGGGAGCAGTCCTCCCACAAGGGGCAAATCTTCACCCCTCCCACACTTTCTCCTGATGTCCCAGATGAATCACATTATCATCCTCCCAAAAACCTACTCCACGACACCCCCATCCCCCCACCGGTGGGGGTCCCACTAACCCCAATCAGTTTCCCTCCTAGTTTCTCGCACATCCCTCCCTCCCTCTGCATCTTAAGTCCCACTGGCTTAGCTCAGGGGCTCCTGGTCACCTAAGGCCTGGATGCTACAGAAGCCTCCAAAACAGTTTCCTTCTCCAGGCTCGTGCGTCCCCCTGGACAGAGATGTAAATGGCACCTCCTAGAGTTTTGCAGTGCACAACCTGCACAACCATCCCCAGCCGCCAGCCCACCTCACCCCCACCCTGCCTCACATTGCAGAAGACCTTTAGTGTTCATACCTGTCTTTGTTTATGAAGGCTGAGGGCTTCCAATCAGGAGGATGTCAAAGTAACTGTCACGAGCCAGTTCCTGGTTTTGAAACGCCTGCCTCTCCCCTCTTTACCTATCTGTGAATTATCCCAAACCACCACATCCGCACCTTATACGATGGTAGCAAACTTCCAGAATGTTTCCCCTTATGATAACTAGTTTGGATACATTCACAGATACAATCTAACGGGTGTTTCGGTTAATATCAGGGAGAAAACTGTGCCCTCTTCTAAGTTTTCCTTTCCAACACTGTTAAAGGCAATGCTGGGATGAAAGGTATACTGGCATTGCTTATATTCTTACTTTCTGCCCCCAACAAGCTCCAGGCTTCTTACTGGACAATGCAAGCCAGTACATACCATGCTAATTTCACAGTTCAACACACTGGTCTTTGTGCAAAAGGAACAAAAGAAATCAGGAGCGCAAGGCCTAATTCTATCTCTGTGGCTTATTAGCTGTGAGCCAGGCAAGTTATGGGATGCCTCTGGTTCAGCCTCCTCTGCTCTAGAACGAGATCTTTTCTAGTCCTCATCTACTGCGACATCAGGATTTGCAGAGCCGTAGATGGCAGTGCGTGAAGACGGGGGTGCACGTCTGCTAACCTTCCAAGTGGTTTGGAAGTGCCCCAGCCAACAAATCTATGAACATTACTGCCGGCCTGCTTTCAACAAAGAAAAACTACTAGAGCTTTTATAGAACAAAACAAAGACTAATCGTACCTTAGGTTCAGAACCTTTGAATCCAAAGACCAAAACAGAATGAACAAATAGAATTATTATTATCAAACTTTACATTATACTACACACCTAAAATTCTTGCATCTGCTTCACGTACCAGGCTCTCTTGCTGTAATGGCAAGTGGCTGAGGAAAGCTGGCTGTGGTCGGCTCCGGTCTCCCCCAGCCCTGGGGCCCTGTTAGGACAGAGGCTCCCAAGTTCACACATGATGGAGCCAAAAAGCAATTTCTTCCCCGTGCCTGGCAACGCCACATCCTATTTCAGCTCTGTTCATCTGCCTTTCCCCTAAATGCTGCCACTGCCCAGACTTCAGCAGCCTCCCTCACCCTCCGTGTTTCTCAATGCTATTTAATTCCACTCTCTTTAAGAAAGACTCAAAGCGGCCCCCTACACCCCGGGCCCCAGGCCTGCTCCCACCTTAGTTGGGAATCCAGTTCTACACGCTCCTGGGTGACCTAATCTGGGCCTGTTTCCAATTCCAAATACACGCTGGGGATCCCCAGGGCTGTTTTTCCAGCCATGACCTGTTCAAGAGCTGCGGTCCAGTCACCTCCCAACATCTCCTCAGAGGGTCCCAGAGGGGCCTTAGCACCCTTCCTGCCCCGCCCCCCATGCCATCTCCCGACTAGATGAATCACATGAGCACCCACCCAGAAACCAGCCCACACCGTGTCCCGCCTCTCCCTCAGTCAAGTCACTAACCCTGTCGGTTCTCTCCCACTATCTCTCACTTCTGTCCCTTCCTCTGCAGTGTCTTAGTCCCACTGCTTAGTTCAGGGGCTCCGGGTCACCTAAGGCCTGGATGCTAAAAGCCTCCAAACTGGTTCTTATTTCTCCAAGCTCATGTGTCCTCCTGGACCATCATGTGAATGACATCTAGAGTTTTGCAGTGCACAACCTGCACAGTCATTCCCAGCAGCCTGCCCACCTCACCCTGCCCCTCCAGGCTGGCCCCTCCTGTCTCGCTAGGCATTGGGGTGCTGAAAGGAGGGCCCTGCACTTACATGGGTGGGCGCCAGGCTGAGTCTGGACTACATGCAGTAAGCAAGGGCTCGGCCAGAAAGGAGGACGCTAATACCAAAGAGAAGCAGCAATACAAAATGGGGACTCCTGAGGGCGCCCCAGCCTCCTGCGCCAAGCTTCTTACCGTCACACCCCCTTCCAGAACCCGCTTCCGCTTTCATCCCTCACTCACCATGAGGGCATCAAAGGACCAAGAAGAGGTATTTTAAAAAGCGAATTTGGAGAGATGGTTTCCTCGAGGCGCTACACTGAGCCCCGCCCCTCCTCAGGGGTGTGTGTGCACGCGCGTGTGGTGGGGTAGGGGGAAGGGGGTCCCTTGACACTTTAACCCTAACGACTAGGCTCTGCAGGAGACACTCAGAGACCTTGAGATGGGCCCCTACCGTGGTGGGCGCTCGGCGGACGGGTGTCCAACTCGCCCGTCAGATCTGATGGAAGAGTGAGCCGCAGGAGAGGGGGCACTGGGGTGGTGGCACGTGCCACGTTCACCGGGGCAGAAGGCTCCGAGGTCTTCCCCGTGAACCAGGCCTGGGTGGCACAGATCAACCAGCTGACCTGGGGGTCATCTCAGGTCCTGAGGGGGTGAATGGGGCTCAGAAGAAAGAAGCTAGAGGTAACACTGGACCCTTGGCACTGCAAAGGAGGAGGTGGTGGGCCAGGGGAGGGACCATCAGCCACCTCAGGAGAACTGCCGAGGAGAGGTCCTGAGCTGGGGGAAGCGGGGTCTCCAAAGACCCCTGGAAGCACCCCGTGTGAGAACGAGAGAACAAGAGCTGAGCCCCGGGCAGGCCCAGGGAGCAAGGCTGGCATAAGACAGCAACTACCAAGAGTAAAACCTCTTACCCTCCGCCCTCCCTCCTTCCTCCTGCTCCAACTCCAGACCGGGCAGTAAGTGATCAGCGATTCCATCCCTGGTCCAGCTCATCTGTTACAAATGCACGGGGAGCTCCCACACGGGGAGGGGCGAGAGGGCCTCAGAGGGGCCGGGAGGGATGGGGAGCGGAGCGCTGGGCCAGCTCTTCTTGCATCCCATTTTGGCATGTGCCTGCCCAGAGCAGACATTCTTTGGTGAATGAATGAAGTCATTCACACGTGCCTCCCCTGAACACACTGATTCTAGGTCACCTGCGTAACAGCCCTCTTCCTTGCAGCCTTCTCATCTCCAACCCCCTCTTCTTGTCGCTAAGGTCAAGCTCTCCATGAACTAAGATAACCTGAGCCAGTTCCCCCAAAAGGGCTCGACACGGATCGCTGACAGCCCCTCTGCTGGCCTTCCCTTCTGGAAGCTCCCAGCCCTAAGTCTCTCTGTGAAATACAGATGGGAAAACCGAAAGCATTCTCACATACAACTGCCTAGTTAGAGACTGTTAACAGCTAGGCAAAGGGAATGAGTAGAGGGCGCCCAGAAACTGACCCGTGAATGGCTTCTACAAAGGCAAACAGGCTCAGCCTCGCCCGAGGAAGGGAACACAGATTGAAAGTCCAACTATGAACCTGATCAGCAAAGAGCAAAGTTTGACAGAGCTCGGCGCTGGCAAAGGGCCTAAGGAAACGCCCTCCTGCTCTGCAGCGGAATGCCGATCAGTGGCACCTCTCAGAGGACAATTCGGTGACATGTTCCAAGCTTACAACTCAACTAGGGAAAGAGGTTAATGTCACGGGCAAAGGACGTAAAAAAGCAACGCAGGGAAGAAGTACCACTGACCCATAAATATCTAGGAAAAATGTTCACCCTTATGAGAATCGAAAGCCATTTAAAGTTGAACGCCTTCCTTTCTCTTTTCATTTTTTTTTTTTCTTGCCAGGTGGCCAAAGTTTAAAACTAAATTACCCCTAGTGTCACCCAGGGGACAATGAAGCAGGCTCCGCAGTACCTGCTGGTGAGGGTGAAATTCCTGCAACTCTTTTAAGGGAAGGTTGGAAATTCGTTTCAAGAGCCTTAAACAGGGTCAATTTAAGGATGCATAAAAAGATCGATGAATGAGAAGGCTCATTACAGCACCACTTATAATTGAGAACACTGGAAATAGTCAATGATGTTAATTATATAATTGTTCTAAAGATTTTTTTTTAAACCTTCGTCTATCACAGCTCCTCACCAACTAGCACAATTAGGATGTGATCTCCAAGGACGTGAAAGACAACTTCCATGGTGTGTTTGCTCTTCATGTTCTCAGCATTCTCTCCAACACTCTGAGCAGTGCGGTCTCCTAAGGAATGGCACAGCATGGCAGTGTTTTTATCTGCCACAAACCGCATCCCCGTTCTTGATTTCGGGAGACGGCACTAGGCAGGTATTTGGAAGACAGTGTCCTTAGCTTAAATGAATATTCCAAATTGTAACAGAGAACGAAAAACCACCATCGCCAGACCTCTCAGCCATCTTGCTAGGGTCTTGCAAGGGTGCAGGGCTGGGCTGCAGGGTCGTGGACAGGGGAGCAGAAAAATCCGCACTCAGCCCTAGGGAGCTGATGGGGAGAGTGTCACCCTGGGCTTTTCAGCCCAAGGGCCAAATCGGTGTTGCCTCTGGAGCTGTGCTGGGGGCCGGAAGTCTGGAATGAACCCTCCTGACCCAGCAAGTCAGAAGGTCATTACCAGGCCACTGGTAATGGGCCCAGACAAGAGGCAAGGGCCGGAGGAGTGGGAAGGGGAGACAATTTAGAGAATGTGCAGAAAGAATGCCCAGGTTTCGAACAAGGGAGACATGGTAAGTGGGAATGTACTGTATATACACATAAATACTCTCGTTTTACACACATGACAGTTGGCATTTTCTTGATCATTTGATGGTTATAATTCCGAAGGGCCTCCCTAGGATCCATAGCCCAGATCCCTGTTTTTCTCCACACTTCCTACTGTCAGGGGAGGCGATGGAGGAGAAATGCCAGAAACACTGCCCTCGGAATTGAGGACAGCACCACAACTCAGACAAGAGGAGGGGGAAAGGGGAGAGTGTATTTACAGCATTGAGTTTATTAACCCAACTGAACGGGGCAGTGAAGGAAGAAGAGCTTGCTGTTGCTGTTTAGCATGGGAGGTCTTTTTGCTGCCATCACCAACCTGCCACTGCTACTCTCTGGATGCCCAACCCCTAAGCAGTGGGTTCTTCAGAAGCCCAGCACCATTTTGCAAAGACTCAGTTCTTTGACTCACAGGAAGGTAGGGCACCACTGGCCGAAACTTCATTCTCTAACCCCAAGAATACCTTTGAAAGCCCGCTGTCTTCCCCCTTCTTCAGATGACTAACCTCTTTCAGTGGCAGTCCGATTCATACGCAGTGCATACAAGTTCTTGCTATCACACTTCTGGGTGCGTTTCCATCGGTCTGGATGGTTCTTGAACACCCAAGAATGCTGCACACGCTGAGGGCCTCTCCTCGGCAAACACACGGCCAGGCTGGGTCTGACTGTGACTGCAGCCCTGCTTTGCAGGCCTAGGGGATCTTCCTGGAAGCCTCTGTTGAGTGCTTGCACCTTGCTTCCCCCCACCCGCAGGGGACACAGACCGTGGTGGAGGTGAGGAGTGAGGCTACAGAGGCGGGGTCACTGGGCCCAGCTCCCCCGAGCAGTGGGTGATGAGACTGGTCTTGAATCCAGACCCAAGAAGCCCAGAAGTGTGCATCTAATTTGGGGGGATCCCTTCCTACAGGCTCAGCACTGTAAAGTCATCAGGCATCACAGGCCCATCTTGGAGGTGCTGGAAAGTTTAAAGCACTGAACCCAAATCTCCCAGGTCCTCAAAGTCAGGCATTTAACCAGAGTGACACAGCCAGGCTTCTGAGTTTTTATTTTCTGTCTGTTTTTTCTTTATTCTTACAATCCTTAGTGGCCAGGTTTGCTACAGGGGACCAGCAGCAAAACCCGAGTAGGCGCTGCCTCTGACAGCGAAGACGAAGCCTCAACACGTCACCGAGGAGACTCCTGCCGCGGATGCACGTAGGACCAAGGCCCCAAGCTGACGGGAGCCTTGGGGGCACAGTTTTCTGAGCAGGCACGGTTCCCTGACAAATGCTGACACTTTACAGTGTAAACAGGACACTCTCCTAAACAAGCCAAGACGAGCGGGCCAGGTTCACACCACGTTCCCGGCTGCCCTCCCTCTGCAGCCCGGCTGACACGGAAGGAAAACCACCACCAGAGACAGAAGGTGGGTCGTTACCCTCTGCGAATTCACAACACAGAGAGTCGGAAGCGGCTAAAACTCGAGTAACGATACCAAAACGTTTTTATAAAGACAATGGAAACGAGAAGGGAGCTCATTAAATACATTCACTTTGGCTTTCTTCCCACAACAAAATACTCGAGGTGACCAACATTACTGTGGATTGCTCTGGTTCCTGTAGGAGTACCATATTTTAGCACCATTTATGAGAATACAGATCAAGGCATTTTTCATTATACAAAAGGTCTTAAGTACAAAAAAATTATTTTAAAGTTCAGAATTAAGCTCAACCACCCCCAAAAGATTGCCGAGACTGTGGTTATCTCCAGCAGCCCCGTATCCTTTCCTTGGATTACCCATGTCTTGGCGATTTCACTCCTGACCCACAACTACACCCAAGAAATCAACAAGAATGCGATAAAGCTCTGGTCAGTGTTCTCCCTATTAATGAGTATTCAAAATATGGAAATATACAGATGGCCATAAAGGCCTGGGAACAGAGAGATACATAATAAATGGCTTGTTGATATGACTTTTCACTAAAATTATCTATTATCTCCAGACTTAACGACCACTCTGTATAGTTCAATTATGCCTACTAACCCATCCCACCATTCCCAGTAATAAATATCAATTTACCATGGAAAAAAAATGCAAATGGGACAGCTCACCTTCACCCTCCCAAATGTGGCCGGGTCTCAGGCTGTGGGACCTCGCGCACGTAAGAACGTCCCAACGCGACGGCAGGCCAGCAAGCAGGCATATTCGTACACACGCACACATCCCTTCTGGTCACGGCCGAGCCTGCCTCACTCCTACCGCTACTGCTACAAAGGGTGGGAGCAGCCAAACCAGGTTAGTTTTGTGCTCCTCATGGCGCCAAGTTATTAACTGGATCACACAGGTATTAATCATCAGCTGCCCATGTCTTAATTCACTGCATAACTCAGCAATGGCTCCCTGATCTCTCCAGCCCCTCAGAAGACATCACCAAGAAGTTTTTCCGAAAGAGTTAAGCATTACATAGTCTCCTTCTGTTAAGTAGGGGACTTAAACTTTAGAAAAAGGAATTCGCAGAATCCACGCACAGAAGTCTTCCACCGGTTCAGATTTTTATCCTTGTATAACGTAAGCCATGGAGGTCTGTCAGGCGTCTGTTGTTTTGTTTTTAAAAGGCATTTTTAATCTAAAATCAGTTCCTCCTTCTTCAGTTCACTTCTTACAGTTCCTTGGGCCATTTTTAAATTACTTGACACTGTGCCCTGCCTTTGCTCAACTATTTGGGGATTCTATACCTTTCACACACATTTCAGATTCAGATTCACTCCACACACATTCAGGGCTTCCTTTTTATTGTTTTTAAGTAGATACAGATCTTTTTAAAAAGGCACCTATGTATTTTTGTGTATGCCTACAAGTAACATTCCCCGGAGGTTTATACTTCTGAAAACACTTTCTGGCTTTCAAAGGGGGAGTACCTGCAAAGTCTTGCTTTAGAAAGAGAGAGAGAGGAAAACAATCAAACTTTAACACCAAAAAGGAGAAAAAGCCAGGAAGTCTATTTGAGTCCTACTTCTACGCTGTGATGTAAGAATGCTAGATCATTAAAGGGGAGACAGCACCTAACCGTCACCACCTGGAAGCTCTTCAAAATGCAGACTACAAACTCTTAAGTGAAAGAGCACCTTGGGGTGAAGAGGGCAGGAGGAATAACACAGCCTCTTAAAAAACAAAGGAAAACACAAGCACACAAAAACCAACAAAGGTGTTTCTTCCGACAGAGGTGTGAGATTCATGTGGCCTGAGATTTTACTTGATAACCTCTAGAATTGGAGGGAAAAAAGAATAATGAAAGAAAACAAAGGCAATGTCTGTTTTCCACAAAGAAAAACATCAGTATTTACCAGATATTAACCTAATGTATAACAGAATAACCAAAGTGTAAATGGCTCTATCTAGACAGCAGGGTCAATCCTGTTCTGTGCTTTTAAAGCATTTTTGGATATGCTGGATTCTAAGGAAGAGGAACTGACATTTCAGATCAAATCCCCCCCCCCCCCCCCGACGCTGAGATCCTAAGTGAAAGAGCGCACATTGGCAGCTTGTTCTCAACGGCCACCATCACTGTTCCATGTGTTATGAGTGAAATCAATGGATGCTGTAAATGTAGGAGCTTAGCAGGTGAGGAGGGGAAGCGGGAAAAGTTCTGAGGGAGCAGCGTTAATTCCATGGAACTTGTTACAGGGAAATTCTTTTAGGTTTAATGCACCTTAAATGAGCTCAAAGGTATAAGTCACGCCTGTTTAAGGTCGACATTATCCTTCTGCCAAGACCATAGGGTCCAAGACCACTGAACTCTTGCAATAAACTCTGGGATAGAAAGTAAGCACAGTGTCGTTCCTACTACCTTTCTTTTTCTGGAACACTATCATTTTAGAAATTCCCTCTGAGTAGATTATCCTCCTGAATCCATTTTGGTCTCAATTCAATTTCAATTCTGCTGCTGTCACCCGACCAGGCCAAGAGCAGGAATGAAAAATGGAATTAAAACTTGGGGCAACTGTATTTGCATGTTGCAACAAAAAAAATATTTTTAAAGTTGGCCAATCATCTATATTTCCTGAAGTACTGTTTCTTTGAAAGCTTTACTTCTCTTATGCTGTGATCCCTCTAAGCCTGGATGGCAGTCTGAGAGCAGAGTGTAATAAGGCCTTGGGACAGAGAGCAACTTAAACGCAGCCTTTTGAATTTTATCAATGGGGTAGTTAAGACCACAGTTTCTCCACACACTCTAACAGTATCACACACAGGAACAAGAAAAAAGTACGAAATGTAAACAAGCTGCCCAGAAGCCCAGCTCAACTCAAGTTCACTAAGATTAGAACATTCGCAAAATGCAAAGACAGGTGATCACGATTATTATTAAATTCAGCAGCGGCTATGAACCAACAGTTAGATGGACACAGACCCCTACTGCCTTATACAACCTAAGTGTTTGAAGTTGTGCTTTTAAAAATGTTCAAGAATGCACGGTAAGGATTTCCTGTTGTAAGTTACATGAAAATTAAGTTACATAAAATGAAGCATCAAAGCCAACAAGAATTCATCATTTTTACTTTCATTTGGCTTCTAGGTACCTCCTTGTTTGAGGCACCATTGCATTTCACAGTGAAAAACAAAGCCTCTCCAACACATTCACACACATTTAGAGCAGAATTTAATTCAAACACTCCAATGAATAAGTAGCTACCAAAACGTGATGAATATTATTGATGAGGTAATGGGGAAAATATCAATATTAATGTGACAGTCTGCATAGTTTTATGTGTCCTCTGAGTTTTCTCAACCAAGAATTTTAATTTTTAAGTGAAAGCAAAACTAACACTATCACAAAAGGTTTGCCCCTCTGAGGAAAAAAAAAAAACCAAAGATTAGATAGCTTATAAACTATAAGCTTAAATTGGACCAAATAAAGATCTTACTTACTATAAAATAAAGCTCAGTGCTTCAGGGTAACACCACGTCCACAAATACTGAGCCAATTCAGATGGCACTGACACAGTCCTAAAGAGTGACACGTCCCATCCCTTGCGCCGTGGCCATGGTACACGCCCCACGTGGATGATTCGGGCCCTAATGCAGACCACACTCAGCTGGGCTGCCCTGTCCAGCCCCCAGGCACCACCCTAGCCTGTGACATGCAATCACTCGTGGCCAGAACACTGCCTACCCCAGGCATAGCCAAATCAAGGGCAGATGCAGCTCGGCCATGCTTTTGCAGTCAGTTTTAAGCACATGCTCTGTTTAAACTTACCCATGAAAAGCCTGAGACGCTTTGCTGTTATTCATCCAACAGAGGAGCCACACGGATTTGGCAATGGAAGCATTCTCCAAAAAATAATCATTTGGCCTTGGTCGCCTCTAAAAAAGCAGGTGGATCTAAGCCTTGTTCTGACTATAAAATGGTGAATCCATGGAAGTGGAGACTAAGGAACAGCCCCAATCCTAGAGAGCGACAAGCCGCGCTCGCCCGCCAACCACCCAGCGCCTGCACCGAGCACCAGACCCGGTGTGTTCCCAACCGCAGGCGCCTGTCACGTTCTTCAGAGCCAGGACGTCCTGCTGCCACTGCCTCTTCCTGCAGCTCCTTCTCCAGCCTTTAAATAACTCACTACTGGGGACCCAGTTCCTAACCTTCCATTAGACAATCTGCTTAGAACAGCTTTAATTAACGTGTAAATCCAAACCACTGCTCGATGAGACTATCAGAGGATGTTACGGCCGGGCCACTGGCAGGCTGTGCCCCAGAACCCTACCATGTAAGCAGACTGCATAGGTGCACAGGAAGGGCACTGCAGAGACCCGTTACCACCAAAACAAAAAAATTACCATCTTCAAAAACAACGGAAAGCCAGTTTACGACTAGAGAGAGCTCTGAGCGTATTTTCCTCTCCAGAGTAAGTCTCCGCTGATACAAATGTGTTTGTTTTATGGAGATGCAGTTTGCACCTGTCAACAGGTGTGCTCTGAAGGCCCCCAGTGAAACATATTGCATCATAGGTGAGGGAAAAAACTTGATTAATTCTGATTATCAAAAGCTAGTCTTCAGAGCATTCCAGCCCAGCTTGGCTCACAGGGCCCAAGAGTGCTCAGAGCTCATCCCAAGGGGCCTGCGGGCCCGAGGACCGAGCCGAGGAGCCGCCGGTGCACCTTGGCCGAGTCGCCAGGCCGCCCGAGCGTGTCTCACAGACTCGTCTCCTCACACACTCTGACGGGGATGTTGTAGTGCCGATCATCCTCGGCGATCAGGGTCACCACTGGCCAGTCCCCGGGGGGGTCGGTGGGATAGACGGTGACGAACTCTTCAGTGCTGTACTTGGAGAGCCGGTACACCTGAATGGCGTGGCGCACGGCGTAGGCGAGAAGGAACATCTCAACCTGGGGGAAGAGCAAACACTGAAGTGTGTGGCGGGAAGCCACAGTGAAGGATGCAGCTCACCACCCGCTCCCGCCCTGGTGTCCCCGAGGTGCACGGCACGGCTCAGCCACAGCCTTTCTTCCTCCCCGTGGGCCCAGCCCCCATCCTTTTGTGTATATGGGTCGTTATAAGCAAGCACATCATCAAGAAGAGATCCTGTGCCTGATCAGGGACTCGTGTACAGAACATGCAAAGAACACCTTACAACTCGACAATAAAGAAGCAAATAACCAGTTTAAAAATTGGGCAAAAGACTTGAATAGGACAGATATTTCTCCAAAGAAGATATGCAAATACCAGTAAGTACATGAAAAGTCATCAGGGAAATGCAAACCAAACCCACAATGAGATACCACTTCCCACCCACTCGAATGGCTACAATCAAACAGATAATCACTGGGGGCGACTGCGTAACGGGCACCAGGTTTTCTTTCAGGGGAAGGAAACAGTTTTGGAACTTGACACAGGTGATGGTCACACAACACCGCAGAGGTACCGAAAGTGACTGAGTTGTACACTTTAAAATGGTTAATTTTGTGTTATATGAACTTCACCTCAATTTAAAAAAAAAAAAAAAAAAAAAGTGTGGTAAGGATGTAAAAAAATGGGACTCTGAAACATTGCTGGAGGGGATGTAAAACAGTGTAGCTGCTTTTAAAAAGTTTGGCAGTTCCTCAAAATCTTAAACACAGAATTACCAAGTGGCCCAGCAATTCCACTCCTAGGTAAATACCCAAGAGAACTGAAAGCACAGTTCCACACAAAAATCTTGTAAATAATGTTCACAGCAGGATTATTTATAATTGCTAAAAAGTGGAAACAACTCAAATGGATGAACGAAATGTGGTATATCCA
Source organism: Eubalaena glacialis (assembly GCF_028564815.1). Taxonomy (NCBI): domain Eukaryota; kingdom Metazoa; phylum Chordata; class Mammalia; order Artiodactyla; family Balaenidae; genus Eubalaena; species Eubalaena glacialis. The sequence goes on along the minus strand of NC_083719.1, from coordinate 12,539,255 downwards.
TACAATGGAATATTATTGTTAATAAAAAGGAATGAAGTACTGATACATGCTGCAATATGGATGAAACTTGAAGACATCAGGCTCAGTGAAAGAAGCCAGTCATAAAAGACCACATATTATAAGATTCCATTTATATGAAATGCCCAGAATAGGCACATCTATAACAACAGAAAGTAAATTAGTGGCTGCCTAGGGCTGGAGAAAAGGGAATGAGGGCATGGGGTTTCCTGCAGGGGTGAGAAAATGGTCTAAAATTAGGCTGCTGTGATAGCTGCAGAACTCTATAAACAAACTAAAAACCACTGAGTTACACACGTCAAAAGGGTAAACTTCATGATATGTAAATCATATTTCAGTAAAACCGTTATTTAAAAAATGTTACAGCAGACCTTGTAGGGACTCGGAAAGGACTAACTTCAGTCTAATATGCAAACCACACTCTACCAGGCTTGTTACTGCAAGGTATCTGTAATGGTTCCGGAGACCTAAGTAACTTACATTCGGAGTACAGATAATTTTTAAAAATAGTTTTATCTTCAATCCTGCCTGACCCAGCAGTGACCACCATCTTTGCTCTTTCCTCTGTACCAGGAAAAGGTAAGCACCAGAGTCAGCCGTGCAAGCAGGAAAGTAGCACTCTGGATAGAGAGACTTAATGCTATTCTAGTGGTTGGCTACTCCACTAAAAAAACACTTCAGCTGTTCAGGGCAACGTAATGAACACACCAAAGGTAGATAGTGCAGGGTGTGGTGAGTCAACTGCTGACCCACAGGACAGTACTGGGTCTCTGTGTGAAACTCCAAACTTAGCATATCTGTGAAAGCTCTAAGAGCAGGCTGGGCTCTACTGGCTAAAGTGACTCCATTTCTATTTCTAAAGGATGTTACCTAATACAGCTACAGCTTCCAAGATTAAACAACACCCTTCAGGGACTTCCCTGGCAGTCCAGTGGTTATGACTCCGCACTTCTACTGCAAGGGGCACGGGTTTGACCTCTGGTCAGGGAACTAAGATCCCACATGCCATGCAACGCAGCAAAAAAACAAAAAAACGAAAAAACCAAGACCCTTCAGAGGACTCTTCCAAGTGCTTGGTTTATTTGTTTACTGGAGCCAAGGGTACTGATCCCATCCACCACACTACAGAAGAAAGCCCAGGCTGAGATAACCATGGTGGTTATAAAATAGGTTCACAATTCTTTGGCACTCCTCACTTGAATGTGGGAAGGATTAAGTGACTTGCTTCTAACAAACAGAATATAGTGTAATTGACCGTGTGTGACTCGCAAGACTAGATCATAGAAGGCACTGGAGCTTCCTCCTTGCTCTCTTCTTGGATCACTTTCTGAGAGAAGCCAGCCGCCATGTCACAAGGACACTCAAGCAGCCCCACATGGTGAGGAACAGAACCCTCCCACTAACTACCAGTGAGGGACTGAGGCCTCCTGCCAACAGCCAGGTGAGTGTGCCATGCTGGAAGTGGACCCTCCAGCCCCAATCACGCCCTCAGATGACTGCAGCCCTGAACAAGATTCAACTGCAACCTCCCGAGACCCTGAGCCAGAGCCATACAGCTAAGCCGCTCCTCAACTCCTGACCCACAAAAACTGAGATGATGTTTGACGGCTGAAGCTGCTGTTTTGGGCTAATATACTCCCAAAGGTACAACTCACCTGTTCAAGGCCACCAGTGTGTCCCACCTGGTTGAGATGGTTCCTCAGCAGCTGTCCGGGGTCATTTGACGTATCCCGAGCAAACAGAAGCACAGAGAAAAATGGTACTTCCTTTCCCTTCTCTTTATCATCATATAGTTCGATGGCTCTGTTTAGCATTAGAAATTTTACAGCTTCATAGAGGCTGTACTCCTCTTCTTCATTCGTGAACAGTTCATCACAAGCTATCTGCCTCGCTTCGGCAGTTCTCAGTTCAGCCAAGCCTGTCCACTGTAATAAGAAAGTTACATAATAATTAAATTGTTGTTCTAAAAGTCCCTGGTAAAATTCCACACGATGAGCACAAAATTATTTTCAAAATAGGCAGGCGACCATGGGTCACGTACCAACGCTCAACGCTCAAGCTTCCAGCTCAAACAATGGTACTCTTTAGACCTCACAAATTCCTTATTCAGTTCTTCCTGCACTAACTTGAAACAAAAGTATAATGCACTAAGGAGAACTCTAGGGCCATGGAATGGAAATTTCAACTCCCCTATCTTCCCAGGCAAAGAGATCAAACCGGTCAATCAGAAATACTTACAGGAGAGCTAACACGTGTGTGTGAGGCCTGTGGGAGACGCTGTGAAGGGAAGCTGAAACTACTACTCCCCTTAAGGGGTTTACGGCAGCCGTTACCACCCAGAAACTCCAAGCCAACCCTCAAACATGGAGATGCGCCAGGAAGATGGCTGGGTTTCCTGAATATCTGTTTACTAAACTTACCCTTCTAACCTCTTAAATATACACTTGAGTCTCAAATGAATAAATGCATTCCGGAAATTCTTACCGACTTCTGATTAAGAGTAAAGCAGAGGATCAGGTATTCAGCTAACATAAGCAAACTCTTTAAGTGAAAAAGAAAACCCTATAAACATATGTGCTTTTAAGTTAAAGTGAATGAGGGTAAGAGATGCCAACATAAAACTAATCCTTATGAATGACCAGTAACTACTGCTCCTCCCAAAACCGTTAGAACTTTAAATACAAGAGTTAAGTGTTAATAGTAATGACTGTGCCACCGGACTCGCTCCAGTATTTGGGTTGCAAGCTGGAACACCGCACATTTTCCAGAAGGGGACCAAGCCGGCAGGCGAGAACGCAGCTCTGGAGTCAGATAGTCAGGGTGGAATACAGGCCTTGCCACCGAGCAGCTGGTGGCTTCTGCAGGGCCTCCGTCTCCTCATCTGCAAAGTGAGGATAACCACAGCAACGATACCCAGGGAGTCGTGAGAATTAAACAATATATCATCAAACGTTTAGTGTGCAGCCTGGCACATACAAAGTGCTAGCGATGCCGGCTCAGAGGCTTTTTTTTTTTTTTTTTTGGCTCAGAGTTAAATTAATGCATAATTTTAATGTTATTACAAATTGGAATCACTTAACCATGCCCCCAAATGAGGATCTAGTTACAGTAGGCACAGCTAATAAAGCAACCTCACAAGAACTTAAAGGAGTTCAAAAGGAAACTGTCACCAGTGTCTGAGCTGAAGAGCCTTCCTGTTCACTCCCACAGGGCTGGAGCCCCGTGCTCGACCCCCTGCTAACCCAGGGCCTGGGCAGGCGCAGGTCCCCCGGCCCCCTTGAATCCTGCGCTCTGCTCCAACAGGCAACAAGAACAGACCCCCTCTCCCCTTCTCTTGCTCCCATTTCTTTATCACTAGTCTTCCTTCGACAGTATAGTTTCCAGTACACATTTCTCCTATTTGTAAATAAAAACTAGGCTCCAGGAACTCAGGGCCCTCCACTCATTCAACAAAATATTTACCAAATGCCTATTATGCGTCAGGCTCAGTGCCCGGCACTGGCTGTAAAGGAATCGACAGGACAGTCTCTGGTGAAGCTGAAAGTCTCATGGGGGCAGACCACAGTCAAGTGAACAGATCAACAACCCGGGTATGTGCTGGGGGAAATCTTGAAAGCCGATGCCTGACACCTCCTTACCGGCCTCCCTCCTCCATCTACAAAGCCTGGAGCAATTAACAGACCCTCAATCCAGGGTCCCTGGTGAGGAGAGCTTTTAGGCTGTTCAAAGGCCAGCGACCCAGAGGTCTGTGTGGGCCAGTGTGCAAGCAGGATATCGACCCACATAAGGCAGCGGAAAGCCACAGAAGAGGGAGTACTTAATAACCAAATCACTGGGAATCAGCAGACCAAGTTCCTCCTCACAATTCTGTTTCAGAAAAACCCTCAGGACAGTTGTCAAAAGACAAGTTACTAAATCTGCTTCACTGGAAAATCATCATGAAAGAAAAGAAGTCTAATAAATATGGACAGAATCTTAAAACATGAACATAATTGGGAAGAATTTAATAAATGTGAATTCATTATCACTGATAATCCTGTAAGAGATATGGACTTAATGATATCCCTGAAACTTGTCAGAACTTAGAAGAAAAGACTACATTTGTACGGTTTCCTTTAAACAAAGTTAAACGTTTCATTAAACACATCATCTCCTCCGAGAATACACGATGTTGATATTTCTTCATTTTACCGAACACTTCATAAGAAGTGTTTGTGTTCGTTTAGAATTATTTTGCCTAAAAACCAGCCAAGAGCGTGTGGTAATCCACTAAGTGAAGACTAAGAAGTGGCGTGCTGGGGCACTCGGGAGTGAGAGCTTTGCACTTATCACAGAAAGGAAACTACATGTTCCAAACCTTCTTCCTCAGTAAAGTGAGGGACTCCTTAATTTTATCAACCAGGGCCTCGCTCTTCCCCTCAAACTTCAGTCCAAGCTTCCACTGCTTGATCCAGCTGTATTTGCTTATGAGTTTTTCTGGTAACTAGAGTATCAAGAAACAGAGAGAGAGAATGTTAACATTCCAGAAAGGCCATCACACGATCCAAGCTATAAGAAACAATGAAGCCTACAAGACCTACCTTCGTTTCCAGAATTAATTCCTGCACATCTGTCTGGGTTTAGGACGGCGGACCTAAATCTGGAAGTCAGGAACTCGGAAAGACCCACCCTGAGGAGGGCTTCTACAGTGAAATGGCAGTTCTGGTTGAGACCCAAAGGCACAATGTACCTGGCTGGGTTCCAGCCGCGGGCAGGAACGTTCCAAAGCACTTTGTAAGGGTACGTGAAGGCAGTGTTCACACCAGGTCTTCGCACAAACCACCCAAGCAGCTGCTGGGCTCACTGGTGCCTCCCTACCACTCCCTAATGCCTGACTCAGGAAGGCGCTTTGGGCCTGTGAGATGGTCCAGGAGAGGGTAAAAACCTGTTCCTTTCCTGACTAGGAAAATAAAACCTAACTTCTGATATTTACACTATCATCAAAGTTTTCATATTAAAAAGAAACAATATGGTATCTAGTTTAACTACTCAGTGTAGTAAGATAAAAAATACAACTGAGAATAAGAAGCAGGGGTTAAGGGAGTTGCGATGGGCTAGCTCATTAAAGAACTGACAGCTGAACTATTATTTTGCCCGTTTTCTTTTTTTTCCTGGAGCGTTTGCTATTTTGTTTTCCCCTCATCATCAATAGAATTTGGAGTCTGAAAAGCAAGCTGGGACATAACTGGATCGATGTCAGCATGGGAACTCAGACTTTCCCAACAGTCTTGGAGAAATCCATGTAATTAGGCCGGGCACAGGCATGTACCTTCAGTGCTATAAAATGCAGAAAGGAAAAAAGAGTTCACCTCCAAGTCAAAAGATCATTAGAGAATAATTAATTCCTCCCTAGAACCGGAGTTTGTTTAACAGTTATAATACAGTTTTAAATGAGGCCATGTGTTCAGTTCTCCTGGAATCTAAGGCTCTGAAGACCCTTTCCTGAATGGGAACTCCAGTTTTACCTTCTCTTTACAGCAGTCATGCGAAACTAAGGTGGTTTCATCTCTACAAAAAAACAAAACCACAATAGGGACGTAAATTCCTCCTTAGGTGGTTACCACAATGATGGCGTTAATGGGGGAGGGGTTGTGTTCTCATCTTATTATGATGACAAATGACCACCCGCCCAAGAGCAGCCCAGCTCTGTGTCCACACTATCCTACATTTCAGCAACATGTGGGCAGTTCTGCTGCAAACTTTCTATCAGCTTCTCTGGTTTATCACCAGACTCTAAAATGCCCTCAAGTGGCAATAAGCTGAAATCACAACTGGGCACAGAGAAGTGCAATGAGCAGAAAATACTGGCTACGCAGATGTGAGCTGGGAAACGGGGTGGAAGGAAGCCCAGAAAACATGAGCATCACGTGACATTGTGCATGTACCTAAAAAGCAGGCACGATACTCAATTACTCAAGAGACCCCAAAGATCTAACTACACAGAGCAAAACCCAAATAGAAGTCCATTTCCTCATTCCTTCCATGCATGGGCCAAAGTATTGCTGGAATAATTATCAAGGGCTGTATATGCTGGGAGCTGTGGAGATCCTGGAGAAAGCCCAAAACTGAGGTGTGAAAAGAAACTATGAGGAAAGAATAATGGAGCTGAAATTCTTTACTCAGATGAAAAAAATGAGTATAGCTTTAAATGCTTTCAGGGGGTCATGACACATACAACACACACACACAGCCATTCTTTTACACTACACACACAGAGACTGGACTTCTGTTAGGGTAAGAGAGACGTAAAGAAGAAACAAAATTAAAAACAAGAAACAATGATGGGAAATACTTAATAAAGCAGGCAATTAGCTTAGGTATAATTTCATTTGTGACTGAAATATAAAAACAGCCTGTTTTCTCTAGCAAATGTCCATAATTCTCGAAATCAGCACCATGGTTAAAGGGATAGCAAGTAACAAAAATGTGGCATCCCCAAACTGTCTCATGAGTTCTGATATACAGTCTATCCCACCCTAAGCAAGCAAACACTGTCACAGGTCCCACCCACTCAGAGACATTCTAAAACCATGGAACCAAAAGACCCCTGCCCCGAAGGATACCACCTCTTGGGGACCCGGCTGCTGCCCAAGTTTAAGAACAGCCAGACCAACCCACGTCCAAGGTCAGGGTCAGGGTCACAGTCAGATCACCCAACTGCAGTCAAACACAGAGACTAGGATCTGGACAGAAGCAGGAACGACAGACAGGGAGCCAAGACATGACGACAGGAGATGAGGGGCGGCCGAACTGTCAGACGGTCCATGAACGAGCAAGGCCAGAGGAGCTGAGCAGCACAGGACGAACGGCCTGGGCCCTCCTCCACTGAGCTCACGTTAAGGGGAGGGTCTCGGTCTAGCGCTCCTATTTCCCTTGAATCTCCTGAAACCAAGCATGTTCTAGGAGAGAGGGAAAATGGCAAAACGCTACAAAGACCATCTCTCCAAATGTAAATGGAAGCAGATACAGCCAGCTACAGGGTGTGTAGCTTCTCTGGGCTCACCGAATTCTTGACAGAATGCAAGCTGAGGTCAAGGGATGTTTAGCAGAGCATGCAGCCTGCAGGCTGGGCCGGGGCTGGTTCTGAGTCTACAGACTCGCATACAAACTCAGGTGTCCCAGGACCTGCCTGATGCCCAGTGCTGAAGAGGTGGGTTACTACAGAGCCTGGGAAGTTCAGGAGACCCTAATAATGCTGAAACTAGGTTCCCTCCAACCTGCCTGCTGAGAGCAGCCTTTCTATGTCCCCAGAAGTGGTCAGTGCTCCAAGGACTTCTAAAAGCCCCGTGGACACCAGGACATATGACTGTCACTGGATGCAGGGTAGTGGTCAGAAGACGCCCTTGGCAATTCAGAAAGGTCAAGGATCAGGGGAAACTGAGACAGACTTATTTGCCAGATAGTTACTGTGTTTATAACAGCGAGCCTACCCCATTTTAAACCCCATAATTTATACCAACTTGTAACAGCAAGCATGGCTTAATTAACATGACAGGATACAAGTTATTCTGATTTAGTAGGAAGATGGGTAGGAAATGGGCACAGAGACTTTCATACCAAAACTCCTGTAAGACCTCCTTGTTCTGTAGAACAGAGTTAAGTATCACCTGATCTGCTTGTCTTAATCACGAGCGTTAACAAATATTAAGACGTCTCCTTATTACAGTTCACAAGTAGTCTCTGGTAACGGAGAGACCCCACTTGCGGGGTGAGGCGGTCCGGGTACCCCACCACCACGGTGCGCCGCCGGCTTCTGTAGGCCTCACCACCCGTCCGTATTCGTACTTGGTTCCACCCCGACTTCATCCAGTCACGCTGCACCGCCCTCTCGCTCACTCATCGAGACCCTTGTCAGTGTGGACCTTCCGACAGGAGACCAGGCGGAAGGGCCAGAATGAGAACAGGGATGGAATGCCATCCACAGGAGGCTGTCTGAGACACCTGGGAGGCGGTTAAAAACCAGTCTGGTCAAGTGCGACTACCAAGTCTGTGTAGCCCTTCCTGCACTGGCACTTCAAATGAGAAGCGTGTGGTGCATCTGTCACCCGCCCAAGACACACAGCAAAACAGACCCTGTCAGGAAAGTGCTCACATCAAGGGAATCTGCTGGGTGCTGAAAAGTCAACACGGGGACAAGTCTTCTAGTTGGATAAGAGCAAGAAAAGTTTAATAAACTTTCATACTAAACTCACGGACAGGTATGATGTGCTTTTTCTCTCTGACGTGGGCCTCTTGGCATTCGAGAAAGGTTAGGCGACAAAAATAATACCACTGTGACCAACTAATTATGCTCCCAAGAGAAAAACTCTACTTGTTGACTGATACATACAGAAAAGGGAAGAAATTAGAAAGAGTACTTGAGAATTTCCGCATGACTCAAATGAAGTCAGGAAAACCACCTTAAAGCCCCCATTGCTCATACACGCAACGTGCTCTCATACCGATCGGAAACCAAGCACAACCTACCTAGACTATTTTTAATTTGGCAGATAACCTTACCCAAATGTATCCTGTTAGTAAAATAAAAATTATGCTTTACTTTCATGGAGCGTATTTTGTATGTTTAATTATGTAGAACACTACTTGCACCAGAGTTCCTTGGAAAGTTAAAAATTCAAATTCATTACATCAATTAAGTCCATAAATCTACGCAGCCCCTTAAAGTAAAAGGCTCAAAGGAAAACAGCCTAAAAGTGAGGAGGATTTTATGTCACAGTCAATAAATAAAGCTATGGTTGTCAAACAAAAGTTAAAGCAAAATACAGTGAGATCACCCACGTCTGCTTCCCAGGCAGTGTCTCATGTCCACAGGCATGCTTTTGACTGACCAACAATTCTGAAATAGTTCAGTACTAATATATGTCTAATTTGCAAAGCTAAAAATAGCCTCGTGTATCAATTTCTTTTGCTCCTTTCTCAAAAAAAACCACAAGCTAATACTGAGAAATCTGCTTAAGATGACATATCTTTGGGACTTCCCTGGTGGCGCAGTGGTTAAGAATCCGCCTGCCAATGCAGGGGACACGGGTTCAAGCTCTGGTCTGGGAAGATCCCACGTGCCGCAGAGCAACTAAGCCCGTGCACCACACCTACTGAGCCCGTGAGCCACAACTACTGAAGCCCATGCGCCTAGAGCCTGTGCTCAACAAGAGAAGCCACCGCAATGAGAAGCCCACGCACCACAGCGAAGAGTAGCCCCCGCTCGCCGCAACTAGAGAAAGCCTGCGCGTAGCAACGAAGAACTGATGCCGCCAAAAATAAATAAATAAAATAAATATAAATTTATATAAAAAAAAGATGATGTATCTTTGGTTAGAAGAAAGTATCTTTCACAGGTATCATTTAAATAGTTTATACACACGTGCTTTTATACCAGTTTATAAAGTAGATAATCACCTGAGAGACAGGTGGTATCCTCCACCCACTGATCCTGGTTTTGCTCTTTGAGGGTATGGGATACCCCGTCCACCTAACAGACCTCTCCTTGGCTTAACTGCCAACGAGTATCCTCTAAAAGTCTTTATTCTAGGCAAATACCCCAGCTCCTTCAACTGTTCCCCAAAGCAGATGAGCCATGTCGGGCACACTCCCACCTGTACTGAGGGTACAGGCACAGAGCTGCACTCGGTCCTCAAGATGGGATCTGACCAGCCCCGTTCAAGACAGGGCTGTCACTGCCTGTGTTTGAGAAGCGTTCCTTTTAAGACAGGGCTTCCTTATCACTGCAGGCATCACACGTCAGTGGGCTCGTACTGGGCCTGCAATCCATTAAAATCCTGACTCTTCCCCCCTCATAAGTTGCTGGTAAGGCAGATCTCCCACAGCTAGCACTTTGAGTTTTGGCGTGGGGTTTTGTTTTAATACAGGCACAAGATTTCCTATTTTCTTCCAAGTAATGTCATATTGTGAGTTCTGCTCAATCGTGCCTGCCCACCAAACTCCTTTGGGATAGTCTACCATCCAACCTATCATGACCTCAAGCTGACGTGTGTCGCGGATACACGACACACTGATAATGTGACTTCCTGGGGTGTCACGACCAGGCTGCAGGTGTAAAACCTTGAAGAGGGCCCGGCATGGGACACAGCCCCCGACCCTCACCTCCCAGGCTGAAGGCAACCATCTCTCTTCTAGTGTTGCTGCCCTGCCGCCTGCCAAGCCAGTTCTCCTGACACTCTGCAGAGGGTGCTGCTTCCTTGAACGGGAGCTGGAATCACAGGAACCTGCCTCCTCAAACCCCAGCAGGTTCTCAGATAGTACAGTATATAGCCCACTTGGTAGAGACTCCAACACCGAAGTCAAACTGCCCTAAGTGCTATGAACAAACCCTAAACACCTGCTCCCTAATTCAGCTGAAGCACTGAAGATATTTTATCACCCTCCTCTTCTGGGGAAATATCCATCACTTCTGGTCGCTTTGCTATGCAAAATCATCTCAGCCCCACAAAACTGAATAAACCCACACACTGACGTCACACCGCAGACAGTACTAGCACATGGCACAGGGCAGAGAAGGGGAAGTCTTCCTCACAAAAGCGACTGGAAACATTGCAGACTCAAACCTGCAGCAGCAGCGTACCAGCGTGAGCTCCGGGTCCTGCAGCCAGGAGGGCAGCGCGGCCGGCTGGCTCATGGCCTGGAAGAGCGTGGCCCTCAGCGCGCAGTAATTATCTCCACGGACTCGCCTGATGGAGGTGAATTTCTGAGACACCTCCTCGTAGCCCTGGACAAAAGCATCAGAGAATTCAAAATGGTCATTACTGACTGCAGAGAGTGGGGAGAATTTTATTCCTGTGGAAAAAATGTGCCCCCAATCACTAGAAGAATGGAAACAAGACTGGCTGAGTTTTTCATGTAAGATATTTGAATTCTTTTTTTAATTAATCAAAGGAAATTAACAAATGTTAGTATCGTACATAGTATCAGCATATGTAGCAGACGCAACATACTAGAACATATATAATAATACACCAAGTATTACTAAAACACTAGCCACCCCCAAAGTTGGAGTTATATGCCCCTTAGCAACCGTTGTAACATTCACTTATTAATAACCAACATTCTGAAGGCTTTAATCTGTGTTTAGATTGACCCTAAACTCTTTAATGAAGAGACAGGAAAGAAAAGAGAGATGTACCCAGCTCGTATCTCCATATTAAAAATAATACCCCCAAATCCCAAATTTCCGTGAAATACATTAAAAAACTACATGCTAGGAGGTGCCTGGATAAATTCTGTTAGACTTTTTCAAAAAGTGGATTTAAGGGTCATTCTTGTTCAGCCTGGAAGTGAAACAAGGAAATGAAAATGCTCAGTGACATGCTCAGTCAACTCAAATACAGCCATCCAAATGGACCATTTTGAGCATGCCTCCCAAAAAGGACACCATCAAATCCCAGTGACCTGGTCCAGGGACCCAGATGACTGAGTCCTCCGCTGGACACTGCTTGGGCATCGGCATCGACTTCGCGGCTTCCCCACCTCACTCGCCCCCGACCGGGCAGACCTTTCACTAGTCCTGCTCTTCCGCAACAATCACTCGAAACCCTGCTTCCTACCCACACTTACACAAAAGAAGAAGTGTCGCCCTCATGGGGTGGGCACCACGTAGACAGTCATCCTGTGTCCAGGCACTGCACCCTGTTATTAGTTGTTTTCAAGGTTCAAGTCACAGGACGATGTTCTAAGTGGATATGAAAGTACGTCTTTCCAATAATAAAGTTTTGAGAGTTGCATTTTTATTCAGTGGCCCAACCGTTGCAATGTAAGGGCCCGTCAAGCAGACTCATGCCTGCTAATATGCACCTCTTCCCTATGGTGAACCCCTAGTTATCCCGAATACTCACGATGGCTAGTTCAATAGCAACTGTATCTTTCCAAGTGTGTAAAAGAATATCCAAAACAAAACAATTAGATAAATAAGGACTAAAAGATAACTGAGATCCAAGCTGTTATCAGCCCCAGAAATGCTCTAATGACTGCCACGGGTCCCGATGGGATGCTTTTCTAACTGATGTGCCTTTGATTATTTGGTCACCGAAGGGTCCAACTATAGGGTCATATCTTTAGCTCAAACTGAAATCATAGAGGAATGACTTCAGCATGAGTTCCAAAATATGGAACACTTGGATAACTTAGTAAACATCTTCAATTACAGGCTTTAAGGTGCCAACTGTTAGAAGAGATCCTTTAAAGAGACTGGGATCAAAAAATAACGTTGCAAGTCAGTGTAAGCATTTCTGGGGAAGATGAGAAAATACAGTTTACATACCTGGCCTCTGGTTATCTACTTTGATACAGAGCTGGAGGTTTTTACAAAATCAACGAGTAGCCAATATGCATATTCAGCAGATGGCCACACAAATCTAAACGTTCTTAAGCTCTGGCAGGAACTGAGAGTCCCAGGTATGTCGTGATCGAGCTCTCTAACGAGTCCCTGAGACACAAGTAGTCTACAGTCCAGACTTGCGGGAAACAGGGCTGACACCGGCTCTCAGAGCTTCAAAAGTGGCAGTGACATTCGAGTATGGTCAGCCCATTTCAGGGCAGGCATGGGCAGCTGAGGTGCCTGATGAAAGGGGCACAACATTTTCTACAAAATGAAGCTCTGAGGACAAGAACAAATATATTCAAATACTTAACAATTTTAAATCCTAAACAGTACAGTTCTAAACAAACAAAAAAAAATTTTTAAGATATTTCTATCAAACATGACAAGTCAGTATCTCTAACGTGCCAGAAGTGCATTCAAACTTGTAACGTAAATAATCCCAAGAGAAAAATAAGTAAAGGGTATGTATAATCCATAAGTTACAAGAGGTGGTAGAAGCATTACGGTGAAACTGCCATTTCCGTAGCTCGGAGGATGTCAGATATGGCCACGCCTTGAACAGCCCGGGGTGTCGGGGTGCGCGTGTGGGGTGCAGTTGGACCGCTGGCCCCCAACTCTGTCAAAAACCCACATGTAACTTTACAGGCGGCCCTCTGCATCCATGCGGCATGTAGTGCTGTAGTCCATATTTAGTGGAAAGATCTGCAAAGAAGTGGGCCCAAGCAGCTCAAACCTGTGTTTTTCAAGCGTCAACTGGAGTAGCAACTTCAATCTACAAAGGAACGCTGGATTCAGGATACATTTGAGGGGGAACCAGTAGAGTGTGCTGCTCGACCTGCTGTGCAGTGGGAGTGGGTCAAGGGGCCTGACTCGAGCAATGACCCAACCCAATCATAGCCACAGTGGGACCGTGTCATGGGAATCCCTGATGTCCCACAGCCTTGGAAGGACTACCTTAGGGTCACCAATCTATGCAATGGGACTGAAAGGGGGACAGCTCCTGGGATGCCCTAAATCAGGGGTCCCCAACCCCTGGGCCATGGACCGGTACCGGTCTGTGGCCTGTTAGGAACCGGGCCGCACAGCAGGAGGAGAGCGGCGGGCGAGCGAGCAAAGCTTCATCTGTATTTACAGCCGCTCCCCATCACTTGCATTACCACCTGAGCTCCGCCTCCTGTCAGCATTATGGTGAGTTGTATAATTATGTCATTATGTGTTACGATGTAATAATCATAGAAATAAAGTGCACAATAAATGCAATGTGCTTGAATCATCCCGAAACCATCCCCCTCCCCGAGTCCGTGGAAAAATTGTCTTCCACGAAACCCGTCCCTGGTGCCAAAAAGGTTGGGGACCGCTGCCCTAAATAAAGGAAGTAGTTCCAGATCCCTCTGCTTAGAAGGTACAGGAGAGTCCAGGCCCCTAGAACTGGAGGACATGGAAAGAAACCTGAGTGGGGACAGCAGATGTATGACGTCTGCGCCTTTTACCTCACCAGGCCAGAAGGGCAGTGTTCCCAAATGACCCCAAGAGGACAACCAATGGCTGGCCCAACCGTGAACAGCACAGAGCCATTTATGTGTTTTCCAAAGAAATCAAGTTACTGAATAACTGATTATGATCCTGTGTTAATACTGTGACTCCAAACAAGTCCCTTATCTTTAGAGCCTGTTTCCTCATCTCTAACGTTAGAACACCAATAATTACATAGTCCAGTGGCAGTTGTCATAACCAACATCTAAAAATACAAAAGGACGTATTAAATAATTACTTATGATAGACTATTGGAAAGACTCAAAATGCGTGCATCCAGGCATCATACCTTTTTCATACATGTTGCTTTTTGCGTATTTCCCCTCCATTCTTTTTTGCAATAGTCCATGATATCCATTTCAGGAGCTACACTTAATCTGGGTTCTGTTAAAGAATAAAAAAAAGGGGGGGGGAGGGGGAAACAATGAAACAAAGCAACATCAGAATAATGGTACTGCTTTACCTGAGATTTCCTTTCTCGCTCACTGCAGTCCCCCAAAATCCAGAATTCCACCACTGCCTACCACCTGGTCCAGACCTCCAGCACCTCGCTCCTAGATGACCACCGAGGTCTCCCAGTGGGCCTCCCTGTCACCATACCCTACCAACCATTCTCCACACGGCAGCCAGAGGGGTGCATTTAAAACTTAAGTCAGATGCTACCCACCACTGCTGGGCTCCAAGGCCTCCCATCACACTCGATTCTACTCCCTTACTACCTACAAGGGCCTCCTGCCCTGGCCGCCCACTGCCTTTCTGGCCTCAGCTCCCACCACTCCCCACACTGACGGTTCCTGCCCTGCCTACGTGGCACCCGCTCCTCACTCCCTGAAGGTCTCTGCTCACCTCCTGACACTGACGCCCGACATCAAAAGGTCACACACACCCCTTCACTCTATTCCCCTTACATGGTTTTGTTTTTCTTATTGGCACTGATCAACACCTGACATATTTCTTTTTCTGCACCCTGCCTTCCCCACCCCTACACAGACACACAGACACACACACACACCACACACACACACACGGCAAAACATGAGCTCCCTGAGGGCAGGGGCTTTGTTTTGTTTCTCAGCTGTGCCCTCAGCACCTGTAACCACACGGACCCAGGTGCCCATGAATAATGTTCAAATTAAATACGCAGCAGTCTAAGCTCTGAGAAGATACATCTAATGATTTGTAATTTGTTTTTTACATCCATTATACAAAGAGATAACCCCTCTATCACAAAAGTATATTTAATTGTCTTTATTTAGTTATATCCTGCCTTGATCCCAAAAGGCTATAAACTGTTGATAATCAGCCAGAAATTAACGGAGCTCTCAACATTAGTTGAACCACAGACCTTGTCTGACTCTAATAACACATCCCCCCAAATTAAAAAATACAACTTATGATCAAATGATATAGCAAAAAAATGGCCTTTAAACTCTCCTTGTTTAACATATGAGGTTTGAGATTTGATTTTGTGGCATACGCGTATGCACACACATGCGTATGTCTGTGTGGATGTTCTAGGAAGAAAGAGAAGTAAATTCCCAGGCATCTCTTGACTTCCTTTTTAAAATACTGAAGAAGTAAATGTTAGCAAAGAAATCAGGATATACACACAGAAGTACCTTACAACATATCTACTCAGGAGGAAGTTGAACACAAAATAAAGATGTTATATTCAGCTCAATTCAATAAACACTTACTGCGTGTCTAGTATGTGCCCAGCTTTGAGCTAGGAACGGGGGGTATGAAGACGTTAAAGCCCCAGATTCTGTCCTGAATGTGTTTAGAGACTACTGAAGAAGAAAGGACCACAGGTACTCACCACGCAGGGTGTGACGGATGAGGGATGACTGATGGAGGAGCCCAGCAGGAGCCCCTAATCCCTGTTTGCAGTTCAGGTAAACCAATTTTTTTTTCAAACACAAAATGTAAGAACCGTCTGTTTTAAAAAATCTCATGGTAAATACTTTCACAAGGAAAACAAACCTTTTATACAAAAGGGAAAATAACACATATACAGATAACAGATACATTTATCTGTGGCGTAAGTCAGGACTGGCTTAAAGGTAAAACAGACCCCTGGGGCATAATACATGGAGACCACAAATACCACCGCTGCAGAGCCAACCCTCAAATACAAACCAGTCATTGTTTGACGTCAATAAACACTGTTTGAGTGTCTATTTAGTGGAGGGAAGATTTCCCTTTTATCGCCTTCTTACTCACCTCCCCACAAAGCTTGAGGAACTACAAATGTCCAGAGCTGAGGACACTTATCGGGGCGCGTTCTGCCACAAGGCAGAGCATGCTTCCAGCTCAGGAAGGGCCTCCCGGGAAGAAGGTCCAGCCTTGCCACTCTCCTCACTTGCAGTCCTCTTCCTGTGTGCACCAAGACGGGACCCGGCCCCTGGTCAGGGAGGCAGGCCACACCTCAGGACTGAGGGGAGAAGGCAGGAGGCTCAGCGGGCTCAGAGGCCAAGCCAGAAGCCACAGCCCTGTGCTGAATCAGAGGTCCGCGTGACACAGTGAGGGTGGAAAATGGGTACTCGCAAAGCGCTAGCATCAAAATTATACTTTCAGTCCCATCCTGCCGCCCTTCTTTGGGAGGAGGACTCCAACAGCCACTGCATGCCGTCCTCCAGGCTAGAAGCTGGAGACACAGGACAGGCAGTGCCTGACCTCTAGCGGTTTAAGTATACAACAGTTCCTTGCTTTGTTTAACTGCATCCAACACAGACTGATTACTGTTCCCAGGAAAGAACATTTCTAGTGGCAAAAAATCCCCACAAAGACAAACACAAGAAAACACAAAAAAACACAAAGTGGGAAGCTGAAAATCAGAGTGGCAACCAGAAGCCAAAATAACCAAGAGGTCTGTTCCTTAACCACCATATGGTGACAAAGACAAGGATTCAGACTCTCAGAGGATGGGAAGTTAAAACTGAACCCCTCCAGAACGCTGGGACTCTCAATTGAGAGGCTAGGGCAAGAATCGCAAACTTTTTCTCTGGTGGGCCAGAGAGTAAGTAACGTAGGCTTTGAGGGTATAAGGTTTTCTCTCACAACTACTCAACTTTACTATGCATGAAAATCACCATGGGTGATGTGTAAACCAAGAAGTTCCAATAAAACTTTATTTACAAAACCAGGTGCCATGTCAAATTTGGCCAGGGAGCTATAGTTTGCTGACCCCTGGACTAGGTGAAAAAAACCTTTTCACTAACAAAGAGAGAGCATAAAAAAACTCTCTGCCTTGGCCTGGGCTCTGACTCGGGGAGAGAGGAAGCCTCCCCTGAGAATTCATAACCATGGGCCGGCTCTCACACAGGGACAGGGTGTGACTTCACACTAGCTGCAAGACCCTGGAAGCTCAAACCCAGAAATTAACCGAACGCGGCCCAAGGCAGGTGACTCCCTGGGTGCCTGGCAGAAACAAGGCCAAATTCTCTCACACTCAAGACAGGCTGCATAAACTCTACACAGATACACAAAAGCTGAGCTTAGAATTCAAACTCTGAAGAAACAAGAAATAAGGAAAAATAGCAACTGGCATAATTAGGCCGACCAGGATTTTCAGATAATGGGATTATCAGGCCTGAAAGAGTATGTTCAAAATGCTTAAAGGAATAAAAGAAGGAATAAAAACATGAGCAAAGAGCAATACACTACCAAAAAAAGACCAAGCAAATTCAGAGGGAAAACAGAACCTTTCCAAAAAAGAAAGAAAAAGAAAATATTTCCGAAAGAACTGTCCTGAATGCAACAGAGGCTGAAAGTCAGAAAATATTTGAAAGGGTGTGTAACAGAGGGACCTGGATGACTGAATGAAAGCTAGCAAACACCTCATTAGAGCTATGAAAGGAGTAAGTAGAGAGAATAGGAAAAAGGCAACATTCAGAAAGATAGTGGCTGAGAATTCTCCTGAACTGATGAAAACTAGCCATCCTCAGATTCAGAAAGTAAAAAAAAATCCCAAGCAAAATGTTCAAAAGAAAAAAAAAACAAATCCATACTTAAGAAACCTCAAGGAGAAGCTGTAGGACACCGAAGACAAAGAGAAGACAGAGAAAGACAGACTTCCAAGGATCGGACTGACTGCAGTACTTTCAACTACAACAGAAACCAGAAAACAATGCAATAAGATCATCAAGAAAATTAGAAAAAACAAATATTCATCTGGGGTTATTCAAGAAAGAAAGTAAAATAAAGAAATTTTTATATGGACAGAGCTTCCACCAGAGGCACTTCCACAGGATGTTACTGCGGGAAGGGCCATGAACCCAGGAGGACTGAGATTCAGGGTACAAAGGGATCCATTCTGACCTCAGACTAAAGCTGGACAAGGCCCCCTGAAAAGCTAGAGCACCTGCACAGGCCCTCCCTGGGGAAGGGGCCCCCGCACACACAGCAGGAATGCACCCTGGCTGAAGAAGCACCTTCTCCTCAGGAACATGACCGCTAAGGACCGAATCCGAGGTGAACGGTGTGCAGCTGCAGCAGGGGATTCGAGCATCCTCTGAAGGTTATGGGGGACCAGACCATGACAAATAACATCTCCCTCGGCTACCACAGTGAAGAGTTCCACCAACTCCTTGTGAGGAAGACTCAAAAATTACCATCAAAGACCCCACTTTGTATCTCTTGTTCCTAATTACACGTATAATGCTTGGCTAACCATACGACAAACAGGAGCTAGTTCTGAAACCAGCACACATCACACACGTGGTGCATGAGAAAATGCCACCTGTGAATCACCTGTGGCATACCCCCACATCGGAGCATCTTCACGGGGCTCCCGCACGAGGCTAGCAGGGAAGGAAGCAGGCACTTCTCCACACACAGCCCCGCCGGCCGCGCCCCCAGCAGAGGCTCACCCTAGCAGCCGTGGGTCCACGGGTCCTGGCGGGGTGAGCAGAGCAGGCACGACTGAGCAGAAGCATGGACACAAAATCACGAAATGACGGGAGAATCAGTGCTCTCAGTCCCATGCCCGTTCTTCCTTATCAGTTCATCAACTTCACACGGCCTTCTGCACGCAAAGACCCGGAGAGCCGGCTTCTCAGTAAGTCCTTCCACTTGAAATGAAAAATGCCCTTCAAACCCAAACTCTCCCTCTAAGAATAGCAGAAAGTCAAGAACTGAGAGAGAGTGGTGTCAAGAGATTAAACAAAGCCTCACGGGTGCAAAAACCATATGAATGTAAAGAACGCAGGGGAAGTATTTGTATTAAAACTGTAAAACCTCAGGAAACAGTATTCCCCAAACATACCTCAGCAAAATGAATAATCCAATACAGATAAGACCACACGCATACGCGTGTTTCCTAGGAAGTACATCTCAATATTTCATGGAAATGGATATACCGATGTAACTGCATTTTCTACTATAAACAGTAGGAACTCTATAAAGAAAACAATTCCAAACATACCTGATGACCCTCTTTCATGTATAAGTAATTCTTTCTCCTTTTCTATTTCATCCGCCGCACGATACATGTCCTCCTCGCTGAAATCATACCAAGTTAGACATTTCAAAAATGTGTTGCACTGACATGTTCCCTCTTATCACAACATGCAACTGCTGAAAACATTTATGACACGCAAAGTTTAACTTTTTCACATTACACGATGACAGTCTGATAAAATACGGGTCTTTTATCTTAGACTCACGTTTCTAGCATTCCAATTCAGTTTTTTACTTTAAATGAGGCATTTTACACCACTCCACTGGTTGCACGGCTCTGAGGCCATTTTAAATGTAACGTCTTTAATGCCTCACGTATGTAAGCATCTTAGCATGCACCTTATCAGTGAAGCCATGCCATGCTGGAGATGGTGCTAATAAAAGTATATAGGAGTGCCAACCTTAGTATGTCACAAGCAAATTTTACAAGAGCTACTCTAAAAACAAGGATAGGAGATTTACAAGTCCCCAAAGCTACAAAACCTCCCTCAGGCCCCTCCTGATCCCTGAGGCCCACACGCAAGCAGCCACCCGCCTTCTGCCGAGCACATCCCTGGCACCCCGCATACTTTCACTGGGACTTAGCAAAACAGCTCCCAAAAGAGTCTCTAGGCTCCTTCAGTGAGCTAACAAGAACCTACTAAGTCCTGGAAAGGGAGAAAACCCCACTGGGTGCCAGACAAGGATGAAAAACGGGACTTCTGAGTTTTAAGATGCCTCCTTTTCCCCTCAAGATACACCACCACGTGACAATCATGGGAAAGAGAAATGCCAACTCTATCTTTGCTGAAACCACAAGACATGTGAAAGCCCAAACCGTCCAAAAGTGGAAGAATGGGTAGGAAGGGACGGAGGACAGGGGAAGCCTCGAAGCCAGTGGAGGGGCATCTGCTGGAAGGGAAGACCAGTACACCCTGCAGGGCCCCAGCAAGGCTCAGGAACTGGAGGTGCCAAGTGCTTCAGAGGGTATAGGAGACACCCAGGGCTGAACACAAGGAAACTGGCTAGTGTACACATCAGGAGAGATCAGACCCCCAATTCCCAGTACTCCCTCCCCGTGACAGCACACCCCAACTCCTCACACAAGACAGGAGGCTCCATGCACACTGGACATTGGACACAGGAAGGAGGAGTTACTAAGGAACTAAGTGAGTGACTCGAGAGACGTACTCACATCCTGGATTCCCGCAGCTCCCCAGCTCCTCGTGCATTAGCCCAGCCGGAGGAAAGAGGACCAAGTGAGAGGGAGCAAGAGACAGAAGAAGGGTCGCTGAGAGAGAAAGACTGAGCTGGGAACTAACATACCCTCCACCCCTCTGAAACCCTTCAATGGCTCCCATATAAGCCAGGAAGTCTAAATCTGGACCCATCCCACCACTCTAGCTTGTATTCTGTGATTGCCCTACACACACCCACACTTCTGTCCAAACACCTGACCGACCCTAGCCTGTGCTTTCATACCTGTGCTTGGCTCCATCCATGCCCCGGCACGAATGGCCTACCACCTACCACCTCAGGGCACATGCCGTGTGGGTGGCCTCGCTGGGGGCACCATGGCTGGAGTCACCCAGGGTTCAACCACTCCTCACTAGCCATACGTCTAACCGTGCAACTCAAGTGACCACACTTCTCACCACCTAAATGTATCCACCTGGAAAAAGGACAGTAAGAGTGCTCACCTCAAGAGACTGCTGTGAAACAGACACATAAATACTTAGCACTCAAAAACGTTAGCTAGCCTTATGAATTTTCACGCTACATCCATTCGTGTAGAGTAGTGGTAAGATCATTTCTTATTCCTTTTTTCCTTTTCTTCTCTCCACGTAAAGGTGATGGAGCGTGTGTGCCTGTCTTTTTTAACGTTGTGAGGTTGAGGGGACATACTAGGGAAAAGGTACTTTCCATGTGCTCTAACCCCAGTGAGATTTCAAGTAACAGGTGTGATGTCACCCATGGAGCCCGTGCCAGGGTTAAAAGCAAACAGAAACCAGACTCGCAGGGACTATACATCAAACGCTTAAAATAAAAAGTGACTAAATGTGTTAAGGTCTTTTTTCAATAGTTTAATGTTATCTTTTGGCCTCCTTCCTAGCTTTATCAAATAGGAGAGAAATTCTGATCCTATAAAACAGGCATTTAAGTGAATCATTTTCACAGTATCATTATCAGAAGCATGTCTTTGAGGAAGCCACTTCCCTAATCTTGGCCTCAGTTTTCTCATCTTCAAAACAAGAAGACCAGACAAGACCTAAATGACCTACATGGTTCCTCTTCCAGTTCTTAGTTCTAACAGACTATGAATCTATTCGCACTTCAAGTGAATTCTGTGGCTACGGGCAGGCATATTCGCCTGCACTCTTGTCTCTTTCTAATCTACAAAATAACCAAAGTGCAATGGCAACACCAGTGCCCAGAGGAGGTTCTCTAAACAAGCATCTCTCTGCACAGCCGCAAATACAAATTCCACCAGACCAACAGGAAAGGGATGCAAAGAGGTCAACAGGAGAACTAAATGCAAAAGGAAGACAGAGCAGAAAGGGAGATTACTGGTAATAGAAATGCAGTGACTCAAGAGATACAAAAGAAGTAAAGCAGAAATTGAGGAATGCGAGGCCCGGAGTATATTCAAATTACTTTAGCCACACTAGATTTCATTCAGATTCCCTGCACAAATGTTTGCCAACTTCCATGGCCACCAAGGACATGTGGCCAAGGACATTTGCTAACTTGCCAAGGCCACCAGGGAAACTATAATATGGCTTTTAAAAGCCACTGTATCTCCTTGGAGAGAAGATAAGTTAGAAGTTCAAGCAATAAAGCTCAATCAATATGATCAGAAAATAAGACATTTAACAGCCAAAATGAAATATTCATCCAATATAAGGACCATCAACTGGAAAGTGAGAGAGATGTGTGAAAGCAAGAAAAATTAAAATAATTTTATTTAAGAAAATACTTCACTCAATAAACTTCTGCTTTAACTTTTTTAAGTATCAAAATATTAAAGCTGAAAATAACAACAAAAAGAAATTATATTTAAAGTTGGGAATCTGAAATAGCTAGAAGTTTAAATTTTTGTCATGGGAAGGGAAGACAGTGAAACAATGCAAGGAAAGGGGATATTATATGATAAGATAAAATCCTTGATGCTGACCAGTTTCAGAAATTGGGCAATCTTTTGTGTGTGTCAAGTTGGGGTGGGGATGAGGAGTGTCCACCATTTGGCACAAAGAGGCCACTGAAGTCCACAGGCTCACATGATCGCCACAGCAAAAAGTTTCCTTCTAGAAGACATGCCCATCACTAGAGAAGTAGTAAAGAAAAGTGAAAGTCTTAAATGTTACTTGATTTCTTGGGGACCCTGGCATGTGAGTCATACTCAAGTACACAGTCGAGTTAAATTTTAAAACCAAAATGCTAATAATTCCTACTTAGAAAATTATTAGTTTAGTACCATAATGTTAATTTAAAGTATTTTCAAGCTCCCATTTTCTCTCAGAGATGAATTATTTTACTCTCAATATTAAGGCAATATACACCATTGAGTAGGTTACATGACATTGTCTACTAAATTATAACCTTCCTCTTGCTCTTTTCAAAGACCTGGATAACAATAAATGTTTGAAAACTTAATTTTAAAATGCTTACTACATGTAGACAAAATTACACTACTCCCCAAAACAAAAGCTATAAGCTAAAAACACAGGGCTCAGTGAAGCAGAAGACATTTCTGTGAAGCCAATTTTTCAATTTCTGATACAAGTAAACACATGATATGAAAAAGTGAATTCTAACATATATGCAAAGCTAACAAGACAGCACTTTAATCACTCCCCGTATGGATCATTTGCACCAAGCTTCCCTTAGTTATCTAAAAACGCTAAACTGAGTATGACTCTGTTCAGCTCTCTGGACTTGAACGCGGCAGTTCATGCTTAACTTGGCCTGTCCTAGAAGACTAATGGCCCAGGCAGTGTTGCTGAAAGTGTCAACCACTGTGACACCACGCACCAACCCACACAGGCACAGGAAAAGCAAAGACCACTCAACCCAGCCTTTCTCCACCTCTTAGCAGTTGTAGAGATGAGAGAACAACACATCAAATGCAGGAAAGTACCGGCACCCAGGCTGAAATTCCACCTCCGACCTGCAAGTGGACTTTCCATGACTGGCTCGGGCTGGCTCGGGACAGCCCAGACACCCTCAACAAGGAGGTTTCTCAGAGGCATCCCAGCTCTGAAGCAGGTTCTACACCCAGGAGGGGGAAGGGGCAGGAGGGAGTCGCTGTTACCCCATCAAAGACAGCCCCCCCGCTCCCCGGGGCTGCTAAGGTGGGTGGGAAAACACATTCACACAATAGCACATTTAGCAACACCCGAGGACAATGGCTTCACAGTTTGTTGTTCACAGCCCTTCTGAGAATCCACAGCTTTCCTCAGAACCTCAGTCCAGAAAAACATAAATACACGCATAATTTTGCCTTCCACTTCAGAGGGGTACACAGACACACCATGCTCCCCCCTACACACAGCCAGCCTGTGGACCCCAGATTCAAACCCTGTCCCACCGTCAGGCAGACAGAGAAGGACCATGGAGTAGTCTCACTTCTCAATTCCCTAAGCATGTCTAGCCTGGCCACCAACCATGTCCCAGAACCATCCTGGTCCTCAAGGACTGTAGTATTAGCTTAGCTAAGAGGAAGAAGTGACACAGCATAAGTTTCAACTGTATGGGTCAGGTGAGCAGGGGATGGAGTATAGGAGACCTGCTGATAGGAGGAGTGAGGAAATTTCCAAAAAAGTCAACTGAATCTGGTCTGACCTAATACTTCCTCAAAAGGGACCCTGAATCATCTTGTGAGCCATCCTTAGGGCTTGTCCAAGGGATGTCAGCCAACCACAGCTCTCAAGTGAACTAAGAAAAAAAGGAAAGAAAGGAAAGGAAGGAAAGAGATTTAGGAAGTAGCTTATCCATGTGATTTTTACATCTTTCTTCCCCACTATTTCTCTCCCTTGCAAAACACAGTGAGCTTAGTCACAAGGAATTGGTGTCCTACAGTACAGCCTGTAGGAAATGAGCCATCCCTTCCCCTACCCTTCACTGCACCTCTCAGAGTCACAGCCCGAATGTACAATATAATGGCTACAAAAGTTGGGCTGTGATTTGTATTCGTAATTTCTATCCACTGAATGAATTAAAATGACTCTGCGGGGTGTCTCAAAACATCTGCATTTTATGGTGTCTCATATTTCCAGATGCAAATATTTTACTCAATTCCGGTGCAGGTCAAACCTAACTCTCTGGGTGGGAAGAAGGGATTTGGCTCCAATGACAGAACAGCACAAGATTCAAAAACTATTTTAGGACCTAGTTCAGGCATTACACTATTTATTTATATCTACACTCAACTATTAGGCTGCATATATCATCATGTAAGAACTGATGTGCACACATTATACTGCAAACTATATAATGGCAATGTTTATATGCTGCAGTACAGTTTCTCTAGCCCTTAAGAAAATATCAGAGTGCAATGAGAAGTAGCCCCACTGCCCATATAATAAACAAGAAAGCCCAGAACGTAAGATATGATGTTCAGAAGCTGATATTTGAAGTTATCTTCACCTCCTTTCCCGGCTCCCCCTTGTTCTCTTATGAGAGTTAAAAGAGAATGAGATCATCAGAGACAACAAAAATAGGAAGAAAAAGAAATTAAGCTAGTAAATAAACGGCAAATTGGAACATCTATTCCAGAAAAAAAAAAAAGTGAAGTTTGCATGATTATATGTCATGTTCCTCTACCTAGTTTTGCTGAGGAAGCCAGAAAGACATGGGGGGAGGGCCCCACCCCCACCCAGGCATCAGGGAACCTGGCCCTGAAACCTACTCCCTGTGCCTCCCTGGCCAAGCTGCACCTATCAAATCTGCAACTCAGTTTCCTAATGGATAAAATGACAAACCTAGGCTGGGTTGTTTACATTCCCTTCAGCTCCACGCCCATAATTCTACTGACAGTAGAGAGAAGAGGCACCTGTGCCACAAAACCTTTTCACCAGAGAAGAGTGTTCCTTTTGCACCATGACCCATTTCCCCAGGTGCTCAGACTCCGGGAACCACCTCCAGTAGAAAAGCTTGCCAAATAACTCTGTGTATTTGGGGGACCGTAGTTCGGACTTCAAAGTTTCTGCATCTCCCAGGAGGGCACGACACAGCTGAGGCTGAGAAGCAGCATCTGAGGGCCAGGGCCGCTAGGTGGGAGCACAGCTCAGACCACCGGGGCCTAAGTGAGGTAGCAGCAGTCAGCCTGGAAGCTGCAGGCAGGAACCAGCACGGGCTGGGACAGGACAGAGGCAAAGACCACCCCCATGCCCACCCCAACTTTACCCGCTGCAGAGTCTCAGGTAGGGCTCAAACCCAGGGAGCAAAACTGCAGCCACATCTGCTCACATGGGCTCACATCTGCACACACACGGGCGTGCACAGTGGTTTCAATTAAAAAATAAAATAAAAGGCTACTATTTAAAAATCAGGGGAATTCCCTGGAAGTCCAGTGGTTACGATCTCTGGCGGGGGAACTAAGATCCCGCAAGCCGTGTGGCACGGACAAAAAATTTTAAAAAATAAAGTGAAACACCTGGATGTAATTTAAAAATAAAATAAAAATCAGGACATTTCAAACAAAAGTCAGAATATCTGGAATATTCTATAGGCTGGAACCTAGTGGACCCTGTCCCCATAGGACTCAGCTCTCCAGGAACCCATGGGACACCTGCCTAGCTCCTGGGGGCAGGAGTTTGAGACCTCCTGTTCTAAATCTTAACCCATTAAGTGTGGATAACACTATCCCAAGGGGCTTGGGTGCTCAATGAGAAGGTCAAAGCCCACGATAAAGAGCCATGCAAGCGAGAATTATTATAATACATTATCTGCAATAACAGCTCCCCCAGGACCCCTTTTTAGGAAATGGGGGGGAAAAAAAGCACACTTTCCGGCCAATTAAGATCTCTGTCAAACTGGTTACCTGAGTACTTTCGTCAATTTTGGAATTCCAAAGGCATTTATATGTGACTAAAACTTGAAAGTGCAGAAAAGTTTCAGCCTTCAAGTTTATATTCTGCTTCCACCCCTGCCCCCAAATCCCTGCAGAAACTATAAACTCTTCCGATGTACGCAGCCGCCTTTACAGTTCAATAAGGAATTGATGTAAGCAGCACTGCCTTTCGCATTTGAAAATCAAGGCGGTTGGGGACATCGAGTTAAGCAGCTAACGGGCAAAAGAATTGGGGCAGACTCCGTCCAAAGTCTGTCCAGCAGGTCGGACGCTCATCAAGCGCAGACTTGCCTTCCAAGAACAAACAGGTCGCGTGGCTCAGCTTTCCTGGGGTTGTGACAGCGACAACCTTAGTCCCTTCCCGCGACAGGTTGGGGGGAAGCGCTAATGGAGTGAGTTATAAGATAACTTCTGGAGTCTGTTTCCCAACTTGCTGGAGATTTCTTTAGCTTTAGAGCTATGGAAATGTCAAAAAAGCGGGGGAGGGTACTGGATAACCAGAATTTTAAAACGCGCCTTCCGGAAAAACTTTTGTCATCGGACACACTGGATACAAAAGTGCCTTCACCGACGACCTTACTTAAAAGCAAGGGGGCGAAGGGTCCTCCGCCGGCTCCTGCCCCGCCCACCCCACCCCACTCCACGCCCGCCCGTGGGTGCCGAGCCTGGGGCCCCACGCCGCCCCGCCGTCCCCGCCCCGCGACCCGCACTCACTGCTCGGCCGGGCACCGCACCGCGGCTCGCGGCTGCCCCCCGGCCACCGCTTTCTCGCCCTCCAGCGCCGCGGCCCCCGCCTCCCGCGCCGGCTTCTCGGCACAGCTCTCCCCCGGCCACGCTCCGGGCTGAAGCATCGTCCCCCGACTCATGGGGCCTCCGCCAGCGGCGGAGCCGCAGGGGTTCGGCCGCCTCCCAGCGATCCGGAGCCCCTCCCGTCGGGGCGCCCGGCAGTGGCCGCCACTGCAGCTCTGCTGCCAGCCGGCTACCGACGGTGCACAGGACGCTTCCGCGCGCGTCACCACCGCCCGCCCCGCGGCCTCTGACCCGCGACGAGTGGGCGCGGCCCGCGACGACCGGGAGTCCTGCGACGCGGAGCCTGCGCATGCGCCTGCGCGGGCCGAGCCGCCCGAGAGGACCGCCCACGCGAAGCGCCATGGTGCGTGCTCCACCCCCGCGCGCCGCCGGCCCGCCCCAGAGTTCCCCGCGCGCGGTCATTGACCTCAGGCTCGCGGTAGCTCTTCGTCCTCGCGTCCCGAGGCGTGAGAGAGAGAAAGCGCTGGACAAGCGGCGGGACTCGGCCTCGGTGAGGAGGAGGAGGGCCGGCCTGGGGCGTGAAGGGCGCTAATATGTTTGGGCGCCTTACAGTGTCGCTCTGGGCTTCGGAGCCTCGCCCTCCGCCGGAGGAGTTTCCTCGGCTGTAGAGCGAGGGATGTGGTCCGAGTGGGTGATGTGCGGCTTCCCCGGCCTCCCAGGGGCGATGCCGTCACCACCCGCCCCGAGCCTGGAGCCCGGCGGGCTCTGGCCTTCGGCGTGGTGCCGCGCTTGTCGCTCCAGAGCTGAGTTAACAGCCATCCCCTCCGTGAGAAGGGGGACACGGTCCTACCCAACTGGTGAGCCAGCGCAGCAGCGTGTGTGTGTGTTGGACTACATTCTTTCAAATAGGAAATTTGGGGGGCTTCCCTGGTGGCGCAGTGGTAAGAATCTGTCTGCCAATGCGGGGGACACGGGTTAGAGCCCTGGTCTGGGAAGATCCCACATGCCGCTGAGCAACTAAGCCCGTGCTCCACAACTACTGAGCTGCCTGCCGCAACTGCTGAGCCTGCACTCTAGAGCCCACGAGCCACAACTACTGAGCCTGCGCTCTAGAGCCCGCAAGCCACAACTACCGAGCCCACATGCCACAACTACTGAGCCTGCGCTCTAGAGCCCGCAAGCCACAACTACTGAGCCCACGTGCCACAACTGCTGAGCCTGCGCTCTAGAGCCCGCGAGCCACAACTACTGAGCCCGCATGCCACAACTGCTGAGGCTGCGCTCTAGAGCCCGCAAGCCACAACTACTGAGCCCGTGTGCCACAACTGCTGAGGCTGTGCTCTAGAGCCTGCGAGCCACAACTACTGAGCCCTCGTGCCATAACTACCGAAGTCCGGAGCCCATGCTCTGCAACAACAGAGGCCGCTGCAGTGAGAAGTCCATGCACCACAACAAAGAGTGGCCTCCGCTCACCGCAACTAGGGAAAGCCTGCAGCAACGAAGACCCAATGCAGCAAAAATAAATTAATTAATTGATTAAATAAATCTATTTTAAAAAAACCAAATAGGAAATTTGATTGAGGAGGAGCAAGAGCAAAGGGAAAATATTAACAGACTTCAAAGATGAGAAGACAAAAATGTTTCCTGTCCAGGGAGGGAATAGCAGAGTAGCTGTTAAAGATGAGCAGCAGTCATGGGTGCAGGGGGCAAAGAGTGCAGGGCCAAAGTATGGAGGAAGGGAATGGCTTGGGCAGTTTGGAAACCTACAAGGGGTTCTGGGGTAAAATGGGTTCATAATGGGGTTTTATTGAAAGATGAACCTGGAAGAAGGGTACTGGAGACCAGATCTTGAAAAGCCTCCTTCAGCTAACAAGGAACCTTGTGTTTGATCCTCCTTGAAAGATCGGAAGGAGATTATTTTGAAAGGTCATTTTGTCTGCAGTTAGAGAAAAGGTTGGAAAAGGGACAGGGAAACCAATATAGGGAGACTATGTAGTAATGGGCATCAAAGGGAGAAACTGGCTGGAAAGAAACTTGCATTTTATGGCAAAGAACTGTGGCAGGTTTTCCACTTTAATTTTATTTGAAAAAGTAAAATACACATGCTAAAAAAATTCAGAGCATACAAAAGAATATGCAGTCAAATTTTGTATGGATGTTAAGGGTGTGGGATTATAGTGGGATGACTAGTGTCCCCTAAAATGCATTCTCCAACTGGAAATGCAATGTGACCTTATTTGGAAAGAATCTTTGAAGATGTAATCAGGTAAAATGAGGTCCTGCTGGATTAGAGTGGGTCCTAAATCCAATGTCTGGTATCCTTATTTAAGAAGAGAGGATGCAGACATATATAAACACAGAAGGAATTAGGATATGTGAAGATGGAGGCAGAGATTGGGGTGATGTAGCTAGAAGCCAAGAAATGCCAGGAGCTGCTGGTAGCTAGGAAAATACAAAGGTTATTCCAAAGAGCCTTCAGGAGAAGCATGGCCCTGCTGACAACTTGAGTTCAGATATCTACTCTCAAGAACTGTGAGAATAAATTACTGTTGTTTTAAGCCTCTCGGTTTGTGGTACTTTGCAGTAACCACTCTAGGAAACTAATACAAGGATAAAGATGAACGCTTGTAAAATACTATCAGGCTGAATTTATTGATAAGAGCCTACAAAGCAGATACATTTTACCTCAAAGGGTTAGAAAAAGATTAAGTTTGTTTGATTGTTTGCTGAGTATGTCTCTTCCAATTGTACCCGTGGAACTAAGAAAATAACCACAAGATGGCTTTCAGAGCCCAATGGACTCACTGTGAGAAGAAACTGGCGAAAACACCATTGATCACTGACTTCCTTCCACCCAAAAGTGTCTACACTAAATGAAGTTGAAGTGCCAGAACTGCCTAGGATACTGTAGAGGAAGATCTCCAAAGTCTTGGGAAGATGGGAATCTTAGAGTTGATTTATCATGTAAGACTTTCTCACCCACCTCAGGAGGGTCCAGAGGACATTACCCTTCAACATGACTATGAGAAGTAATTTGTGAAGTGAGTCCCAGCACCCTTGAAGAGATCTGCAATTGCTCCTCTCTGTATTCAGATGTATCTTACAATGGAACCTGTTATCATCAAACTGAGATTCTTAAATGCAGTGGTGATGATGGGATCTCAGGGTGGCAGGTAGGGACCAGTGTAGTTGCTGTAATGGACAGCTGAGCCAAAGCAGTAATCAGAATTGTCTGACTCGCAGAGACCTGTGGTATTGGCTAGTTGATCATGGTGTCCCTAGAAAAGAAATAGATGGATAATTACTAAATTCTTACTTGGTCTTTATAAGCAGAAGAGTTCTGGGAACTCCCTGGTGGTACAGTGGTTAGGACTCAGTGCTCTCATTGCCGAGGGCCCTGGTTTAATCCCTAGTCAGGGAACTAAAATCCCACAAGCTGCACAGCGCAGCCAAAAAATATATAAGCAGAAGAGTTCTAGGTCTATGAACAGAAACCCTAACTTGTGTCACCAAAACAGAAAGTCACAGCCCCTCAATCAGTTCCCAGGCTTGAGCCAATTTACATACCCAGAACTCTGAATGAAGGGGAGGCCAGGTCTTCTTGAGGAAGGACCCTACTTCAGTGCCAGAAATGTATAGTGTTAATTTTTTCCCCAGCCTTCCCCACAGGGTCCTATAGCCATCAACAAGAGTGACTGTGCATTGGGGGAAAGGAAATAACCAGACTTTTGGGGCTTAGTAGACAGTGGCTTTGACCTAATTCATGGAAACCCAAAATATCACTGTATCTATCTATCAGAGTAGGGGCTTGTGAAGGTCAAATTATCAGTAGAACTTTAGCTCAGGTTCATCTTACATTAGGCCCAGTGGGTCTCTGAACACATCCTGTGGTTATTTCCGCAGTTCCAGAATGCATAAAAAATGGACATGCTCAGCAGCTGGCAGGATCTCCACAATGGTCCCCTGACCTGTAGAGTGAAGGCTGTTACTGTAGGAAAGGACAAATGGAAGCCACTAGAACTGTTGCTACCTATAAAAATGTAAACCAAAACAATACCACATTTTTGGAGGGATTGCAAAGATTAGTACCACTATCAAGAACTTGAAAGTTGCAAAGGTTGTGATACGCATCACATCCCTTTTCAACTCACCTATTTGGCTTCTGCAGAAGACAGATGGATCTTGGAGCATGACTGGATTTTTGTAAATCCAGTTATGTGATGATACCTGTTGCACTGCTATTCCAGATGTGGTTTCATTGCTTGAGCAAATCAACACATTTCCCAGTACCTGGTGTGCAGCTATTGATCTGGCAAATGCTTTTTCCTTTGTATGTGTTAAAAAAGACCACCGGAAGGAATCAACTGGCAAGGTCAGCAGCACACCTTCACTGTCCCGCCACAGGTTATATCAACCCTCCAGACCCTATGTCATGATTTAGTCTGCAGGGACTAAATCCCCTTCCCCTTCCACAGAACATCACACTGGTCTATTACGTTGATGATGATATGCTGATTAGTCCTGGTAGACGGGAAGTACCAATTACTGTACACATATTGGTAAGATATTTGCATGTCAGAGGATGGGAAGTAAACCTCCCCCAATTCAAAGGCCTTCTACCTCAGTGAAATTTCTAAGGGTCCAGTGGAGTTGAGTATATCAAGATATCACTTCTAAGTGAAGGATAAGTTGTTACATCTGGCCCCGCCTACTGTTAAGAGGCATAACACCAAGTGAGCGAAGAGAAGTCTCTGCAATGGTCCAGGCTGCTGTGCAAGTTACTTTGCCACTTGGGTCATATGATTCAGTTGATCCAGTGATGCTTGAAGTGGCAGATAGAGATGATATTTGGAGTCTTTGGCAAGTACATATAAGTGAATCACAACGCAAACCTTTAGGATTTTGTAGCAAAGCCCTGCCATCCTGTGAAGATAACTACTCTCCTTGTGAGAAACAAGTTTTGGCTTGCTGATGGACCTTAGCAGAAATGAATACTTACCCATGGGCCAAGTTACAATGCGACCTGAGCTCAGTGATCAATCATACTGATGGTATGTAACCTTGATATGATCAGATGCAAAGGGCACCACACCTCTGTGATCTTCCAAACACCCATAACCCCAGTCTAATGAGAGGAACACCAGACAAATTACAAACTCCGTTAGAGGGGCATCCTAAAAATTACTTCACCAGTTCTCTTCAAAACTGTCAAGGCCACCAAAAACAAGAAAAGTCTGAGAAACTATCACTCAAGAGAAGCCTAAGGAGACATGACAACTAAATGTAATGTGGTATTCTGGATGGGGTCCTGGAACAGAAAAAGACATTAGGTTAAACAAAAGAAGTATGAATAAACTATGGACTTTAGTTAACAATAATGGATCAAAATTGGCTCATTAAGTAATAAATATACCATACTAATGTAAGATGTTAGTAATAGGAGAAATTGGGTACAGGGTATATAGGAGCTCTGTACTATCATATCCATTTTTCTATAAATCTAAAACTATTCCCCCCCAAAGTCTATTATATTAGAAAGAAATCAAACTCAAATCACCATGTCACAAAATGATAAACCAAGACTTTCCAAAATAAGGAAGAATGTCAAATCATGTTCTTATTTTGTACTTCAATAGAAAGATTTAAATTTAAAATTTAATTATTTCATCTTTAATCCTTTAAAATTGCTATTGTGTATGTGTTGTATAGTATACATAGTACATAAACACAGAGATATGTATGTGTATTTTTAATGTATATGTACATATTGGGAATGTCCAAAAATTTTTTAACCAGCATTACAGAACTAAATTATTAGAGAACAAGTGTGTAAACTAAATAAGTCAAAAACTAAATCAGAGTTTCTAAGAGGGAGTTGTGAAACGTAAGCCCATGAACTGTGATATAATTACAATTAGCCTATTGTTATGTCAAGATGAATAAAAAATAGCAGAAAAATCTATAAGCCTGAGTAAAAGCCTATATAATAACATTGCTAGAGACGATTCCAGTTAGTTTCCAGCTTCTTCTTAGAATCAAACAGTCCTAAATTAGATAACTAAAAGTAAAATGGTGACATAATAATGTGTAAGTCCTTAGACTTGGTAACATATTTTGAACCATCTCAAACTGATATTACTTCGTCAATGGCCTTGCCATTATTTACAGTAACTGTTTATGAAGAATACTACTGAGCCATTACAGTTTTTATTTGTTGGAATGATTGATTTTTTTAAATTCTCTATAAGGAACTTAGTACAAGTTGGATGCATATCTCCCTCTTCAATACCAAAAACTCGTATTTTACAGCAAAGTTAAAACACCCTATATTTTTACTCTATGGAATTTCCCAATGTCACAGCTATAAAAAATAGGCTACAAGTGTATTCCGTACATCAGTTTCTGAAGTAGTCACAGGTACTTTTTAGTTTATTCTAGTTTCACAGGTTCATGTACTATACTCAGGCTTGGCAGGAAGTATCACTAGTTTCACTTAAAAATTAACTACTCTAGGAATACCTGTGTATTTATTTGAAAGACGCCCCCCCCCCCTTTTCAGCATGTCTCTTGATTGTAGAATGCTCATTATTTTTTTTTTTTTTATAGGAATAGTCCGATTTCTTACTCATCACTAGGACTTTTTATTTTTATTTTATTTTTTTTAATTTTTTTTTTAAAGATTTATTGATTGATTGATTGATTGCTATGTTGGGTCTTCGTTTCTGTGCTAGGGCTTTCTGTATTTGCGGCAAGCAGGGGCCACTCTTCATCGCGATGCGCAGGCCTCTCACTATTGCGGCCTCTCTTTTTGCAGAGCACAGGCTCCAGACGCGCAGGCTCAGCAGCTGTGGCTCACGGGCTTAAGTTGCTCCGCGGCATGTGGGATCCTCCCAGACCAGGACGCGAACCCGTGTCCCCTGCATTAGCAGGCAGACTCTCAACCACTGCGCCACCAGGGAAGCCCTCATTATTTTTAAATAGGACTTTGGGGGTGGGAGCTACTATGTCTTTGCAGTTCTGAGACTAGAAGAAATAACTTTACAGGGAAAAAATTAGGAGAAATAGTTCATTAAAAAATATCTTGCACTAGTAATAGTTTACCTAAAAACCCCCGAAATTGTCCACAAGAGTTTTTATTGGGAGAAGTGTGTCATAATGAAATTTTATCATGAAATTCAAACCATTTCATATATAAGGAGATGACAGAGGATGATGTTATAAAAAGACTTGGAATTCTGCAAAATATTAAATGAGTCTTTTGCCTCCAGCTAAACAGAATTTCATCCTAAACAAATAATTCAGGCAGCTGATTATCTTAAATTATTTGAAGAGCTTCTAAAATGGAATTCCATACCTTTAGTGCCTTAATACCTGCTATGGACTGAATCATGGCCCCTCCAAATTCATATGTTGAAACGCTAACCCCCAATGTAACTATATTTGGTGATATGAGCTGAATATTTGTGTCCTCCCAAAATTCATGTGTTGAAACCCTATACTCAAATGGGATGGAATTAGGAGGTGGGGCCATTGGGAGGTAATTAGGATCAAATGAGGTCAGGAGGGTGGAGTCCTCATGAATGAGATTAGTACCTTATAAGAGTCACAAGAGTATCTGGTCTTGCATTTAGGTCTTTAATCCATTTTGAGTTATTTTTGTATATGGTGTTAGAGAATGTTCTGATTTCATTCTTTCACATGTAGCCCTCCAGTTTTCCCAGCACCACTTATTGAAGAGACTGTCTTTCCTCCATTGTATATTCTTGCCTCCGTTGTCATAGATTAATTGACCATAAGTGCATGGGTTTATTTCTGGGCTTTCTATCCTGTTCCATTGATCTATGTGTCTTTTTTTGTACCATACTGTTTTGATTACTGTAGCTTTATAGTATAGTCTGAAGTCAGGGCACGTGATTCCTCCAGCTCTGTTCTTCTTTCTCAAGATTGTTTTGGCTATCTAGTTTCTTTTCTGTTTCCACACACAATTAAAATTTTTTTGTTCCAGTTCTGTGAAAAACGCCATTGGTAAATTGATAGGGTTTGCATTGAACCTTTAGATTACTTTGGGTAGTATGGTCATTTCAACAATATTGATTCTTCCAATCCAAGAACACAGTATATCTTTCCATCTGTTTGTGTCATCTTCATCATATAGTTTTTGGAGTACAGGAACTGCTAGAGGAAAATATAAGCATAACACTCTTTGACATAAATCACAGCAATATTTTTTGGGGTCTGTCTCCTAGAGTAATGGAAACAAAACCAAAAATAAACAAATGGGACCTAATTAAACTTAAAAGCTTTTTCACAGCAAAGGAAATCATAAACAAAATGAAAAGACAACCTACAGACTGGGAGAAAATATTTGCAAATGATGCAACCAACAAGCAATTGATCTCCAAAATATACAAACAGCTCATACAGCTCAATATCAAAAAACAAACAACCCAATCAAAAAATGGGCAGAAGGGACTTCCCTGGTGATGCAGTGGTTAAGAATCTGCCTGCCAGTGCAGGGGACATGGGTTCAAGCCCTGGTCCAGGAAGATCCCACATGCCGCGGAGCAACTAAGCCCGTGTACCACAACTACTGAACCTGTGCTCTAGAGCCTGCGAGCCACAACTACTGAACCCGAGTGCCACAAATACTGAAGCCTGCACGCCTAGAGCCCGTGCTCTGCAACAAGAGAAGCCACCACAATGAGAAGCACATGCACTGCAATGAAGAGTAGCCCCCACTCGCCTCAACTAGAGAAAGCCCACACATGGCAATGAAGACCCAACACAGCCAAAACTAAATAAATAAAAATAAATAAATCTATTTTAAAAAATGGGCAGAAGACCTA
The DNA here is from genome assembly GCF_028564815.1 of Eubalaena glacialis. Lineage (NCBI taxonomy): Eukaryota > Metazoa > Chordata > Mammalia > Artiodactyla > Balaenidae > Eubalaena > Eubalaena glacialis. The sequence goes on along the minus strand of NC_083719.1, from coordinate 12,503,227 downwards.
AACAGACATTTATCCAAAGAAGACATACAGATGGCCAGCAGGCACATGAAAAGATGCTCAACATCGCTAATTATTAGAGGAATGCAAATCAAAACTGCAGTGAGGTATTACACCAGTCAGAATGGCCATCATCAAAAAGTCTACAAATAATAAATGCTGGAGAGGGTGTGGACAAAAGGGAACCCTTGTGCACTGTTGGTAGGAATGTAAATTGCTGCAGCCACTGTGGAGAACAGTATGGAAGTTCCTTAAAAACTAAAAATAGAGTTACCATGTGATCCAGCAATCCCACTCCTGGGCATATATCTGGAAAAGATGAAAACTCTAAATCAAAAAAATGAATTCACCCCAATGTTCATAGCAGCACTATTTACAATAGCCAAGACATGGAAGCAACCTAAATGTCCAATGACAGATGAATGGATGAAGAAGAGGTAGTATATTTATACAATGGAATACTACTCAGCCATAAAAAAGAATGAAATAATACGGTTTGTAGCAACACAGATGGACCTAGAGATTATCATACTAGGTGAAGTAAGTCAGAGAGAGAAAGACAAATATCCTATGATATCATTTATATATGGAATCTAAAAAATGATACAAATGAACTTATTTACAAAACAGAAATGGATTCACAGACACAGAGAACAGACTTACACTTACCAAAGGGGAAAGGAGTGGGGATGGATAAATTAGGATTTGGGGATTAAAAGATACACACTGCTATATATAGAATACATAAACAACAAGGACTACTGTATAGCACAGGGAACTATATTCAATATCTTGTAGTAACCTATAATGGAAAAGAATCTGAAAAAGAATATATATATATACACATATATATACATAACTGAATCACTGCTGTACACCTGAAACATTGTAAGTTGATTATATTTCAGTAAAAAATTAAAAATACCAAAAATAAATTACATTTATTAATTTTTTTAAAAAGAGTCACAAGAAAGTTTGCTCTTCCTCTCTGCTCTCTGCCAGGTGCAGATATAAGGAGAAGTCAGCAGTCAACAAATCAGAAAACTTTCCTTACCAGAACTCAACCGTACTGGCACCCTGCTCTTGAACTTCCAGTCTCCAGAACTGTAAGAAATAAATTTCTGTTGTTTAAGCCATCCAGTGTATGGTAGTTTGTTACAGCAGCTTGAATTCACTAAGACATTTAGAGATAGGACCTGTGAGGAGGTGATGAAGGTTAAATGAGGTCATAAGGGTGGGGCTCTAATCTTACAGGGTTGGTGTCCTTATAAGAAAAGGAAGAGACACCAGACTTCTCTCTCTACCATGGAGGACACAGAAGGCCACCATATGAAAGCCAGGAAGAAAGCTCTCAGCAGAAACCAAATCAGCTACCACCTTGATCTTGTACTTCCCAACCTCCGGAACTGTGAGAAAATAAATTTCTGTTGTTTAAGCCACCCAGTCTATGGTATTTTGTCATGGCAGCCCAAGCCAACTAAGACAGTATCATAGAGTACTTCTTTATACTTACCTTTTAGGACAAGCATCTGGGTTCCTTTGGAAAGGAAGCCCAACATTCATACTGTACACTGGAATTTAGAAAGAGCTAGAGGGACAAATTGTAGAAGTTTCCTAAGAAAATAGAGGTAAGGAAGAGATTCTTAGTCATTTCTGTGCCCTAACATAGGAAATCTTCACCTCCTAGAGTAATCTGATGTTAGGTTGATGATTTTCATATAACCTCATCTTGTCTCCATCAAAGTCAGAGGGGAAAACATCACCCTACTATTACCAAAAACTCTCTACTTGCAATAAGGTAGGTTGTCAACCATACTTGGTATGACTTAAAAAAGTCATACCAGGATATTGCTGACAAAGTAACAAGGGCTTTCTAGATCTTTTGCTAATCATTGTCTCATGAATTTTTTCTTTTTACTTGCTCCAGAATTTTAGAGGATAGTTGACTAGGTCTTCTCCAGAAGATAAGGCGGCATAATTTCATTATCATTGCATTATTTTCCAAAGACCCTGGCAGCTAGAATTCACCTTAAAATAATGATCTTCAAAGTGGGGTACCTCTATCTCTTGAGGTACACCAGGGCCACTCATACAGCTGTGCAGCATAGGCCCTGGGGTGAAAGATACCTTTCACAGCTGTACGAGGGCATGGATAGGACTATTTTCCTTTCTGACCACTTCGCTTATGTTCACCATATTCTTACTTTACAAAAACAAAAGACTGCTCTCTTATCCATCCCAAATCTTACTACAGTGTGTCTCTCAAGGGCTGTGTTGTCCAATACAATAGTCACTAGTCACATGTGGATACTGAGCACCTGAAGTGTAGCTGGTATGAATTAAGATTTGCTGCTTGTATAAAATACTACAAGGAATAGTACCAAAAAAAAAAAAAAATGTGAAACTACCTCATTTTTAACTTTTTATATTGACTGAATGTTGAAATGATTATATTTTGGAAATATTGCATTACATATAACATTAATTTCACCTGCTTTTTGCTTTTCAAACAAATTTTAAATTACATATATGGCTCACATTATATTTCTATTGGATGGCACTTCTGCTTTCGGAGAAGTCTCCAATATAAGGCATCAAAAATTTGCATTCAGGCTTTGTGTCTTTCCTTTTCTTCTCTTTAAGAGTGGGTATTTTGGTATTCAGTGGAGCAGTTTGGCCAATATGTTCATTCAGATATAAGGTAGAGTGTGGTTATAAGAGTGATGATAATTTTACTCAAAGAAAGCATTGCTCCTGAGGGACAGTGTTGAGAGAACCAAGCAGAGTATAGGTAAGAAACATTGGTAGCATCTTAGGTCATCCAGGTGACATGCTCAATGCAAGGCTCTCTGCCTTACTTAGCACTCTTCCTTAGAATTAGTGTTTATAAGTGAGATGATTGTCCTATAGTAGTCCCAGATTGACTGTGAAGACTGGATAATCAATCCTTTTGTAATTCAGGGGGTTTCTAATTCTTTGCTTTCAACAAATTTGATGGAGAACCTAAAGTTGATGATTTAAAATAACATTTAATGAGAGATTACTGTGAGATACTTTTGGCATGCAATTCAGAAGTTGAAATAATTGAATGACTTTACTATAATAAAACTATTTTCATCTATTTATGAGAACAGTGTCTCTGAGTGCTTATATCTGTAAAACCCCAAAATAAGAATTGAATCTAGATTAAATTGTATCTCTTTCTAACAATAAATAACATTCATCAATAGACTTTGAGAGATGTATCCAATAAAATTTTACTAATTATGTGTAATTATTATCAAAATTTATAATATATTGTTTCAAATTTTAACTACTGATAATTATAATAATAAAACTTTCAGGTAATTTTAATTTTTAATTTTAATTTTAAAAGACTTTCAAACATAAAAATACACTGCATTACATAAAATTCTGGGAATGGAGAATGGAGTGAAAATAATATTTCATTGAGAAAAAGGAATGATGTGAAAGGCAGTCTTTTTTATGAATGATAGTGAATTTCTAATAAATATGTTATTTTGATGGTACTGGAAACATAAGAGTCATGTGATGATTTTATTTTAAAATGTCAATATTTATAGTATAATGGAAATTACATTCTTTAAAACTACATTTCTAATGGAAAATTTTAGATGTCAACTTTCAAAAGTGGAAACAGTTTCACAGTTTTTCAAAACTCTTTTAGGGACAAAGTGAGCAAAAATATTCAGATGACTGCCTCAGATGGCAGCTAGTCAAAACCATCTCATTTGATAGATGTAGCAGCTGAGGACCACAGGTTCTGTTCTTGAACCAGAACCCAAAGCCACGTTCAGTCACTGGCTCTGCAACTCCATCCCATCTCCTATGCAAAGAGGGCACACGGGGTTCTGAGAGAAAGTCCATGTTTATTAATGACAACGTACCTCTAAGTAAGAGATCATCTCTTAAATGTATTTGAGTTTAGAGCTGTCTGACATCTGTGGTAGCCTGTCACCACCAGTCTCATCAGGATTCTTTCTAAGGCAATCATTTAGAAATATGAGGTGTCCGTACATCTATCTCAGCAAGTTGGGTTGTGATTTATCTAACAACTGACTTCCCTAACAAAGCTGGAAGCAGCTTAGGGGGAGTAGATATTCATTGTTTTAGTTGGCTTGGGCTGGGCTGCCATAACAAAATACCATACACTGGGTGGTTTAAACAACACAAATTAATTTTCTCCCAGTTCTGGAGCTGAAAGTGAGATCAGGGTGCCAGCATGGTCGGGTTCTGTTGAGAGTTCTGTTCCTGGCTTGCAGACAGCTGCCTTCTTGCTGCATGTGCCTGCCGAGAGAAAGCAAGATCTGGATCTGGTCTCTCTTCCTATCCTTAAGGACGTAATCCTATTGGATCAGGACTCTACCCTTATGACCTCATTTAACTTTACTTCCACAAAGCCCCTACCTCCAAATATGTCACATTAGGGGCTAGGGCTTCAACATACGAATTATAGTTGGACACAAACATTCAGTTCCCAACACTCATAAATCTTTATATACCTTGTTCCTAACCCAACGGATGGTACTAGTGAGCATTAATAAATTTCTGCTGAATAAACTCATATTAATTCCTTATATCAGTGTCATAGTGGCAATGTAGTATAGCAAAGAGAAAACTAGCTCTATGACCTTGGGCAAGTCATGTAACATCTCTGAGCCTCAGCTTCTTCAGATGTAAAGTCTAGATAACAACTCTTATCTTATAAATATGTTATGAGGCTTAGAAGGGAGGTGTGTCAAGGGTATGGAATCGTATGTGTGAAATAATAGCTCTATATAATACTTTTGCTTAACATTTTATAGTTTATGAAGCACTGCTGTATACATCATTCTACTGAATGAAGACCTGAATGCCTCAGACACTTCTAGCACCAAGCTTCATGATCTTGAAGGTCTTGGATCAACTGGTATAGTGAAAAGAAAATAAGGTAACCTTGGACTTCACTAGGTCATAATTTCTGTGTTATGCAATGAAGTAATTCACTGCATTGGTCTAGCTCTCGGGGTGATCAAGAGGGCAGGTTAATAAATCTTCCCGGCAGGGAGAGGAAAATATTAGGTGTTTTAATATCTATTCTTTTGCAAAATTAATCAGTTACTTGCTATTTCCTTAAATTATTTTTCAGAATACTTATAGCCAAAGTTTTGTAAGTCCAATCACGGACACTAGATGGCACCATAAGAACCTCACCTGCACCAATTCCTGACAGTCCAACAGCTCTTTCTCACAATTTACAGCCTGACTATTTTTAACATAGAGTCTAGGGTGAAGAAAACTTAGAGAAAAGCTCTTTCATTTCTGTGTAGCGTCTATAAGTTTTCTTTCTAAGAGGTTGATCTCCTACCGTGAATAGTACGCAGAGGATCAAGACTCTCATGGGAAACTACAGACAGCGTGGATCAAGTCAGGAGACTTGGTCTGCGTCCCAGTGCTGATGCCTAGCAGCTGGTTTTCGCGGAGAAAGTCTATTTCCTGCCCTGTATGCATCTCATAGCATTGCTGGGAGGACCATACAGAGTCATGGATGAGAACTGCCACGTGCTACAATTAAAAACCAAGGTTCTTTCTACCTCTGCAGCCCCTCTTCCTGGGAGGTTCCTGCCTTGCACCAGCTCTGGGCCTCTGCTACCCGGGCCCCTGCCTACTCTGTTTTCAACCACAAGCTCACTCCTCAAGCATCTGTAAAGGACTCTGACATCAGATCTGTTTTTCAACTTTCACTCAAGTAGCTGGAACTCATGCTTCTTCGTGTCCTCCACACCAGTGGTGTTCAGGTTCCCTTCAGTAGTCCTGTGGCTACTCGTCATCACCTGGAAGTGAACCCCTTAAAATCGTCAGCTTCACCTCCCATTGTTTCACAAGTCATCCCTCCTTTCCCCTCCCCACCTGCTCATCCCTTTCACTGTGATTCCAGCTCCTCCGCATCTTCCTTCTCTCCCTGTTCATCAGTCCCCGCTTCTCTGCGCATAGAGCCCCTCTTTCTCTTCTCGCCTAGGCTCTTTACTCTCCCACCAGCACCTACGCCTCCCTCACCCCAGTCCTCTGAGGCCTCCAGCCCTCAGGCCCCCACGGGACCAGTGCAGCCCCTTGTTTGAGGCAGGGCAGAGCACCAAGTGGAAGAGCACAGGCGTAGAATTGTTTTATTACTCTGACAATAAACAGCTGTGTAAGTAACCCTGACCACGTTACTGATCCCTCTGAGCATCAGCGTTGGGTATTTTAGGGGGATGAAAACATCTACCCACAGGAGAATTAAGAGAGTTAGTAGGTAAGAAGAGATTTTCTAAAACATATGTTTAATGCTTTTATCTTTTGCCTCTTCCACATATGTGACCTCTCCCTGCGATCCAGAGGTACTTCTCTGGAGGGCAAGTGGATGAATAGGTAGGCTAGGATTATTAGAGTAAAACGCAAATAAGAGGCAGGGTGTAGTTTACTTCTGAAACAGGTAATTGAGTTATAAAACTAAAGGCCTGAAGAAAGTAGGGCCTAGAGATTATGCCAAAGTATACTTTGGAAACAAAACAGGGGAGAACCAGGTATACCTGCCTTCCGTTCCCCACCACAACCAGAAAGGATCATGGGGACCACGGAGGAGGAGCCTCAAAGGAAACGGGCAGGGAGGGCAGAGGAGCTGGGTTGTCCCTGTATGGTCAGCCCCCCACGACGGCGGCTCCCTTGCTCGCTGTGCGTCCCCTGCCTGACCAGTCCCTGCCTCACCTACCCCTACTCACCTGACTGACCTTCCCTCCTCAGTACATGGCTGCATGCTCGCCCCGGCCCAGCTGGTGATCGCTCATTAGATCAGAACGTCCGCACCTTGCTGGCTCATCAAAGGGGCGGTGAGGGGCAGGCCCCTCTGCTGGTTTCCCTGGTAACCGATGAGCCACGCTGACGTCAATTCCCCCTGTAACTGGAAACCTCCCTCTCCCGTGGTAGTGAAGACGGCCGCTGTCTGCCCTACAGGGTGGGGAGTCACGCCCAGACCTCGCTTCCCACAGGTAAGATCCTCCTATCCATGAACACCATTGATGTCTCCGTCACTGATTCTGGGGTCCTTCTACAGTCTTCAAGCTGGGCAAACACTGGGCCTACAGGCCTGCGGGGTGCAGCCCAACAGTCCCTTTTCAAGAGTCCTACACTCACCTAATCGCGAAGCCATGAAACCTAGGTGGGTCCCTTAACCCCCAGAAGCAGGGATGTGGAAAGAAAATCCACAGCATATATTTAGTCATTTAGCCCTCAAAATAACTCCACAAAACCACTGTTACCCACATAAAACAACACCACAAGACTATTATTGGCCCCATTTTACTGAACAGTAAAGTGACAGGATTTTAACTCAGGCCAGCTGACTTCAAAGGCCATGCTCTTAACCATCACCCTACACAGCCTTTCAGTAAACATCAGTTCCCTACACCCACCCCAACCCCATCTCTACTCAATGCCAGGGTTAGGAAGCTGAGTTAGGAAAGGTAGGCTGCCGTGTGTTTCATGCTGTTACTGTTTAAGGTCTAAACTCAGCTGGGCCTTCGGTTCTGCTTTTGTGCTTCGTCGGCTCCCTTCACCAGGCCCTGCAATGGGCCTAAACCCTCCGCCTTCCCTGCCCCGCTCACCTCCAGCAGTAAACTCGCCTGTGATTCATAGAGAAAATCAGTGCCGTTAGGGGTGGACTCTCGCAGCTTCCCTCCTTCCCTCAACTAACTTACCTTCAAGGGCACCCTCTCCTCCTATCCAACCAGTTTTCGAAGGAGAGGTTCCTCTCTCTCTCCTCCTCTTTCAGACCGCTCCCTCCTTTGCTCTTGCACCTCCTCCAGGAGTTCTCTCAGGTGTCTCTTTTTCCAGTATGTTTGACCTTCCCCCTCTCTGCTGGGTCCTTTCAGCATATAAACAAGGTAAGGGCTTTCCTCTCCTTCATGTCATTTCCATCCATAATTGTCCTAGATGTCAGAAATTTCCAAGCACCAGTCCCTGAACTCTTCCTAAGTAGTGATGAAATCTCACTAATTCATGATGAAAAATTGAGCAAATAAGGATAATATAGGGAGTTTCTCATTAAGCTAAAGTAATTCAATTTAAATGATTTTCTTTTGTTCTGAAATTATGACTTTTTTAATGTTCTGATATTCTTTGTACAGGAGGCCCTCTGTATCTCTGGGTTCCATATCCTCGGCTACAGAAGGCCGACTGTACCACACCATTTAATACAAGGGACTTGAGCACCCGTAGAGTTTGATATCCTTTGGGGGTCCTGGAACAAATCCCCCAAGGATCCCCAGGGATGACTGTATGCCACGTATCAGAAGTGTGAAGACTTCACTTGAGCAACGAGCAACCCTCTTTGCTGTAAGACGTTGAGATTTGGGGCCTCTTTTTTACTGTGCATAACCTAGCCAAGAAGTCCTCAAACTCTTTGGTCTCTGAACATCTCTACACTCTTTACACTCTTAAAAACTATTAAGGAGGGCTTCCCTGGTGGCGCAGTGGTTGAGAATCCGCCTGCCAATGCAGGGGACCCGGGTTCGAGCCCTGGTCTGGGAAGATCCCACATGCCGCGGAGCAACTAGGCCCGTGAGCCACAACTACTGAGCCTGCGCGTCTGGAGCCTGTGCTCCGCAACAAGAGAGGCCGCGATAGTGAGAGGCCCGCGCACTGTGATGAAGAGTGGCCCCCGCTTGCTGCGACTGGAGGAAGCCCTCACACAGAAACGAAGACCCAACACAGCCAAAAATAAATAAATAAATAAATAAATAAATAAATAAATAATAATTTAATATGGCAGTGCTTGGACTTTAAAAAAAAAAAAAAACTATTAAGGACCTGTATTGACTGTGTTTCCTTACTTTCTGTCTTAATGCTCTGGCAGCTGGGACCTTGCTAGCACAGGAGAGACTGCTCCTTTGAGGACTAGCTAATTCCTAGAGATGGCAAACTCCTCCCTTGTGAATATACCTTTCATGTACAAGCTAACCAATCCAAAACCATACCCCCTCCGCCCCCATAACCACCCCCTTTACCCAGCTCTCACAGGGCTCTTATACTTTGGGCCAATACAGTGATACGTTGTTTTACTGCACTTCACAGATACTGCATTTTTTACAGATTGAAGGCTTGTGACAAACCTGCATTGAGCAAGTCTATTGGTGCCATTTTTCCAGCAGCATTAGTTTTTAATTAAGGTATGTACGTTGTTTTCTTAGACATAATGCTATTGCACACTTAATAGACTACAGCGTAGTGTAAACATAATGTTTATATGTACTGGAAACCAAAAAATTCGTGTGACTTGCCTTATTGCCCCATTTGCTTTATTGCAATAGTCTGGAACCAAACCAGCAGTATCTCTGAGGTATGCCTGTATTCACCTGTCCTGGTCATCTCAGGGCCAGATCCAGGAAACCCTAGGACAGCCCCTACACCTAAGAGCCTGCTGAAATTATTCAAACTAGCCAACCCTAAACCTGCTTACCCTGCCTTGCCTGTTCCTTTCTGCGAAGACCACAATAAGGCTCTCACCCATGCTTTCCCCTCACTCCTTCAACCTTCTGACTGACTAGTGCTTCCCGGGTGGCCCTGTGTGTCCCTGTGTGACAGGGCAGGCCTCCTACTCTTGGGAACAGACTTCCCTTTAGTGACAGTCATCTCCTGGTCTATTGGCCTAACCATACCTAAGTAATAATAAAGCCAACATTTTAAAACAGGACCTCAGTGGGCTTTTGTTTATGTGGGTTCTATATATCGATATTTACTGTTTTAGATATTAAAACTGAGAAATTTTAAAAATATGTAAATGAATCCATTATACATTAGCATAGTAATATCTTAATGAAAAATATATTTTCTAAAACAAAAAAATAACTGTGAGAAGAGTAGCACTGTTTCAATTTTTGCAAATCTCTTTAATGTCTGGCTAAGCAGAATAAAGCTGGATTTTGGGGTCTGCTTCTGCATTCAAAGAGCTGCAGTATCACATTCTGGAAAACTCCACAATACACTCATGAGAGATTGAGAATGAAAAAGGCAAATAACATTTTAGCATTTAATCATTGATTTTGAAACTGACCTCATAGACCCACGGAAAATGTCCCCAGACCACACTTGGAGAATGCTAACCTACACAATATTGACTCATACAAACAAGTTTTTTAGAGTTTATTTTTTTTCCAGTTGTATTGAGATATAAATGACATAGAGTACTGTATAAGTTTAGGTGTCCAGCATAGTGATTTGACTTACATACATCATGAAATGATTATCATGGTAAGTTTAGTGAGTATCCATCATCTCATATAAACACAAAATTAAAGAAATAGGGAAAAAAACATTTTTTCCGTATGATGAGAACTCTTAGGATTACTCTCTTAACAACTTTCATATGTATAGTACAGCAGTGTTAATTATCTTTATCATGTTGTACATTACATCTCTAGTACTTATTTATCTTATAACTGGAAGTTTTGTAACTTTTGACTGCCTTCACCCAATACCCCACCCACACCCGTGCCTCTAGTAACCACAAATCTGATCTTTTTCCATGAGTCTGTTTGTTTGCTTTTGAAGTATAATTGACCTACAACACTATGTTAATTCCTGATATATAACATAGTGAATCAATATTGCTATACACTTCAAATTGATCACCACGATAAGTCTAGTTACCATCTGTCACCATACAAAGATATTACATAATTGTTTACTATTTTCCCCACACTGTACATTTCATACCCATGACTCATTTATTTTGTAACTAGAAATGTGTACCTCAGTCTCCCTCACCTATGTCTTATCTCCCCCTCAACTCCTCCCCTTGGCAACGACATGTTTGTTCTCTGTATCTATGACTCTGTTATGTTTGTTCATTTGTTTTGTTTTTTAGATTCCACATGTAAGTGATATCATAATTTGTCTTTCTCTGACTTATTTCACTTAGCATAATACCCTCTAGACCATCCATGTTGTCACAAATGGCAAGGTTTCATTCTTTTTATGGCTGAGTAATATTCCACTGTGTGTGTGTGTGTGTGTGTGTGTGTGTGTATGTGTGTATCCATTCATCTGTTGATGGGCACTTAGGTTGCTTCTGTATCTTAGCTATTGTAAATGATGCTGCTATGAACATAGGGTTGCATATATCTTTTCTAATTACTGTTTTTATTTTCTTTGGATAAATATCCAGAAGTGGAATTACTGGATCATATGGTAGTTCTATTTTTAATTTTTTGAGCAATTTCCATAATGTTTTCCATAGTGGCTACACCAATTTACATTCCTACCAACAGTGCACAAGGGTTCTTTTTTCCAATCCTTGCCAATACTTGTTACTTGTTGTCTTTTTGATAATAGTCATTCTGACAGATATAAAGGGGATATTTCATTGTGATTTTGGTTTGCATATCCCTGATGATTAGTGATGTTGAGCATCTTTTCATGTGTCTGTTGGCCATCTGCATATTTTCTTTGGAAAAATGTCTATTCAGATCCTCTGTCCATTTTTTAATTGGGTTGTTTTTTTGATGTTGAGTTGTATGAATTCTTTGTATATTTTGGATATCAACCCCTTATCAGCTACAGTAAGTCCCCTACTTACAAACGAGTTCCTTTCTGAGAGTGCATTCATAAGCCCAATTTGTTCGTAAGTCCAGCAAAATTAGCCTAGGTACTCAACTAACACAATCGGCTATATAGTACTGTACTGTAATAGGGTTATAGTACCTTTCACACAAATAATACATAAAAAACAAACACAAAAAATAAAGAAAGCATTTTTAATCTTACAGTATGTTTCCTTGAAAAGTACAGTAGTACAGTACAACAGCTGGCATCAAGGGAACAGGCAAGAAGAGTTACTGACTGGAGGAGGGAGAGGAGGGGGGAGAGGGTAGAGCTGAAGGATCATCAGCAATAGAAGACTGAGGGCAAGCTACAATTTCACTCATGCCTGATGTTGATGGAACGCACATTCACACCTTTGAAAGTTCAAAACTTGAAGGTTTGTATGTAGGGGACTTACTGTATGTCATTTGCAAGTATCTTCTCCCATTTAGTAGGCAGCCTTTTCATTTAGTTGATAGTTTCCTTATGTGAAAAGTTTTTAATTTGATGTAGTCCCATTTGTTTATTTTTGCTTTTGTTTCCCTTGCCTGTGGAGACATATTCAAAAAAAATATTACTAAGACCAGTGTCAAAGAGTATACTTCTTACTTTTTCTTTTAGAAGTTTTATGGTTACAGGTCTTACATTTATATCTTTAATGCATTTGAGTTTATTTTTGTGCATGGTGTGAGTTGTCCAGTTTGCTTCTTGTGCATGTAACTGACCAATTTTCCCAACACCATTTATTGAAGAGACTGTCTTTTCCCCATTGTATATTCTTTCCTCCTTTGTTGTAGATTAATTGCCCATATAACTGTGGGTTCATTTCTGGGCTGTCTTTTCTACTAATTTATATGTCTGTTTTTGTGCCAGTACCATGCTGTTTGGATTACTGGAGCTTTATAGTATAGTTTAAAATCAGAGATTGTAATCTCTCCAGCTTTGTTCTTCTTTCTCAATATTGTTTTGGCTATCTGGAGTCTTTTGTGTTTCCAGAAAAATTTTAAAATTATTTGTTCTAGTTCTGTGAAAAATGCCATTAGTATTTTGATAGGGATTGCATTGAATCTGTAGATTGCCTTGGGTAGTATGGTCATTTTTAACAATATTAATTCTCCCAATCCATGAGCATGATATATCTTTCCATCAGTTTGTGTCATCTTCAGTTTCTTCAGTGACAAGTTGGTTGTTTAGTAGCGTATTATTTGGCCTCCACATGTTTATGTCTTTTGCAGTCTTTTTTCTTGAAGTTGATTTCTAGTCTCACACTGTTGTGGTCAGAAAAGTTGCTTGATAGGATGTCAATCTTTTTAAACTTACTGAGACTTGTTTTGTGGCCTACAATATGACCTATCCTGGAGAACATTACATGGACACTTGAAAAGAATGTGTATTCTGCTGCTTTTGGATGGAATGTTCTATGTATACTTGTTAAGTTCACTTGGTCTAATGTGCTGTTTTAGGTCAGTGTTTCCTTATTGATTTTTTATCTAGATGATCTGTCCATTGATGTAAGCAGGGTTTTAAATTCCCCCACTATTACTGTGTTATTGTCAATTTCTCTTTTTATGTCTGTTAATATTTGGTTTATGTCTGTTAATATTTGGTTTATTTAGGTGCTCATGTTTGGTTTATGTATTTAGGTACTCTTATGTTGGGTGCATATATATTTAAAATTATCATATTTTCTTCTTGGATTGATCCCTTTATCATTCTGTAATGCCCTTCTTTGTCTCTTGTTATGATCTATTTTGTCTGATATAAGTATTGCTACACCCTGGCTTCCTTTTTGTTTCCATTTGCATGAAATAGCTTTTTTCATTCCCTCACTTTCAGTTCGTGTGTGTCTTTAGATCTCTTTAGAGAGCATATATTTGCGTCTTGTTTTGTATCTATTCAGCTACTCTTTTTTTTTTTTAATTTAATTAATTAATTAATTAATTTATGGCTGTGTTGGGTCTTTGTTTCTGTGCGAGGGCTTTCTCTAGTTGTGGCAAGTGGGGACCACTCTTCATCGCGGTGCACGGGCCTCTCACTTTCGCGGCCTCTCTTGTTGCAGAGCACAGGCTCCAGACGCGCAGGCTCAGTAATTGTGGCTCACGGGCCTAGTTGCTCCGCGGCATGTGGGATCTTCCCACACCAGGGCTCGAACCCGTGTCCCCTGCATTGGCAGGCAGATTCTCAACCACTGCACCACCAGGGAAGCCCCACTCTGTCTTTTGATTGGAGCATTTAGTCCATTTACATGTAAAGTGATTATTGATAGGTATATACTTATTGCAATTTTGTTAATTGTATGGGGGTTATTTTTGTAGTTCTTTTTTGTTCCTTTCTTCTTCTTTTGCTCTCTTTCCTTGTGATTTGATGACTATCTTTAGAGTTATGTTTGGATTTCTTTCCCTTTTCTTGGTGTGTGTATTATTATAGATTTTTGATTTGTGGTTACCATGAGGTTTATATATAGCAATCTATATATTTACCTGATTGTTTTAAGCTGCCAATCTCTCAAGTTCAAACACATTTTTAAAACCTGGGATTTTTACTCCCAGTCCTCATGTTTACTGTTTTTGACATCATGTTTTACATCCTTTTGTTTTGTGTATTCCTTAACTACTTATTGTGGATATAGATGATTTTACTACTTTTGTCTTTTAACGTTCCTACTAGCTCTAAGTAATTGATTTACTACCACTACTGTATATGTGCCATTACCAATGAGATTTTTCCTTTCATAACTTTCATGTTTCTAGTTGTAGCCTTTTCTTTCCTGCTTAGAGAAGTCCCTTTAACATTTCTTGTAAGGCTGTTTCAAGGTGATGAACTCTTTTAGCTTTTGCTTGTCTGTAAAACTTTTGATCTCTCTTTCAAATCTGAATGATAGCCTTGAGGGATAGAGTATTCTTGGTCATAGGTTTTTTGTTTCATCACTTTAAATATATCATATCACTCCCTTCTGGCCTCAGAGTTTCTGCTGAAAAGTCAGTTGATAGTCTTAGGGGAGTTCCCTTGTATGTAATTTGTTGTTTTTCTCTTGCTATTTTTAATATTCTCTCTTTAATTTCTGCCGTTTTAATTACAGTGTATCTTAGTATGGTCCTCTTTCAGTTGATCCTGTTTGGGCCTCTGTGATTTCTGGACCCGAACGTCTGTTTCCTTTCCCAGGTTAGGGAAGTTTTCAGCTGTTATGTCTTCAAATATGTTATCTGCCCCTTTCTCTCTCTTCTCCTTCTGGGACCCTTATAATGTGATTGTTAGTATGCCTGATGTTGTACCAGAGGTCTCTTAAGCTGTCCTCATCTCTTTTTATTCATTTTTCTTTTTTTCTGTTCAGTTCGAGTGATTTCAACTACTCTCTCTTTTAATTTGTTGATCCATTCCTCTGTATCATCTAGTCTACTGTTTATTCTTTCTAGTGTATTTTTAAATTTCACTTATTGTATTCTTAAGCTCCATTTCATCTTTCTTTATTTTTCCTTTTGTTAAACTTCTCACTGTATTTGTTTGTTCTTCTCCCAAGTTCTTCGAGCATCTTTCTTTCTTTCTTTCTTTTTTTTTTTTTTTGCCTATGCCATGCAGCATGTGGGATCTTAGTTCCCTGACTAGGGATCGAACCTGCGCACTCTGCAGTGGAGGTGTGGAGTTTTAACCACTGGACCACCAGGGAAGTCCCTCGAACATCTTTATGATCAGTACTTTTGAACTTTTTATTGTGTTGATTACCTAGCTCCATTTCTCTTAGTTCTTCTTCTGGGGTTTTATCTTATTCCTTTGTTTGGAACATATTTCTCTGTTGCCTCATTTTGCCTAATTCTCTGTTTTTATTTCTGGTAGGTTGGTTACTTTTCCCAATCTTTGATGAGTGGCCATTTGTAGGAGATGTCCTATGCATTTCAGCAGTGCACTCCCCTCTGGTCACCAGAGCTATATGCTCTAGGAGTGCTCCCTATGTAGGCTCTGTGGGCCCATTACTCTGAACTCTTTCTCGGGTAGATTGCCTATCTCCACTTCACTTGGTTCTTCTTCTGAGGTTTTATCTTATTCCTTTGTCTGAAACATATTCCTCTGTCACCTCATTTTTTCTGAGTTGCTATTTGTATTTTATATATGTGGTAGGTTAGTCACGTTTCTCAACCTTGGAGAAGTGGCCTTTTATAGGAGATGTCCTATGCATCCCAGCAGTGCACTCCCATCTCATTACCCAAGCTATATGCTTGGTGGTTCCCCCTAAGAGGGCTGCATGGGTCCTTCTGTTGTGTTAGGCTGACTATGTGGGCGGTCTGGTAGGTTTGGTTGGCCCCTAGTCCAGTTGGTTGCCAGGCCCTGCCTTCTGTGGATGCTGTTGGCTGCTGTTTAGTGGTGCCTGGTTACAAGGCAGCTGGTTGCCGAACCCTAGGGGGCCCCAGGGCTAGTGTTGGCTCAGTGGTGGGCAGAGTCAGGGTCCAAAAGACTGGGGTGGTTGCCCACCCATTTGCAGGTGAAGCCAGATCCTGCAGTTAGTGCCAAACTACTTGCAGGCAGATCTGGTTCCTGGAGTCTGGCTGCAGGCCTAGGGATCCCAGAGCTTGTTTCAGATTGTTGGGAGGGGGAAAGTTCCTGACACAGTTGTGTATGGGGTCCAGGATGTTCCAAAGATTGCACTGACCTGCTAATGGGCAGGGCCGGGGTTCACCTGGTTCCAAGGTAGGCTCTGGCTTGCTGCTGGTAGGCTCAGTCTGTAGGCTGCGGGATCATAGTTTTCTGCTTCTGGTGTCTGCCCTCTGAGTGAAGCTGGTCTAGAGGCTAGTGCAGGCCTGCTGGTAGGAAGGCCGGTGCCTGCCCACTGGTGGGTGGAGTTGGATCTTGGCCCACTGGTGGGCAGGGTCATGTCTAAGGGTATTTCTAGAGATGGCTGTGGGCTCAGGAAGGCTTTAGGCAGCCTATCTGCTGATGGTTAGTGCTGTGTCCCCACCCAGTTAGTTATTTGGCCTGAGGTGTCCCAGCACTTGTGCCTATAGGCTGTTGGGTGGGGCCAGGTCTTGGCATTAATGAACCAAGATGGTAGCCACCAACAGCAGTGTTCGGGTGTTTGAATGTCCCCCAGTATGTCTGCCACCAGTGTCTATGTCCCCAGGGTGAGCCATAGCTGCTCCCTGCCTCTCTAGAAAACTCTCCAAGACCAGCAGGTAGGTCTGGCCCAGGCTTCTATCAAATTACCTAGCCCTGGGTCCCAGTGCATATGGGATTTTGCATGCCCCCTTTAAGAGTGAAGTCTCTATTTCCCCCAGTCCTGTGGGGCTCCTGCAATTAAGCCCCCCTGGCCTTCAAAGCCAAATGCTCTGGGGGCTCCTCTTCCTGGTGCTGAACCTGACACGGGGAGCTTGACATGGGGCTCAGAACTCTCACTTCCATTGGAGAACCTCTGCAATATTATTATTCTCCAGTTTGTGAGTTGCCCACACAGAGGGAATGAGATTTAATTATATCGTGAGTCCACCCCTCCTACCTGTGTCGTTGTGGTTCCTTCTTTTTTTTTTAATTTCTTTGTTTTATTTATTTATTTTTGGTTGTGTTGGGTCTTCGTTGCTGTGTGCAGGCTTTCTCTAGTCACAGCAAGCTGGGGCTACTCTTCATTGCAGTGTGCGGGCTTTTCATTGCGGTGGCTTCTCTTGTTGTGGAGCACAGGCTCTAGGTGTGCGGGCTTCAGTAGTTGTGGCTCATGGGCTCTAGAACGCAGGCTCAGTAGTTGTGTTGCACGGGCTTAGTTGCTCCACGGCATGTGGGATCTTCCTGGACCAGGGCTTGGACCTGTGTCCCCTGCATTGGCAGGTGGATTCTTAACCACTGCACCACCAGGGAAGTCCCGTGGTTCCTTCTTTATGTCTTTAATTGTAGAAGATCTTTTCTGGTGGGCTTTTGCATCGATGATTGTTCTGCAGATAGTTGTGATTTTTGTGTGCTTGTGAGAGGAAGTAAGCTCAGGGTTTTTCTATTTTGCCATCTTGGCTGCTCTGTTCTTCCTCATCATAAAAGGCCACCAACCTTATTGGATTAGGGACCCACCCTTATAATCTCATTTAACCTTACTTACCTCCCTAAAGGCCCTGTCTCTAAATACAGTCACATTGGTCATAGGGCTTCAACCTATGAATTTTAGACTGGGGCAGGGGACACAATTCAGCGCATAACAGGAGGTGAAAATTGAAAACAGTGAGTGCGAGGGGAAAAATAACCAAGGCAAAGTGATGTAATGTGTTACCAGGCTGGCTACCACTTCATACAAAACTTCAAAAAAAGAAAAAAAAAAGGCTGGTCATTGCTTGGCACATTGGACTCTTCCAGAAGGGCTGCAAGAAAGAATTCCATCTCAGACTATTCCATGGTAGGAAGATGCTACCTGCCTGACTTCCCACCCCCCACCCCCGCCTCCTATTTCCTGTAAGTCAAGGTTCACCCCCACGGAAAGCTAACTCACCATGTTACACGTGTGGTGTCATCAAGCCTTTCAGTGGCCACTCAGGAGGCTAGATTCCATTCTGCATGATGTAGCATTTCATCCAAACCCAGAAGTTAGGGAGGGAAACAGCATGTGAGACTCCAAGCCTGGACCTTTAACTCAGACTTCAGCCGGTCTGACAAATGCAGCAAAAGTGGTGCTGGAGGGGGCACAGTCTAGGAGTTAAGCCATGTCTTTTGAAGGAAGGAGTCAGTTAAGACAGTCAGAGGTGTCTGATTCAGAACTACTACTGTTCTATCTAAGTACAGAGGTGGCTATCCTAAAGTCGCAACGTTTCCTGAAAGGAGCACAACCCTGAATGAAGGTCATTGGGAAAGTATATTTTGATAGTCATAGAAACAATAATTACATTTTAAATGAAATGTAATGAAAGTATTTAATAACTGAATAATATAATTCATCCAATTTGAACCTTGACAGATGAGTCTTAGCCTATAACAAATATTATGTTTGATATACTCTGTATCCAACTGTTAATGCTGGTTACTACACTGTATCCTTCAGATTTGCTTAAAAACCAATGGAGTAAATTATACTATAGTTTATTTTTCTCATGAAACATGTGAAACATCAAATTGCTGTGAAAAGTGTGAGGACTCAAGATACAAGCAGAATGGCAGTCAAATTGAGAGCTGTCTTACCGCATCCAGGTAATTTTTAATTAAAGTGACGTTGGGAAATGAGAAGGGAGATGACGTGGGTTATACTTATTACAGGCCATTATGCCCTTGCTATTTTAAAGAACAAAAATATATGACCTCTACTAGTTGACACTCAATAATAAGGAATGTCATGACTGCCTGCCAAATAGTCTTAAATACTGAACTGTAGAACATCTTCGTTGCCATTACATCTTTTATGAGTTTTCAAATCACTTATTCCTGTTGTATTCATTGTTAGTTTCTAGGTTTATCACATGCATGTGTGTGTGTTTGTGTGTGTTTTGTGTTTAGGGAGTGGAGCAGTTATTTCAAGTGGCTTATGGGAAGAGAGCAGACATGCTCAGCCAACAATATTAAAACTGTCCAAAGAATTGAAAATGTATATATAGGTTGTCACCTCCAAAGTAAACTGGAGTCAATGACAGAGTAGACAGGGATAGCCAGGCAGGTATGTGTTAGGTGTGGCCACAGGAACAACATTCCCAATGGCCTTAACATCTGTAAAGCATACCTACAAATTCTGTGAACCAGAGGCAGATAATTAAGATGATAGTTCTGATGGCCAGAAGTCACACAAAACTCTGAGATCCACACACAGTGTATCACGTCTCCTCAGTTAGAAATTTGTTCTTTTACTGATACCCGAGCACCCATGACCTCCAAATATCAATCTGTAGCCCCATCTTCTCTATCAAGTTCCAGACCATATATTCTACCTCGAAGTTCCACCTCAAAATCATCATGCCTCAAACTGAATCTGTCACAAGTCTCACAAATCTGCCATTCTTTCTATATTTCCTATCCTAGTTGATGATATTGCAATTCACTTATTCTCTTAAGTTAGCCATTTAATTCATCCTTTCATAAGTAGTTTTTGGAGGTCGGCACTGGGGATATAACAGTAAACACAGCGAAATCCCTTTCCTTATGAATCTTATATTTAACTGGTGAAATGGGCAATAGCTAAAACACACGGGTGTGTGTGTGTGCGTGCGTGCGCATGTGTGTGTGTTAGTGTCAAGCTCTATGGGGAAAAAATAAAGCAGAGTAAAGGGATAGTGAATGACAAAATATGCTATTTTATATAGGTTATCAGGAAAGTCCCAGTTTTATTAAATTCCTCTCTCTTCTTTGCCTCCTGTGTCCAATTGGTCATTAAGCCCTGTCATTGATCTCCCTGCCTCTGGTGTCTCTCCTCCATCTCACTCCATTTTCCATGCTTCCATCCAAGTCATTCTTTTAAAATTCAAATGACTGTTCCTATTGACTATTATTGATGTGACATTCCATTTTCTTCACAATTTGGTCCATCCTACCTTCTAAACTATAACATCTACACTCTTCAGTTGCCTGTGAGAATTAATTGCTCCACCTATATTGGTTCCAAATGTAGATAGGAATAAAACAGCTTTATCAATATTTGTTTTCCATTAGTCTCTCAATTATAATGTGATCTCCTTTGGGTAAAGACTATACCATCATTCTTTATGTCCCCACACCTGGCCTGGTTCCTGGCACAGAGTTAGTAACAAGTAAATATTTGCTTGGTTCGTTTGAAGTACAAAAAAAAATTTCTATTGAAATTAAATTTTCTTCTTCTTCCAGTAGAAGCTAGCTCTGGCAGAATTTCAGAGTGTCTAATTGTTACCTGATTATCCAAAGCTTTATAACTGTTGCCCTTGGAGACATCCCAGCAGAGTGATATTATCTAGACCACCAGGTGATAGGAAATTTTGTTCCCCAGGTGTCATAATAATTCCTAGTGAGTCCTTCCCAGAATTTAGCTTTGTGAACTCCAGGTGAGCTTTGTCAGTTCTGCACGCACTCTGAAATTCTTGACAAAGGAGAGGGTAGAGGTTGACAGAGCCCATGTTTTTGTAAAGCTCTCATCTTTCTGACATTATCTAGGGCAGGGTAATGACTGAAGTGGTGACTTGACTGAGAAGACTCTTATATGAGGATTTTTGATGTAGACTGTGTCTTCTCCATAACCCAGTAGTGAACAGTGGTTAAAGACAAAAACCAAAATCAAAAAAACCCAAAGCAAAATAAAACAAAAAATTCTTGCTTTACTGTAATTCTGGTGACATCAGCAGAGAAAAGTTCAAAGCCAATTTTAATCATTCATATAGCATCCTCAAACGATGGAAAATTAAACCAGCAGTTTACTATCTTCTAGAGATCACAGTGACATCAAAAATAGAACTCAGGTCTTCTGACTCCCACTATATATTTATTTTTTAAAGTAAATGTACATAGGAATTATTTGGATAAAATGTAAAAAGTACTTCAGATGGCCCTGTAATGACTTTAAGATACTAGGGGAAAACACTTTGAAAGCTAAATAAATTAATAGTGAATTTCAGATGTTTGTAAATTAAACTATTAGATAACTCTCATTTCTGTCCAACAAAATAAGCATTTAAAAATAAATATTAATAAATATCATTTACCCTTATGAACAAATTAAACTTTGAATGTTTGAATGATTCTTCAATTATATTGATAGCAATTATTGATTTTTAGCAGGAGGAAGAACATTCCCTTAACTGAAACAAATAATGGAAAACTGCCCATGTAGGGAAAATATATTTTTAGCTCAGGGATATGAGAGTTAGAAGATATTTTTCAACTCAGTGTAGGTATTGGATAAATGCTATATTTGAAAGTTTTTTAAATTAAATTTATTTTATTTTTAATGATGTATAGTTGATTTACAATGTTGTGTTAGTTTCTGGTGTGTAACAAAGTGATTCAGTTATATATATATATATATCTGAATATATATTCTTTTTCATATTCTTTTCCATTATAGGTGATTACAAGATATAGAATATAGTTCCCTGTGCTATACAGTAAATCCTTGTTGTTTACCTATTTTATATATAGTAGTTTGTATCTGCTAATCCCAAACTCCTACTTTATCCCTCTTCCACCCCCTTTCCCCTTTGGTAACCTTATGTTTGTTTTCTATGTCACTGAGTCCATTTCTGTTTTGAAAATAAGTTCATTTGTATCATATTTTAGATTCCACATATAAGTGATATATGATATTTGTATTTCTCTGTTGGGCTTACTTCACTTAGTATGATCATTTCTAGGTCCATCCATGTTGCTATAAATGGCATTATTTCATTCTTTTTAATGGCTGAGTAATATTCCATTGTGTGTGTGTGTGTGTGTGTGTGTGTGTGTGTATATAAATATATATATATATATATATATATATATATATATATATATATATATATATATATATATATCACATCTTCTTTATCCATTCATCCATCAATGGACACTTCGGTTTCCTCCGTTTCTTGGCTGTTGTAAATAGTGCTGCTATGATCACTGGGGTGAGTGTATCTTTCCACATTAGTGTTTTCATCTTTTCTGGATATATACCTAGTAGTGGGATTGCTGGATCATATGGTAACTCTATTTTTAGTTTTTTAAGGAACCTCCATACTGTTCTCCATAGTGGCTGCACCAATTTACATTCCCACCAACAGTGTAGGAAGGTTCCCTTTTCTCCACACCCTCTCCAGCATTTGTTATTTGTAGACTTTTAAGATGATGGCCATTCTGACTGGTGTGAGGTAAGATCTCGTAATTTTGATTTGCATTTCTCTAATAATTAGTGATGTTGAACATCTTTTCATGTGCTGTTGCCCATCTATATGTCTACTTTGGAGAAATGTCTATTTAGGTCTTCTGTCCATGTTTTGATTGTGTTGTTTGTTTTTTTGTTGAGTTGTATGATCTGCTTGTATAGTTTGGAAATTAATCCCTTGTCAGTTGCATCATTTGCATATATTTTCTGCCAGTGTGTAGGTTGTCTTTTCATTTTGTTTATGGTTTCCTTTGCTGTGCAAAGCTTATAAGTTTGATTAGGTCCCATTTGTTTAATTTTGCTTTTATTTCTATTGCCTTGGGAGACTGACCAAAGAAAACATTGCTATGATTTATGTCAGAGAATGTTTTGCCTATGTTCTCTTCTAGGAGTTTTATAGTGCCCTGTCTTATATTTAAGTCTTTAAGTCATTTTGAGTTTATTTTTGTTATGGTGTGAGGATGTGTTCTAACTTCGTTGATTTACATGCGGCTGTCCAGCTTTCCCAGCACCACTTACTGAAGAGACTCTTTTCTCCACTGTATATTCTTGCCTTCTTTATCGAAGATTAATTGACCATAGGTGTGTGGGTTTATTTCTGGGCTCTCTATTCTGTTCCATTGATCCGTATGTCTGTTTTTGTGCCAGTAACATGATGTTTTGATTACTGTAGCTTTGTAGTATTGTCTGAAGTCTGGGAGGGTTATGCCTCCTACTTCGTTCTTTTTCCTCAGGATTGCTTTGGCAATTCTGGGTCTTTTATGGTTCCATATAAATTTTAGGATTATTTGTTCTAGTTCTGTGAAAAATGTCATGGGTAATTTGATAGGGATTGCATTAAATCTGTAGATTGCTTTGGGTAGTATGGTCATTTTAACTATTTTAATTCTTCCAATCCAAGAGCATGGGATATCTTTCCATTTCTTTCAATCATCTTCAGTTTCCTTTATTAATGTTTTATAGTTCTCAGCATATAAGTTTTCACCTCCTCAGTCAGGCTTATTCATAAGTATTTTATTTTATTTTATTTTACTGGATGCGATTTTTAAAGGGATTGTTTTTTTACATTCCCCTTCTTTTAGTTTTTGCTTGTCTGAGAAATTCTTTATCTCTCCTTCTATTCTAAATGATAATCTTACTGGGCAGAGTATCCTAGGTTGCAGGTTTTTCCCTTTCAGGACTTCGAATATATCTTGCCACTTCTCTCTTGCAATGGTTCTATAGAGAAATCAGCTTATAGCCTTATGGGGATTCCCTTGTGACAAACTCTTTGTTTTTCTCTTGCTGCCTTTAGAATCTTCTCTTTATCTTCAACTTTTGCCACTTTAATTATAATATGTCTTGGTGTAGGTTTGTTTGGATTCATCTTGTTTTGGACCCTCTGTGGTTCCTGTACCTGGATATCTGTTTCCTTCTTTAGGTTTGGGAAGTTTTCAGCCATAATTTTTTCAAATACATTTTTGATCCCCTTTTCTCTTTCTTCTCCCTCTGGGATCCCTATTGTGCATAGATTGGCTTGCTTTATATTGTCCCATAGGTCTCACAATGCTTTCATTTTTTTTTCATTTGTCTTTCTGTCTGCTGTTCTCATTGGGTGATTTCCATTATTTTATCTTCCAGATCACTTATTCATTGTTCTATATTATCTAGTTTGCTATTTATTGCCTTTAGCTTGGCTTTTGTCTCAGCAGATGAATTTTCTAATTTTCCTGACTCCTCTTTATAGTTTCTAGCTCCTTGTTACAGTGATCTGCATTTCTATCTATAGCCTTTCTTAATTCCTTCAGTATTTTTATTACCTCCATTTTGAACTTGTGATCTAGTAGGCTGGAGAGGTCTGTTTCATTGTTTGTTCTTTCTGGGGATTTCTCTTGTTCCTTTAATTGAGACTGGTTCCTCTGCTTCTTCATTTTTCTTATATTTCTCTGACTTTATGAATTTACCTACTGTGTTCTTGAGGGTGTGGGAGTGTCCCTGTGTAACCTGCATGAGTCTTGTATTTTTGGTGTGAAGACTGTTTTTAGTATGGATGCCTTCCTCATCTTTCCTCAGTGTGTGCTGAGTGTTGTCTCCTTCATAGGGGGCTTGATTGGTGTTGTGGTGACCACAGCCTGCACTGGATGTTGAGTGGGGCCTCCTCTTTGCTCTGTGGTTGTCACAGCCCTATTGGGGGCAGGGTCTGCTCCTTATTTGTTGAAGTATTAGCTCTCAGATCTGTTTCTGAGCTGCAGTTTGAGGTCGGTGGTACTGGAGTACTTCCACTGCAAGAGGAGCCACTGAGTATTCCTTCATAAGAGCTTTCCACCTGGAAGTGTGCTCTCTGGGGTTGCCTATCACCCATGCATGCTCACAAAGTATACTGCCCTTGGTCCCACCTCAGCTGTGGGAATTCTGGCAACCAGCCTGGATGTCCCTTAGGCTCCGTGCTCACAAAGCCACCAGCACAAATATGTTGGTCAGGCACGGCGACCCACCATAGTTCTACCCCTGGGTGCTACGGAATCAGCCCAGACCCCAGCTGCACCTCTGCATGCTTACACTTGCAAAGCCTGCAGCTGCTAACACCAGACCCACCCTAGCCATGGGAACACCAGTAATCCACTTGGATGTCCCATAGGTGCTAAGTTTACAAAGGCCCTGGCAGTGTAAATCACCAATGTCATACAGCTGTAGGGATATGGCTCTGCAGATTTTAGCCCTGCTTCAAAGTCACATGGACCCAGGGATCAGCTCAGACTTCAGCCCCACCTCTGCGTGTCGGCAACCCACTGGCACTTGCATGCTGCCAGAGCTTGTAGAGGCAGAGCCATGCCTGCTGTAGGCACACACAGAATGAGGCTGCTCTGTCAGGGCCCTACCCCTCACTTCCTGCACATGTTAACAATGGGGCTGCTATGGCAGATCTGGGCTCTGTCTTGAGCACACCCCCAGTTGCGACCTGGACCACACTCCAGCTCCTTCGAGCTATCTCCTTGCAGCCAACCCCAGTCCTCTCCCCAGGTCTGTCCACTGAAGCCTGAGTTTCAGCACCAAGATCCTGCACACACCAGCAGATGCACGTCTCGGGCTGGGGAGTGCAGTGAGGTGTCCAGGACTGTCTGTCCTGGTCTGTCTCTGTTCTGCCTGCCATAAGCCAGTTGCTGCACTCTCCTGTGAGCCTCTGAAGCTCCCTATGTGTCCCAAATGATCTTCCAACTGGTGAAGGGAGTTCCCAGGGTGAGGGAAGCCTTCTTTCACAGCTCCCTCCCAGGGGCGCAGGTACCATCCTAATTCCTTTTTTTTTTTTTTTTTTTCTTTCATCCTATCTGGTTAAATAGTTATCTTTCTTGTAGTTTTAGTTGTATGAGATCTTCTGCCAGCATTCAGTAGGTACTCTGTGAGAATTGTTCCACATGTAGATGTACTTTTGATGTGTCTGTGGGAGGAGGTGTGCTCTACATCCTTCTATTACACCATCTTGATCTCTCAACCTTGAAACTTTTTAAAGGACTAAAATTGATCTCAGTTAACTCACTAGACTCTTTTTCTTATTCTGCTTTCCAATAAGGGGGAAAAACTCTTGCCGATGTAAATATTTTCTAATTAAAAAATAGTTTAATCTTTCTCTGATTCTGTGAGAGGAATATATTTTATTGCCAAAGAATAAAATTTGAAAACAGGAGTTTAATACTTATTAGTATATAAAACAGTTCTATGCTTCCATTATTTTTTCCCCTGGCTATCATTTTCAAGCAGCGTTTGTCTTATTGAGAGGAGAGCAGGTTCCACACAATGAGAAAAGTACAGTGTTATAGTGAGGCATACCTCTTCTCCTGCAGGGAACAGATGCCACACATTCTGCATCGTCCAGTTTTATAAGCAAGCCTTTTACCAGAGAACCACTAAAATTTTTCTTTCATATAATATTTGCCAACAATTATGTTGTAAATGAGTTCCTTCCTTCATAATGAGCTACTCGGAGCATAGATACTGGAATTTTTTTTTCTTTTTTTTTTTTGTATTTCTGTTGTTCTTTTTCCACAATTTTTAAATTGAAGTATAGTTGATTTATAATATTGTATTAGTTTCAGGTGTACAGCAAAGTGATTTGATTATACATATGTATATATATATCTATATCCTTTTTTAAAATTCTCTTCCATTATAGGTTATTACAAGATATTGTATATAGTTCCCTGTCCTGTATATAGTAAATCCTTGTTGTTTACCCATTTTATATGTGGTAGTGTGCATCTGTAAATCCCATACTCCCAATTTATCCCTCTCCCCTTCCCCTTTGGTAACCATAGGTTTGTTTTCTATGTCAGTGAGTCCATTTCTGTTTTGTAAATAAGTTTGTTTGCACTGTTTTTTAGATTCCACATATAAGTGACATCATATGATATTTGTCTTTCTCTGTCTGACTTGTTTCACTTAGTATGATAATCTCTAGGTCCATCCATGTTGCTACAAATGGCATTATTTTATTCTTTTTTATGGCTGACTAATATTTCATCAGAGAAGGATCACTGTGTTGAAAACAGTCATTTACACTATCAAGAAAGTGAAAAGACAACCCACAGTGTGAGAGAAAATATTTCTAAATGATATATTTGATAAAGGATTTGGATCCAGAATATATAAAAAACTCTTTCATCTTAATAAAAAGAAAAACCACCCAAATTTTTAAAAATGTGCAAAAGATTTGAATGGCCATTTCTCCAAAGAAGATGACAGGTGTCCAATAAGTACATGAAAAGATGCTCAACGTCATTAGTCATTACAGAAATGCAAGTCAACCACAATGAGATACAATTTCACACCCACTAGGATGACTAATATTAAAAAAACAGACAATAACAATTGTTGATAAGGATGTGGAAAATTTGGAATACTCATACATTGCTGGTGGCAACTGCTTTGGAAAAGTGTTTGACAGATCCTCAAAATATTAAAATGATCATATAACCCAGCAATTCCATTCCTAGGTATACACACAAGAGAACTGAAAACATATATCCACACAAAAAAACTTGTACATAGATGTTCACAGCAGCATAGCCCAAAAGGAGAAGCAATTTAAATGTTCATTAACTGATGACTAGAATGTGGTATATTCATACAATGGATTATTGTTTGTCAATAAACTTAATGAAGTATTGATACATATCACAACATGGATAGTCCTCAAAAACAGTATGCTATGTGAAAGAAGTAAGTTACAAATGGTCACATATTGTATGATTCCATTTATATGAAAAGTCCAGAATAGGCAAATCTATAGAAACAGGAAGTAGATTCCTGGTTCCAGAGGCTGAGGAGAGGGGTTTCTGTGGGTTTGGTTTTTTTTTTTGGCACTAATAAAAATATTCTAAAGTTATATAGTGGTGATAATTCCGCAACTTTGTGACTATACTAAAATCTAGTGAATTATAGCATTAAATTTACCTTTTTAAATAATAACTCAACAAAGCTATAATTAAAAATATTATAAAGTCCTTAAAATATTTAAAAAGGAAATTTTTTTTATAAATATAATTTTTATTGATAGTATTGTCATTGGTAATAGAAGCCCAGAAGAAGATATGTAGGAAAACTGGTTAAGGCCATCCTCTGACCTATTCGCCTCATGGCAGGTTCAGCACCAAGGACAGCTCTCCTGCCTGCCATCTTTTCAAAACTAGCTTACAAAAGGCTACCGAAGTCCTGCAAAAGTTTTCTAAAAGTGACATTTCTATTATGCTTTTCTTCTTTCAACAATGCTGTATATTATGGCAGCTATGCTTGCCTTCATTTGTACATTTCATAAGCAGTTGACCAGAAGACAAAGGATCTGCTACAATACTTCATTAATCCACTTAGCAAAATATATCGTTATGTGCCAGGCACTCACTCAGCATGAGATCTTAGATAAGTCACTTGCCTCTATTAGCTTCATTTTCTTATCTAAACCTTCTGAATAATTATACATGCATGATAAGCTAAGACAATATTTGTGAAATAAGTCATATGACTTGTATTCATGAAAGGTATTTTTATTACTGAATTGTTGAGCAAATCATCCCATTGCATTATTAAGCAATTTATTTTATTCTGGGCGCACGTAATATCCTGTGACACTAGAAGCCCAGACTAGTGTCTGGGTCATACTCAGGCTTAAGATTAATTCTGTTAAGAGCCTTCATGGTAAGAATCATCTTCTTCAGCAGGCTTCACATGGTCGCAGATTTCTAAGACATAACCCTGGCCCTGGCCTGGAAATGGGCCCATTTTCTACAGATGAGCAAAGGATTAAAAGCTAGGTATCCAATCCTTCACCTTTCTAAATTTAGTCCAAAGATGAACTTCAGCATATAATTGCAGCTACATGTCCCCTACACATATTTGCATGTGATCAGTCCTGTCATAACAGACTTTATCTGTATGGTAGATGTTAATTCTAACCTCATACAACACTGTTATAAAAGAATTGTGTAAAAAATAGCACTTCAAAATAAGAAATTATATAGAAAGGTCCCACAAATGTTTGAACAGAAAAATTGTGTCAAATCATGTGACGTCATGTTTTCATCTGTATGACTGCGGGTGGGAGAGGGAAAAGATGACCTACAAAGAGCTAACTAAAAATGTATGGTTCAGTCTCACTGGCTTTCATTATTCTCATTCTTACTCAGATGGTTCAACTTTAGCTGCCATTTACCAATCTTATTTGTATTTAAAAATCAGCATAACTAGAACAGGATGCTTAACTCTGCCAAATTCCATGAAGCCAGATGCTGCTTCCTTAAGAAGAAAAAGAAGTTCATAAAAATTATTGATTTTTAAAGGGAACAGAGTGGAAGGCAGTCATTTGATCTCTCAACGTCCATTATTTCCTTTGCTCTGGCTTAAGTAAAAATGTTGTGTAAGAGGTCAGAGTACATTTCCGTAGGAGCCCTGGAGTTTCTTAACACAAACGTCGTAAATAGTACTTCTCTTTCTGAGGAAGAGAAAGTGCATCACTCTGAGCAGGCATGCACAGGAGCCCCTGTCATCCTGAGAAGCTGGGGATGGATCTTGAGTCCAAATGTTTTCAAAAGCAAACGCTTCCCATTTCCATTTCATTTATTCTTTATTTAACCCTTACTTTCTCCTTCAGTGATTACTTATTGCTTTCTTCAACTATAAGCCCATCTGCAAGATGGCTATTCTTTTGTGGTGCACAGAATTTCAACAGTGTGCTTTGTTTCCTTAATCATTTTCCTGACTTGCCCACCTGCCTATACTCTTCTTCAAGGTTTAATTTAAACGTGCCATATCACTTCATATCACCCAGCAACATTTATTATATTTAGAATATCTTTTCCCCAAATGTATTAATGTGGTTTCTTTCCGGTCAGTTTTAGAGCCCCATCAGAAAAAAAACCCAACCCATAATAATTAATACATACTTATGGGAGCACTTGAGATGGGAGACTGAAACTGAAATTTATATTGAAAAAATTCATATAATATTTATAAATAAGCCACCAACACAAACCACTATATCAAATTCCTTCAGGCTAAAAGCAAGCCTTATCATGTCTATTATATTGGGCTTTGGACCATAAATTCAATTCCCACAGATTGATAGCACAAAAGCATTTGCAAACCTTGCCCTCCTCGGTTTGGACCCCAGACTCAGGAATGCAGTGGGATCTTGTGTTGCAGGTAGACTCCACATTCTTGGTATGACGCTCAACCCTGTGAAAATTTCCCCATGATTCCTCTTCCTTTTTCCAGTACCAAGAAAGGTATGTTTTGGTCACCCAGTGTCCATGAGCCCTTCCTTAGAACACCCTGAATTCTTTTGGGGAAACAGCCTTCCCTCTCTGTGTGCCTGTGATTTTGGTAGAACTGTGGTTACAGGAAGCAGCCCTCCTGCTACCAAGACCCTAAGGGGTCCTGAGCACCTCCCAGTGGGTCCTAGTGTATCTGGAGAGTGAGCACATGATGAGTCCAGTGCTTTTTTCTGGGACTTTGACACTGGAGCCAGTGATGTAAGTTTGAAGTAAGACTGGAATCCACTAGTTCCAGTGGAAGCAACCCAACAAGACTGCTGCTGCTATGGACCATCCCTGGAAGTCCTGCTTCCTCCTTCTGGAGCTGCCTCAATTCCAAGACTAATTTTCTGGTCTTCCCAATGATTTTCTTTCCTTTAAGTCAGCCAAAGTCAGTTCCTGCTTCCTGCAACCAAAGAACTCTGACCGACTCTCGCTTCAGGTGGAGTTTCTTGCCATGTTTAATGACTACCTACAGCAACAGCCAGTGCCCTGTGCTAATACCAGATAAGATGTTAAAGCATTTACAGGGCTGGAACTATCTTGGGAGAATTATTGCACAAAAGGTCTTCACTCACTTTCCTTCCACGAAACTAGAGAGTCAAAGAACCACTCACTCTATAAAAGGAATTTGGGTCATGATTTTCTGTATCTTCAAACCTCATACATTTATTTTTAAATGTTAATATTTTGTTATAAAAGCTATATGGAAGGTCGAGAATCTAAGAATGAAATTAACCACAATCACATCCTAGGTCAATTCAGTGTTTTCACTTGTTCATGTCATCTTCTAGTCCTGGTCTATGTTCAGAACACATTTTTATTATCAACAATGCTGTCATAGATTATATTTAACACTCCTTGTTATTTTATCATGCATATGTTTCCATTTTGTCAGTCTCCTTTTGTTTTTCCCTCACCTCTCCCTCCTACTACCCATAGATAAACAAATGCTAACAGCAACTCTGTATGTTGCTTTTTCCACTTCACAGGGCATCAGGAATTCCCTCCAGTCATCTGGATCTAATTCATTCTTTTTATTTTGAGTGTTTGTAACCATTTACATGTAATGGTTGTGATTAAATCTACCATCTGGATGTTTGTTCCCTATTTATCCCATCTGTTCTCTGTTCATTTTTTACCCTTATTTCCTGCTATTGGTTTCTTAGCTATACCTCTACCTTTTAGCTTTTAGTGGTTGTGCTAATGTTTATAATACATATCCTCAACTTACCAAGTCTACTTTAAATAATATTTGAATATTGTATAATAACCTTATAACAATATACTTCCATTTTCCCCTTCCATCCTTGTGCTATTGTTGTCGTACATTTTATTTCTGCATAAGTTATGAACCCAACATGTTTGTTATTTTTGCTTTATATAGTTAATTAGTCATAGAAGAAATTTAAAAATGAAAAAATACTTTCATATTTACCCACATATTTACCATTTCTTGTACTCCTCATTCCTTTGTTAGATCCAAGTTTCCATCTGGTTTTATTTTTCTTCTACCTAAAGAACTTCCTCTAACAATACTTATAGTGATTTTAAATGTCAAAGCCTCTCAGCTTTTGTTTGTCTTAATAAGTCTCTATTTCACCTTAAGGTAAAATTTTTAAAGAAGATTTTTGCTGGATATAGAATTCTATGTTGACAGTATTTTTTTTTCATTCTACAATTTAAAGATGTCCATTGTCTTCTGACTTGCATCATTTCTGAAATCTGCTCTCATTTTTATCCTTATTCCTCTGTACACCATGTGCCTTTTTCCTCTGGCTGATTTTAAGATTTTCTCTTTATCACTGTCTTTCAGAAATTTGATTTTAATGTGCTTTGATGTTATTGTGTGTGTGTGTGTGTGTGTTTATGCTACTTCAGGTTCCTTAAGGTTCTTAGATCTGTGGGTTCATAGTTTTTATTAAATTTGGAAGTTTTTCAGCCATTATTTCTTCAAATATCTTTCTGTCTCCCTCTCCTCTCCTCCTGCCAACACACACTTTTCTGGGACTCCAATCAAACATATAATGAACCACTCTATATTATCCCCAGGTCATTGAGGCCTGATTTATTTAGTTAGTTAGTTAGTTAATGTTTCAGATTGAATAGTTTGTACTGCTACATCTTCAGGTTCACTGGTCTTCTTCCATGTCTAAGCTGCAGTTAGTCCCACCAAGTGTATTTTTTCACTTCAGATATCTTAATTTTCATCTCTAGAAGTTCCAATTGGTTCTTTATGTCTTCACTATCTCTCCTGATTATATTCATATTATTTAAAGATACTTAAACATGTTGAGCATGTTTGTAATAGCTATTTCATTGTCTTTGAATACTAATTCCACCATCTCTGTCATTGGTGGGTCTTTTTCTATTGACTCTTTTTCTCCTCCTGGTTATGGGTCATATTTCCTGATTCTTGGCATGTCTAGTAATTTTTTTTTGGATCCTGAACATTGAGTTGTTAGGTCATTGAGTATCTGAACTTAGCTATCCTCCTTTAAAGAATGTTGGTTTTGTTCTGGAAGGTAGTTAAAATCCTGGAAGATCAGATTGGTTTTATCCTTTCATGGCTTCTTTTGAAGTGTTTAAGGGTATATCTGGAGTAGTCTCTATTCTGAGCTAGTTTAGCTCTACTACTAAGGTGTGACCCTCTGGGTCTCTTGAACAGTCACTTTGGATGCTGGTCTCTTGAAGGCATAATGTGAAAGATCCATGGCTTGACCTTGACCTGAAAGATCCTTGGCAAGAGATTCATAAAATCCTCTCTCCACATGGTACAGCTTGAGACTAAAGAGTTGCTGTGAGGGAACATGGAATTGAGGTTGCCTGCAGTTGCATAGAGGGACCAAACGTATGGCTGGATGCTGAGAAACAGTTAGAATGCTCCTGTAAAGAAAAGTGGCTGGCGGATAGTGGATCATTAATTACCAGGTCAGTAATTCAGTGTGATACTTGATTCTCTCTGTATACAAGGACTTGGCAGCTTTTTGGCCTGCTACATAGATAATGCTAAACTTCCTGGTCCCTGTTAGGATTAAATGGCACTGAAGATTGCATTAATCTACGAGGTCCTAATGCATCTCCTTAGGACCATCAGCCTACAAATAGGAACTTCGAGGCATTGCTACAATTTTGAAGCAGTTGTCCTTTACCACATGTCTTTGCTTAATTCCTAAACTTTATAAAAGTTGTTAAATGGTTTTATGTTGAGAGATATCTTCATATTTGAAGAAGCATATCTTGCTTCACTCATTTGAAAATGCTTTTGGTTACTATTTTTCATCACTGTCCTTTGTTCAACACAATAACTGACTTTGAAAATCTCATTATCTGGGGATGGTTTAAGAGTAAAGTAAGGGAGATGGCTTGGAACCATTTGAAATCATTTCACCATATCTATTTACTTCTTTTTCCCTGAGCTGGGGTAAGTATAGGTTTAGCACCAACAATATCTATTTTATAAGGTGTTTGCTTCTTCCCACATGGATATTCAACTTGGTGTCTGAGGTTATTAAAATGAAGCTTTAAGTCTGACTGCTTTTGTTATTGTGATTTTTACAGCGCTGTTCAACACATTTACTCATTCCATTAGGTCTTGCCGACCATTAGCTTGTGGGAAATAGTTCCTCTTCTCTGTATGTTTAAGCCTAAACTTACATTGGCTTAGTTTAGTTGCATTGTTAACCTTTGAAATGTAGGTAATTTTAATGTCCCCAACACAGGCTGGACCAGAAATAGATTTAGTGAATATTCATCTACAACACCAAACTATCTTTTCTGATATCCACCATGAGGCGCTCCAAAGATTTCCCGTTGTTTTTATTTACTTACTGTCTAGAAAGCCACAAATGTAATCTGACGGATGAGAACAACCAGCAGGTTTACCCTTCTAAGGGTCTGGGTTCTCTGCTCTGTTCCCTGGCTCCAGGCTGTATCTCAACAAATATAATATCCTGTAGAAGGAATAAGAGGCATAGGGAAAACAATACCTCATTACAGTAAACATTAAACTAACCTGTGATAGAACTGTTGGGAATTCTGTGCATAAGGTTCCAGACAACCTTGGTGCCTAGGCTTAAGAGTGCAGGAGCCAATCTCCACTGTCGGTAAGAATTTACTACCCAGGGCACAAAGAGAACAACAAATTAAGGAAGTCGTCATGGAACTTGGAGGAAGCAGACAATGCCAAATTTACCCTTTGCAACATGAAGTTCAAGTACTGGAGCCAGAGCACTTTACAGAGCTAGCCAACCGCAGGCCAAAAATGGGGCTGAAAACACATGTAGTTGAGGTTTAGAGGACAGAACTGTAAATCCCCTTTCCATCAAAAAGCTGCAGGAAAGCTCGCAGGACTTCGGTCTGCATTTTAAAAACAGCACATGTGTGTCTTCTAGGCTATTTAAGCAGATCAACAGCAACAAACCTGCACACGAAGGGAATTACTCTGGACACCTGTAACTCTTTTTTCTTCCTATCTATCTTCCCTCCCACCACTAAGAAAACTGCCTCATGAGGGCAACCTTGTGTGACTCTTACCCTAAAGCTTTGATGTCACCTGCATTTGTCCGTGTTCTTCTCTGATGAACTCGTTAACATTTCTATCGGTGAGGACGCTAATTGGATGATTAACAGCCTTAATTACGAGGTGCTCTGAACTACGCTGAT
The DNA here is from genome assembly GCF_028564815.1 of Eubalaena glacialis. Lineage (NCBI taxonomy): Eukaryota > Metazoa > Chordata > Mammalia > Artiodactyla > Balaenidae > Eubalaena > Eubalaena glacialis. The sequence goes on along the minus strand of NC_083719.1, from coordinate 12,468,406 downwards.
TCTTCTTCCTTCGCTGAAGGTCACTCACGTGTGCACCTGAGCTGTGAAAACTCCACGTGTAGTTGATATGGTTTGAGGCACGCCCTGAGCACACCTGCTTCCCAGAAACTTTGAATCTGTGCTGCAGGCGCCCGGGCCCCATGCCCTGGCCACAGATGATTGGATAGAGTTGTGCACGTGGTTCAAGGACTGTAGGTCAGCTGAGCCAATCAGATTCTACTTCTCAGGATTTTGGACTGGTGAACTAAGATGCAGCTTCCTTCAGTGGCAGGAGCACCCTTGTGTGCCCGGAGGATGGAGAGTGGGAGATGGAGGTGGAGAGAGACAAAGAGAGGAAGGGAAAGAGAGAGAGAGATCATGTACAGAGTGAGGCGGGGAAATCTTGAGCGATGAGACCATCTCTCCGTGGATCGTGAGAGTTGCTGCTGGAAGCTTTACTTCTTGGTTCTCTAGGTCCCAGGTGCCTTCCAGGAGGACTGGCTGTACTTCCTGCCCTGTCGGTCTGTGGAATTCGCCTTATGGAACTGACTTAAGTGGTTTTCTATCCTCACAACCTAACTGCTTGAACAGAACCCAAAATATGTTAGAAACATACTTCTTGCGTTTCTGGCAAGACTGGCTTTTAGGCTCAGGCAATATTTCATATTAATCATAAAACAGCAACCTAGGCTCATAAACATTTGTCATTCACACTAAAATCCCACACAGAATTGGAATTCATGGAATTGCTCAAAACTCTTATTACAGACATTGAGCCTGTGCCCCCTCTTCAGGCCACCATCGACGAGGCCTGTGAGGGTCAAACACAGTGTGCCTTTCAGATGCGTGAAGACCCTCAGGAACCAAGGCGTGATGGATGTGTCTGGTGGAGAAGAGACCATTACAAGCCACCTGTTGTTTAAGAACTCTCTCCTGTCCCATTTGTCACCGAAGTTATTTCCTCTGTGTTGGTGATAAGCTTCCAGGCCTTCATTTTTCCTGACGTCAGTTGTGCCCGCCAAGGGGTGTGTCCTTCTGCTTCTGACTTTGGTAAATACCTGAGGTGGTCTCAGGCTGCTATGCCCTTGCTTCCCTGTTTGCCACACCAGCCCCACCCTACACCCTACCTGCGACCTGCCAGGAGGCTCTGCAGAGTCCACGCTGGGGTCAGGCCTCTTCCACCAGCAGTGCAACACGGCACGTGTGTTCCCCAGACATATTAAGGTTCTGTTCATTCTTAGGAGTCCGTGACCCCAATAAGTAATGTTTTTTCATGAGCTATATTTGTTTAAGAACCTGTTTCTCGGTGAACTCAATGTCCTTGGTTAATTTTAACCTCACTAGAGATAAAATGTTAACAATACTTGGTTTGACCTCATGTCTATTGTGGCCATTCCATAGGTCTCTCTGACTGGATGAATATGTCGGGGTATCATTAACTTCAGGAAGCTTCTCTCCCCAGGACTACATCTAAAAACTAGGTCTCTTCAAGTCCTGGATCAATAAAAAAGAAGGAAAAAAATCATCACACTATGAGATTCTTTGCTTCTTCAAGAAGGTTAACAGCTGAGCATGGCTTTCACTATCAACCTGTGATTCGGAATTCATTTGATATTAGTATGAGCACTGTTCTAGTCACAACAATATAAGACCCACACTCCTTCCCACAGGAGCTTGAAATCCAGTAAAGAAATAAATGTGATGAAGATTTTTGTTAAGCATAACGAACTGAAATCAAAAGGAGGTTCTTGCTGATTTCCGCTAAGAGAATGTAGAAACCTATGGGAGCCTTCTCAAAAAAGCAGCAAATGTAACTGGGACTATCTGATGGCTGATCCAAGGACGTCCGCCAAGCAGAGGGTATGACTCAGAGGAGAGATCCCAGCCCCCATTCACCTCCTCAGTCAGGTGTCCTGAGCAAGGCGCGTACTGGACAACTCGACACAAAAGTTGGACCAATAGCAAAACAACAAAACAAAAGCACTGCCCTCCCATTCTGGGCAAAATCCCGAACTCCCAGATAAATAACATCAGAAGCTATTGATCCTTGCCTGAAACTCATGTTTCACTGCTACTAAAGGGTGCTCTACAGACCAGTGCCACATAGCAAACTCCTTCTGCCCATCTGCAAGAATGTGTACAGAAACTGAGAGCAAGTGTTTAGAAACTTTTATAGCAATTTGATCTCAGTGCAACATTTTAATTTAATTTTACAAAAGTGCCAGTCTGCAAAGAATTGGAAATTTTAAGAACGGGTCCGTCACCACAGATTCACCACGGATAGTTTTATAAGCACTGTTCTGTCACAATTTTCAAAGGGAAAAAGCCACTTTACTTCCTGCTTTACAAAGAGAATCATGTGACATTTCCTTTTCCTGTACAGTACCTGGAGTGTCTTCCAGTCTGCTAGCACCTTGAAGGACACACAGGAGGGACAGCTGAAAATGCAACCAGTAATACAACTGGCCTCACAAGCAGACTGAAGTGTCCACTCTTATCTTGTGAAATATAAACCAAGTGGAAAAATTAATTTCTCATTTACCACTTTCTGACTAATGAATTTAAACATAGATCAAAATACACACCAGTGCTGAGTTTTTCTTTTAATCTATTCAGCATGCTTAATTGTAGCTAAGGGTAGCTTCTGATAAGAGATATAAACATATATTTATCTTTCCTATTTAGCTATAATGATACGAATATTTTATAATAAACATCATTTTCACCAGGTATCACCTCATCTCTGCTCCTTTTTTATTTAAGGGAGTCATAAATGTGTCTACTTGGAATCACATACGGAAAGTTCCAGAACATTCATGCAGCTTTTCAGGTCTTCGCCCCCACTGTCAGTTTGCACCAGCTGCTTCTCATCACCTAGCCCTGGGGTCCTTCCCATGAAGCTCGGTCCAACAGAGAAGCCAGCACCCAAAGGAAGTCCATGTACACACTGAGCAGTGGACAAAAGCCGAGACTTGAAGGTACGTGAAGTAGATCCCAAGTTGTTTCCCAGATTCTGTCTTTGGGGATGACAGTGATAAAAAGACATGGGGCCAGGAAAGTCTCAGGCTTTTGTGTTTGTCCTTATAAAGGTGCTGATGTATGGTAAGGAGCAATGGAGTAAAGTTATACGTTGTCCATGAAGCCTTCTAGCATTACTGATTTGACCTTCACCCCACCTTTTCAAACTCGAGGATGAGTAAAACAGAATAGTAAAATGCTATGCTGATAGTTTTAACTACCATCCTCTATATGGCTCTGTCTAGATGTTCCGTCTGAGGTTTTATAAGTTAGAAATAAGAAAATATTCTTTGTTTACGAATAGGCGATTTCAATGGAAAAAATATTTCTGTACCTCAGGAATGCTTCTTAGGACACATTCCTTATTTAAATAAACTACTTGTACAGAAATGGGTTTTACAACCCATCTAGACTAAGTTGAAAATACTTAAAGCGAGCATTTAAAAAAAATTTTAGGAAATTGTCTTGACTAAACTTTCCAAGTGACTAAGCGACACTGGTGGCAACAAAATGACTTAAATAATCTGAGACCTGATGACGTTGACTATGAGGACCAATGGATCAATTATATTCAGAAATTTGGTGTTTTTTTTTTTTAAAAAGAGAGTGGTATTTTCTCCAGAGACACCGGATAGGAATATAACTTGATCGTCCCACATGTGGTCCACTCATCCACGCTGGCTTTGAATCACACTCATTCCACGCTGAGCTCGTTTCCTCAAGCGCATTCTATGGTCTTCCAGTGCAGACAGACGGCATGCACTTCTGGCTGTTCTACACAGCCTTCTGGTCCAGGGCTGATTGAATATGTGAGTAGTTGTTCTGTCACTTATAAACCATGTTGATATTAAGCATAAATGTAGTCCAGATAAGCTTTCATTTTCTTAGCCTAGAGGAGTATGACAGGATTAAAACCAAAGTGAATTGAGGGACGACTCAACTGTTTTCAGCAAATAATATAGAAGTGATTGTACCATTTGGACCCACTTAATTTTGTGTCTGACTATAAAACAAACATTGTGACAAACAGGATTTGAAGGAAACTGAGTGACTATAGAGGAAAGTATACCTAAGTATAGTCAATACTAAGGTAATGAAACAATATTCAACTTATGACAAGCAACCCAATAGACCGTTAAAGTTTTAGATCTATAAAAATATATATTTTTAAAATTTACACAGTAACAATTTACATAGTCTTAAGCAGTGTGAAACACATTCTTATAAAAAGAATCACGCAGCTTTAGAAACTTGCTATTTAAGAGAACTAATTCTGAATTAGTTATTCCTTTATTCCTATTTGTATAGGTTTTCACATATCAAGTCAGTTATCAGTTAAAAAACATATACCTTCTTTAATGTGGATTCCCAACATTTTCAGAGTACTCATAAATTAGATATTTTTTTTTCCTCCCCGAGGCCTGCTTGGACAGAATTAAAATGGTCTTTCTTAGATCTCATTAAAATATGAGAAAATCATCTGATATATAACAAAAACAAATATTTCCATCCAAAATTCATTTGCATAAAGTCCCTGGAAAATTAACAGGAATGCCCCTGATCTGAGCTGCTCTTCTCTCCTGGAGGCTGGGCTGAACCTATGCTAGCTCTGTCTGGGGCTCTCCTGTACACCAGAGAAGGCCCTGGGGCTTTCCCCTGGCTCCCCCGTGGGTGGAAATGACTTTGGTTCAGGGCTGTGAAGGCCCACATCCAAGAAATTCAAGTCACTAAGGTGGCCCTGAACTAATACAGTTTCTTGGGGACCTTTCAAATGATAGTGTTCCTAGGATGAAACCAGAAGCCATCTGTAGTTATTTCTTTACTTTGGAGACAAAGCAAAACATAATTTGCATGACTCATTTGGTCACCTAAACCTCCCTCACGTTGGACTTTACACTGAGGGTCTTTTAAGGCTGGAGGAAATACTGAGATTAGAAGGGCACGATAGAAAGATAATGTGAAAAGGAAAAGAAATCCAGGTACCAGGCAGGGGAATTAAACTTGCTTATCAAAAAAGTCAGTCTTGAAGATAAAAGTTCTAAGGATGGATGGTGGTAATAGTTGCACAATGTGAATGTACTTAATGCCATTGAACTAAACATTTAAAAATGGTTAAAATGGTAAATTTTATATTATGTATATTTTACCACAATAAAAAAGTCAGTCTTGTACTAATATTCATATAACCCCTCAGTGTGGACACACATGGCCAAAATTTAAGAGAGAAACTTATTCTAACATCAAAAAAGGACAAGGGCATACATTTTCATTTTTGCTAAAATTCCTCTCATCATTTGAACCCTATAAGGTTAGAGAGACATTAAATGTTGGCATCACACAGGAAATTCACTTCCAATTTATTGTTGGCATTTAAAAGTGGTGCTAATTTATATGCAGTTCCTTTTAATTAGTTTGTTACATTCAATTATACAACTGAATTAAAAACATAAAAATACCCAGTACCTCTTCCCTTAAAATCTTCTGTTCTGATGCTTTCCCAGAACACAGCAATTACTGAGAAGTCGTCTTTATTTTTTACTTTCATTGTATCGAAATGTTCTTCACAATCTGGTCTTGCCCCTCTTTTTAAAGAATTCATTTACCACCCTGTCCCATCCCCCCAACACAGTTAAGGATAAACATCATGGGTTGATATGTCACAGAGTTATAGGCTGCCCATCCCTGTGAAAAAGTTCTTCCTTTCAGTCCTGGATTGATGTGGAAATCATTGCACTGGATAAGGAGATGCAAGGCCAGTGGGAACACACACGTGCCAGGTACATACCTGGACAGGCTCAGGTGGAGCCAGGAGTCCAGAGCAGCAATTCTACGTGTATCAGTCTCAGGAGAACTGCTGCAGGCTGTCATCATATCTGCTTGTGAACACAGAGGGGAGAGTTCATTTTTTCTTGGTCACAGTAACACATCAAGGGGATAACTTGCAACAGTGTCAATTAAATGACAGGGGTGATGCAAAACCATAGATGCCTCCAAGCAGGAAAGGGCTGTAGAGATCAAGTGAGAACTCCTGCTTCGCGTGCCTGTCAAGGTAACGCACAGCCCCTGGAGCTGAGCTCGTTACTCTGCAACTCTTCACCCGGAGAACAAAATGACAGCAGGCACAGCACTGGCTTATGCAGTACATACAGGTGATTGTCCCCATTACAGAAGAATCTGATTGTTATTTTCATACACCACAGCATTTAACATACCTCTTTTTTATTTACAGTAAAATATGGAAATGTGAGAAAACGTTAGCATCAAACATGTTAAGACGTTCTTAGAAGGGATGTGTAACTTTGAAGTAGTGGATCATTAGCCAAGATTTTAAAGGTTATTTTGTATTCAATATTTGTTGAAATTCAAAACAGACGAGCAAAGTACCTCCAAAATAAAGATTACCAAAATAAACTGAAAAAGTATTTCCAAAATAAAGATGACCAAAAGCTAGTTAGCCTGAGTATATTAGTTGTCTACTGCTGCTGTAACACATTACCAGAAACGTAGCGACTTAAACAGCATATCATCTATTGTCTTACAGGTCTGTAGGCTAGAGGTCTGACACGGGCTCCACTGGGCTAAAATCAAAGTGTTGGCAGGGCCACGTTCCTCTCTGGAGGCTCTAGGGGAGAATCTGTTCCCTCGCCTTTTCTAGCTTCCAGAGGCCACCCACATTCTTTGGCTTGTGGCTCCTTCCTGAAACTGCAGTAACTTCCTTCCTGTATCTGCTGTAAGTAACCAACGCCAGCAGTGTTGCATCTGTCTCTGACTGTCCTTCCATACCTCACATTTCTCTCTGACTGACACTCTCCCAAGTCCCTCTTCCACTTTAAGGACCCTTGTGATTATGTTGGGCCTACCTGCAGAACCCAGACTACTCTCCCTATTTCAAGGTCAGTGGATTAGTCCCTTAATTCCACCTGCAACCTTATTCTCCTTTGCCATTTAACCCAACATATTTACAGGTTCTGGGGATTAGGATGCAGGATTCTCCCTACACACATTAAATACACATGTAAATACACATTAAATACACCGTTTAATATTTTTGTGACAGTACAATAATTGTCATTCAGTTGCCTAATCTACAGAACTTATCTCTGATCTATATAAAACATATTAAACTAGCCAGATGCGATAGTTAAAAAAAAAAAAAAAAAGTAAAGCGATGTAAAACAAATTGTACAACATTACAAAGTAGTGGCTATGTGTACGTATGTGTTTAGATATATATATATAAAATTATACATGTTTATGTGTGTGTGAGTGTAAATACACACACACACACACACACACAATTTTAAAGTTAATCGAATGGTTCTGGAAAATTAATATACCATAGAGATTCCTGGGAAGGTAATGCTTATAAAATAAGGCCATGTTTATGAAGATCCAAAATCAGTCAAAGACAAGATTCTGAACAAAGAACATAAAGATGATGATAGACAAAGAAATTCTTTCCCTTTAGTCCTTTTCCCCTACTTGTTTTCTTCTCGCTCTCTTCCTGTTGTTGTTCTTCCCAAACTAAACGTCCTTGTGCTCTGTTGTGGGTGAAATGACCAGAGCCTTTACAGACAAGGTCAAACCACCAACCCACAAATACATTAGTGCAGGGGCTCTGGAGGGAATCACTGGAAACAAAGGGAAGGCACGTGGGTCTCCGTCCAGTGTACCTGTAATCCTGGAAAGGGAGGTCCCGATTCCTCCAATGGCAGCAATACTAGCTTTGCTTTTCTAGAAACATTACTTGCAAGTGTGACCACTGTCACCGGTGAGAGCTGGTGCCCGGTCCAGGCAGACTTAAAAGACAGGAATGTGATAGTGGCGGTCATTCTCGGTCAGCAGGGAGACCTCCGGCCACTCCCTGAGCGACTCCTCTGGGTAGCAGACTTCAAAGTCTCTGGAGTTAAACCTGAACAGTCTGAACACTTTTATCTTTACTTCCAGGGAGTATCCAAGTACAAACATATCAATCTGGGGAAGAGATGAAAGAGAGGTCACAGATACACATTTCCAAATTCCCACCTCTCACCAGCGGAGGGCGAGTATTCTTCTGCAGCTCATGAGATGACGATGTACTTGCTGACAGACCCACACATAGACCAGGGAGTGGGCACGGGGCTGGGGACGAACGTCTGCGGTGTGGAGGGCAGGGGACAAGCGGAGAAACGTCTCTCTCTGGGGAGTAGCCTGAAGAAATCACAGAGAACGCTGCCTGGAAAAAAAAACTAATAAAGGAATGCTTACAGTAAAAGTTACACTGTTTTTCCAACGGTTTTTTTTTTATCGTTTTAAATCAATTTTTATTAAAATGTCAGATGATTTTGAGCACCTCCTAGGAAAGGAAAGGAAAGCAAAGCAAAGCAAAACGAAAGCCTTTTTCTATGGGGAAATAAAAGCATTGTCTGGACTTCTTTTAAAATTTCAATAACTTCTATTTGTCTGCACTAAGTAGCCAAATGCTCTCCCAGATGTTGCCTCAGTTTGCAGCTGGACTTGCTCCTGGGTAACCTCTGCTGTGGGAAAGCCTGTTACCGCCTGAGAGGCAGCGGGAAGGTCAGGAACACTCCCAGCACTGCCGCCCGCCAGCCACAGGGCTGCAAAGACGCAGCAGCCAGCACCGGGCAGGAAGGTTTATCACTCTTCTTTTCCTCATTTGAGGGCAATCATACCCACCCGCCACCTCTTTGCAGCTGGATTTATCATGGCTGAAAGCAAACTACAAACAAACAAACACCTATGTGCTCAGGTGTTGCCAGCATCGTCCTTCATCAAACACACACGATTCTTCTGCCCCATTTACCTGCTCTAGTCCACACGTGTCACCTACAGAATTCAGGTGATTCATCATGAAGCTCAAAGGGTCGGAAGAGGTTTCCCGGGTAAACAGGAGTCGAAAAAGACTGGGAATGACATTTTTGGTCTTCATTTGTTCATAAGCCTCAGTGACTTGATAGAGCATGATGAACTTCAGAGCTTCGTAAAGTTTATATTCCAGGATAGCATCAGAAAAAAGGATGTTGCACATGCTTCCTCTCTTGTGATAATCTTTAATTCCACTAAATTCAGTCCACTAAAAACAAACACAGATGTAAAGTGAAACTTAAACGGCAAAGATGAATACATACACCATTGCATAATTTTTAAAGTACTTATAAAACAAACCAGAGATTAATAGAGGGGAGTCGAACTTTAACTTTTCATTTTATATCATTTGACACTGATTTTTTTAACCCTAAGTACTTATTACTTTTACAATAACAAAATATTTCATTTAAACTAGTTTTTCAAAAAAGCACCACCTACTAGGTAAAATACTAAACAAGTCAGTTTCCTAAAGCTGCCTCTAAGGGTGTTGGGTTACACAAAGGACATTCCAGTGAGGAACAGCACTAATTAGTATTCTTTCTTTACCACTCACTGTGTGCCAGGGTGGAGTATAAAGCAATCTACCTGCATTCTCTCATTAAATCCTTACAATAACTGTACAGGGTTGAGACTATTCATATTTTAGTTTTACAGATCAGAAAACCATGGCACAAAAATGGTATTTCCCAAGGAGGATTCATTTCAATGATCTAAAATCTGTGTTTATTAAGAGCAGGGAAAAAAATCTTAGTCAAATTAGTCCCCAAGTTACTAATAGGCACATTTCAGAAGGGCATTTCCCAGTGCCTTGTCTGGACCTTGCACCGCATTTTTCTGGGGAAACAACAAAGGTACGTGATTGTTAAGGTTTCTGGCCAGTCCACAAAAGCCCTCTTAGCCCATAATAGGCCTAATCATCACGTAGAAAAACACTGCTCTCGTTCATCACTTGGAAGGAGAAAGAAGAGCAGGAAAGGAAATGGTCAGTTACTAGAAGACTATTTCTGCCTGCACTTCCTACTTGCGGGACATAAAGGGACATGCCTGACATGCAGAAAAGGGGCTGCGTGTGGGATGCATGCTTTCATTCCTAGTTTTCCCCCCTAAAGACTCACCTGTGTTTTCAATAATTCCACACATTTACGTAATTTTCCAAACACATTCGAACCTGTATACTTCTCAGGACCAAAACTGTATTGCTGGATCCAATTACAACCTTGTGAAAAGAGCAGTTTTTCAGGAAGCTTGAAAAGGAAGTAGATGTCAACAGTGATCAGTATCTCAACATGTCTGACACACAATTTGGAATATGTCACAGGAGATAATCTTATCTCATTCAGAAATCTTCATTTTAAAAGACTATAACAACAGTTAAGTAAAAACATACAGTCTTGTTTTAGATTTGTGGATTAAGTGATTTGGATCATCCTAATTCACAGTTTCACAACTGATGAAAACCTAAATGAAGATTACGTCTACAGAAACAATCTTTTTGGATAAAACATTTCCCGAACTTCCTAGGTATATCCCTTTAGAAATTATTTTTAACCAAGCACCGTTAGAGTGACATAGTACATCAGGGAAATGTGGATTGTAGAAGGATGCACTTTGGGGTTCAAACCTAGCTCTGTCACTCGCCTGCTGAGACATTGCTCAGCCAGCTCTGGTTATGTAACCTCTCAGCCTCGTCCTCCACTGTAATGGAGACAATGACGATTGTCAGAAATCAATGACAGTACTAGCCATTTTGCAGGACTCTTGTTGGGACTAAATAAGATTATAGAATACGTAAGAATCTGATCCATTGTGGGTATCTGATACATTTTCCCACCCAGCTGAGCTTGTGGAGCCCAGGGCCTCAGCTAAGTTCTCTGTCCTCAGCAACTAGCAGCAGGGCTGGCACACAGCATACACTTAACTGCTAGATGCAATTAAACTACCAATAAAAACAGCTCTAAACAAAAGATGTTAAGGAAATAGACCATGTGTAGTTATATATATGCAAATACTTTATATTTCTTTGCTCCTCCATCCTTAAATGTACATCTGTGGTTAGGCATACTACATTCAAATAAAAATTAAGGTTATTCATAAGACTGTGCTGCTTTACACTGTTAAGAAAATGAAAAAAACAAGGTACTGACTGGGAGAAAATATTTGCAAATGACATAGCTGATGAAGCACCCGTATTCAGAATATATAAAGAATTCTCAAAACTCAATATTAAAAAAACCCAAACAACCTAATAAAGAATGGGCAAAAGATCTGAATGGAGACTTCTCCAAGGAGGTAATGTGGATGGCAAATAAGCACGTGCAAAGATACTCAATATCATTACCCATTAGGGGAATGCAAACAAAAAGCAGTGACACAAATGCACCCCTATTAGAATGGCTAAAAAACAAAACAATACACCTGAGAATGTGGAGCAACTGGAACTCATACGTTATTGGTGGCAAAATGGCAGAGCCAGTCTGGAAAAGAGTTGCCAGGTTCTTATAAAGTTAAACATAAACCTATCATGTGACCCAGCTATCTCACTCCTAGGTATTTACCCAAAAGGAATGAAAACTTACGTTCATATAAAATCCTGTATGGGAATATTTATAACAGCCTTATTCATAATTGTCAACAACTGGAAGCAATCTGGGGACCTCCCTGGTGGCGCAGTGGTTAAGACTCCACGCTCCCAGTGCAGGCGGCCCGGGTTCGATCCCTGGTCAGGGAACTAGATTCCACATGCGTGCTGCAACTAAGAGTTCACATGCCACAACTAAGGAGCCTGTGAGCTGCAACTAAGGAGCCCGCCTGCCGCAACTAAGACCCAGGGCAACCAAATAAATAAAGAAAGAAACTGGAAGCAATCCAGATGTCCTTCAACTCATGAATGGATAAACAAAATACGTTATATTCATATCAAGGAACACCATTCAACAATAAAAGGAGTGAACTACGAATCCATGGAACAACATGGATGAACTGCAAATGCATTACGCTAAGTGAAAGAGGCAGATTCAAAAGGCTACACACCGAATAATTCCATTTATGTGACATTCTGGAAAAGGCAAAACTAAAGGGACAGAAGACATATCAGTGGTTGCCTGGGGTTGGGGGTGAGAGAAGGAATGACAAAAAGGGATACGAGGGATTCTCTGGGGTTGAGGTTACACACTGTGCTTGTCAACACTCAAATAACCATAGAGTAGAAAAGTGAATTTTAGCAAACCACCTAACTTATAAAGGACAGATGCCCTTCTCGAGAAAAGATGCCGGCATTAAAAACAAACACAATTGAGTGCGACTATCCTTCTGAGATGATTTGTTTGCAAACTGACATGAGAGACAGAGGACTGGGCTAAAGGACCTTCAGTCTCCTGATGCCCTGTGCACAAAGCCACCCACAGAAGACCCCGAGCACCTGCGTTGCAGTCCCCGTCAGTGCGGCCTTTCCCGAATTTCCGGTGTGAGAACGTACCTTCGCAATATCTTTCTCTTTCATCCAGGATGGGAAAGAGAGGCCCTGGCTGAAGACTTGGAAGAGCACCGACCTTAGTGCGTCGTAGTTGTCTCTCCTTACTTGTCGAACACATTTAATGTGCCGCTGCCAAAACAGCTCCTTGTAAGCCTATGAGCACGACAGGAGAGGCTGTCGTTAATTCCACTGGACGAGAGAGTAAAGAAAGCAAATCCACTGCATCTTCAGCAAGGTGTTACTCCCCAATAAAGTGGACAACAGAAACAAAACAATTATAAATTATGAATGCGAACATGTGTAATTTTCAAGTGACTTTTGTGTGTATGGAGTCCATGTCGTGCTATTTTAGCTGGTAACTTCCTGGAAGCCCAGAGCCGGGAAATGTCATTCTGGGGAGATGATGGCTACAACCTGAACACAGTGAAAAATACTATATATACTTTTAAGCCCATGCTAAAGTGTCATTTAAATGTACTTTTCTTTTTCTTTCTCTCTCTCGCTCTCTTTTTTTTTTTTTTTTTTTTTTTTGGCTTTAGCTAATGACAAGGTTGGACAGCACTGCTGGGAATATTTACCAAGATTGGTCTGATGGAAAGTTCTAAAAAATCCTCAAAATGTTTTATGTCAAGGTGCCTGAATCCCTTCAAGGACAGAAGTCTCCACTGCATATGCAGATGTGTTCATAGGCCTGGCCAGGAGGGAGCTGAAAAGGGTACAACGCTCAAGTGTCCTGAAATTATGGGCCTAATTTACCCAAGTCCTCGAAGGCACTAGCTCTAGGTGAAAGGCCTGAAGGCAATGTCTAGCAGCTGTCTGACTTTTAATTAGAGCCACAGTTGTTCCTGGTGCCACATTTGGTAAAGCAGAATGGAATGCGTGTTTCCCGATTTTTACACACAAATTCTCCACCCACCACGAGCTGTATAAACAGACACACCTTCCTCATCAGCTTGGCATGGGGTGTCTCCCCTTTCCATTCTCTTGCACAATAACTGAGTAAATCAACTTCTGCCTCCACGCTGAGGTTCCCTGAACCAAATCAAAGATACAAGGTGGTGAATTTTCCCTTTCCTTTCCCTTCTTGAACCCTCTCTGCACTTTAAAAATAAGGAAACATATGCATGAAAATATTTACTTTTGAATCTCCTCTGCAGATATCCAATCCACCTACAAGATAAGGGAACGATAATATCAAAATTCTATTTTAAACAGCAAGGGCATTTTTGAAAATTAAAGATGACATAGCCACATACCTTTTCAGCCGGTGCCCTAAATATAAATGTAGGCTTCTAAAGTAGCAGAGGGTGCCCACCAGAAATGAAACTGCCAACGTCACTGACCCCTTTGCTACTCTCCACGCGGTATCTAAGGCTTGGCTGGTGACGAGTGTCCAGGAGTGAACTTGGTGATTTCCTACAAAAATTTAATAATAATAATAATACTGTATAGCATGGGGAACTATATTTAATATATTCGATAAACCATAATGGAAAAGAATATAAAAAGGAATGTATATATGTGTCTGAGTCACTTTGCTGTACGGCAGAAATTAACATTGTAAATCAACTATACTTCAATAAAAAATAAAATAAATATACATCACAATTACACAAGCCTGCTTTGTTTAAGGGGGAAAAAAAGAAACACTGGATAATTTTACCTGTAAAGAGTCTATCATTGATTTATATAAACATTTTTTAAAGCATTTGAAAATTCAATCTAAAAATTAAAGAAACACCTAGTTCTCCTATAATCAGTGTCACACATAAGGATATCTTTGTTCTATGGGATTCAAGAGGAATAGGGCACATAAGGAGCGTGGGTTTCGGAATCCCTCAGACCTGAATTTAAAACCCGTTTCTCCTACTTATTCAGCTGTCTGACTGTGGGACACCTCATTTCTCTTACCCTGAATTTTCTTGACTGTAAAATGGGAGTAAAAATACCGACCTCGCTGGAGAAAGATGGAATGAAATCATTTAAGAACCAGCACGGTGCGCCTTGCACCGTGTAGAATATCTGTTAAATCCAAGAATGATCAAGGGAGTCTGCTCAGCACCGAGCCCACAGGAGTCAGTCACACCAGGGGGGTCTCCTGCCGTGTGGCCACCACCCACTTTTGCCCACGGCGATACTCTTAGGTCATTACGGGCCGTAACACATGCCATCATCTGAACGCACAGAACGAGACACAGACAGCAGGCACAGAGACATCGTTTCCAGAAAGTGGGCCACTTAGAATAGTCGTGGATGGAGCTAGGTGTGCAGCTTACAGGGTACACTACGATTCCTGATGTGACAGGAGAGAAAATTCACAGTCCGGGAGAGCCCAAACTACGTACTTGCAATATTTTACTATGTGCAGCAGATTCCTAATTATATTATGTTTGAACACGTAAAATGCTGAAGTACAAATGAGGAAGAGAACTTTTGAATGGTGGCCAAACCTCCTGGGGTTCATTGTGAAACAGTTCCCTCCCTGGCACATTGGTTTAGTAAAACTCCAATGATTAACTGTAGTAAAAGCCTCCTGGATTCGGAATCTACAATTTTAGCATTTTTGATCGTATGGATATTTGATATGCGTATCTCAGTAAAGTTGCTATACATTCTCAATAAAGAAATATATATACTCTCAATAAAGAAAGAATTTACCAGCAAATAAAGAAATAAAGTTACCAGCAAAAAAAAATGCATGTTTATAATTATTTAAAAGTACATTTTTTTATTATTCAATTAAACTATTTATTTTTAGATCGTTGTACATTCATATGCAGCTCTAAGAAATAAGCTTACAAGAGACAGAGAGACATCATGTACCCTTTACTGGAAAAGTACATTTTCAAAAGCAGGTACTTACCTGTTTAGAACAATTGATTAGCTGTTAATTATGTATTTACTTCTACCTAGATATTTAGTGCAAAGTTTTTAATGAATTGTTTAAAAATGTAAGCTATAATGCCTTTCCATCTATAATTCAGACTTTTATTAAAAAGTCTACATTATTCTTCTTAAAGAATGTATAATATTTTAGTATAAAGAGAGAGCATCATATGTGTACATAATCACTGCCTTGTTGACGAGCATTTGGATTGTTTCCCAGTTTTTCACTTTTACAAACATTTTCCTCCAACAGTCCTCGTGGACTCACGGTATCTTTTAGGATAATTTCTAGAAGAGGAAACTCTGGGTCAAAGGGTGTGCACATTTCCAGATGTTACAGATGTTGCCAAAGTGCCCCCTCAAACAGTTGACACTCCCGCCACATGTACGAGCCTCCATTTCCCTAAACCCCAGGACCAGCTATGATTTCTCACTGCAGTCACACGTTCACAGTTCTTCCTCTGTGAAGAGCCTTTCAGAGCATCTGCCTGCTTCCCACCGGGTCGTCCTGGTTTTTGTGTGGACTTGGAGGGCTTGCAGTCACTGGGCTGGGGGCTGGCTGCGGCCCCCTCCACGGGGCACTGCTCTCATCTGCCACACACAGACTCCAATCGACGTGCTGCATTCTTAAAAGATACTGCCCAGCCCCTCGGGGCATTTGATTTGAGACCCCTGAAATGGGGGCTTCTCCTGAGCATGAGGCCTCTCGACAGCTGCCAGGGCCTCCATGGGGACCCACCACGGATTACGGTCTCCTCACACCTACACACACGTGCGCACGCATACACACACACACACACACACACGCACTTCCCTAGCCTACTGCCCTAATCCTTGAAATTAAACCCACCTCCAACCCAAGAAAGGGCGATATGATCAACTTCTCAGAAAAAAACATGTGAGGGCTCAACACCCCCTTCCCATGCAAACCAAGAATACGAGCCTAAACTCCTTGTATCCACTCTACCCAGTGCACCCACAGGTACTGGTCGAGTGACTCAAGCCAAGAAGGGCCAGGGAGCGTATCATGGGGGCTGGTGTGGGTACCAGGGAGCGGCCTGGAGGCGGGACTCAGGAGGTCACAGGGGAGTGGGCTGCAGCTCAGAGACAACCCCGAGGTGTTCACATAACTTCATATGAAAATATTATCAGGAGTGGGGCTTTGACAGTTTAAAAGAGCTACAGTTTGAGCTTTTGCTATGTGCCATACCCTTTGGCAAGCGTTTTACAGGAATTGTCTCATTTGCTCCTAGAAACGCAGTGGCGTAAGGAGGCCCTGGTCCTGCAGTACACGGGGTGGGTGACTCCATGCCCCCACGTGCCTGTCCCTTAACCCCGGGAGGGAGGGCAGCAGGACAGCCCAGCGCCGGGGACGCAGGGCGGCTCAGGGGCTCCGCTCGCTGGTAACACGGAGGCCCCCTTGGAGCTGCGGGATGGTTTAAGGAAATGTTGGGAAAAGTGCCGAGCTCATGGCCGGGCACACGGCAAGCACCCAAAACATGTTCGTTATTATTTTGTCACCTGAGGACACTGCGAGGGAGAGAACGATGAAATAAGCGGCAGAGCTAGAATTCAAACACACGGGGCAATGCGATGCGGAAGCTGGACGCTGTCCCACTTGCCTACCCTGCCTCTGAATGATGGAGCTGAGTGAATCCCAAACCAGCTCTGCTACAGCAAGTGGAATCCAGACTCTTTAAAAAGAGAGTTTAAAAAATTTCTCCTGCATGTGTCAATAACTGGATTACAACTCAAAACAACAGACACGGAGGAGAACGCCATAAATGAGGCACCCAGCAAAATACTATCATGATCACAGCTTTGATGATCTCCTGAGTCAAATCTCATTTTCCCCCAAAGCAGCCAAGACGGGATAAGATTTTCCATGTCAGAATCTTCCAGGGGTCCCCCTCGGCCAACCCGCCTGCCCAACTTCCCCTCCCCTGCCCGGTGCCCTGCCTAATGGGGAGCTGGCCTTGGGGGGCGCCCCCTGGACTAACAGGAAAAGAGAGAAGTTCCACCACCATGGAGTCCGTCTTTCAACATGATAAACAGAGGAGCGAGAACAAGGGCAAGAAACAAGGGGAGTGGGGACGAGGGGTGGCTTTGGCGAGGAAGAGGCGGAAAACAAGAGTTGCCAGGAATTACGCATTTGATCCTTTTTAATGCTCATCAAGAGATAAAAATGAAATTTCTTTTTAACCCTTTTGGGCTGGACCGCTTGGGTGGTGGCTGAAATGAGGTGATACATGAGGCATCAGGCATTCCTATGACAGCGGAAAGTGGATGAACTAGGTCTTACACACACCCCCAGTCATCAGCATTACCACCTGCTGAGACCTCAACCCACACAATCCGAGGTAACACTTAGGTAGTTGCGATGTCCTTTGGGTAATGACACCAGAACCTCCTGAAGCCAGCAGTGTGGCCACCTGACACTAAACTCCGAACTGTGATCACTCAGACTACATGTGGCAGATGAGACCACTGACTAGAACTGAAAAAATTAAAAGCCACTGTTTTTTTGTGGTAAAACTCTACTTAGCCTTTTTCTTTCCATTCTCTAAACTGTACCAAAACTGAAATAATTCAAACACTCAAACAGGAAACCAAAAAGAAAAAAACAAACCTGAAAACAAAACTTAAAAGACCCAGAGGAGCCGGAAACCGAGTGATCACACAGACAGCACTTTGCCCCAGCCCCAGGCTCGCTCTCAGGGAGAGCCCCGGGGTCTGGCTCGCTGCGACACCTGCAGTGGTGCCCCGGTCTGGAGTCCGGCCCCTGCCCCGTCCGCCTCCCCGCAGGCCGCCCTGGGGCTGCAGCGGCACACAGAGCTCGCTCCACGCTGGGCTCCTCTGCCCTCGGGTCCGGCCCACTGACGTCCTCCGGAAGCAGAGGAGGCGGATCAAGGGCTACGAGCGAGCTTCGCGGGGCGGAGACTGGGCCTGAGCTAAACGGCGGCAAAGGCGATCTAATTTCCACATTGGAGACAGCAGAGGCAGCGAGACATATCACATGGGAAAATCACCTTGTTAAAAACTTTAAGGTGAAAAATACTAAATTTAATATAATAAATACAACAGATATTTCTATCAGCTTCAATGCCATATTCTGGTTGATTAGCAGGAGATGGTAGGAAGAGTGGCCAAGAGAGATGGATGGGTTAGGAAGCAAATAGGGCCCGGGACGGCCGTGCCCCTTCTCTGTGGCAGGAGTGGTGAAGGGATGGGGGTGCCCCAGAGAGGAGTACACACAGGCCACGTGGCCCAGTGGACTGGGAGGGGCCCGGGAAGCCCCCCTCCCTCCTGCCCCTCGCCCTTCGGTGATGCTACTTCTTCCTACCCTGGGCTGGGCGCCAGGCTGGCAGGCAGTGAACTGAAAAGACACATGCTCTGGCCCCAGGGAGCTCTTGGTCTGGTGGGCGATGCCCTGCTGTCAGGAAAGGCTACTGGTCAGCTTGCCCAGGCCCACAGGTTAGCACGTCCTGGTGTCGGGGTCCGGCCGGGACACAGAATAACACGAGGCCCTCATGCTGGATGCCCAGGTGGGTCATCTCTCTCAGAGGGGAGTTCTGAGAACCTCAGAGGCTCGAGAATAAAGCAAAATACGGTACATTCGTCCAAACATGTAAACTTAGCAATATGCAAACAGAACGATAAACATACAGGACAAATCCTGTTAGGTCATCAAGGCTTCTGAATAACTCAGAGCAAATGGGAGACTCCTGGAGAAAAGTCAGCACAGTGGAGTGAAAGGCTGCGTTTAAATGGTCTTGGCTCATGCAAAACCATAGGTTAGTTGGGGTTTTTTTTGTATCAGCTATGTGGGAAAGAGAACAAATATCCTCTTAATAAATCTTTGAAATGGTGAGGTCAAAAGACTTTCTACACTTTTGAATTTCAGGTATTAATCCTGCTCAGTTAAGAAACAATGGTCTCCCACTTAGTAGAGTTCTATAACCAACAACTACAAGATCAGTATCACTGAGGAAGAGAACCACCAACGTGAAAGTTTTTATCTCGAAAGTCATGACCAGCGAGACACACAAGGGTAGCCCTGTCATGCAACCAACTTAACAAGGCTATGCGTGCCATCCCACATCCCATAGGACTGGGCATGCTTCACCCAAGGCTCCTGCCAACCAAGAGTCAGCAAACACAGCAGGAAATGCTCCTTGCCAAACACTGAGGGGACTGTGTGCGTGTTTTTAATAACATCATAGCTCAGGGTATTTTCATGTACTGGGCACAGCGTTAGGTGTGTAAAATTCCGCCCATCACTTTAATTTTCTAACCATGTGGCAGAGGTTTAAAACCCACCCAACTACAGAAGCACAAAAGCAGTAGGTGGGATAGGCTCCGGGGACCCCAGAACTCCAGGTCACTGTACCCAGCCAGGCAGGCTCCCTGTCCCTGGTCTGGTGGAGACAGCGGGCTGGCGGAACAAGCCTGGGACCCAGTCTTTATTCTGCCATTTTCCAGCTGCAGGACCTCAGATGAATCACTTTGTCTCAACAAAGAGGCAAGAGGTTGGTGTGACCAGATCTGTCACCACCACTTGAATCGTTACTGCTTGGGGTCACGAGGAACGTGTCTGATTCTTCCTCCACACGACAGCCTTTTAGATCTTTGACAGAAACACGGGATGCTTGGGCCGAAGCGGCTGGAATCCCACTGGTTCTCCAAGGCCTGAGTCATACCAGCCCCTCAAGCAGAATGAATCTCTCCTGCGGTTCCCCCCTGCACACACACACACACACACACACACACACACACACACACACACACGCCGTCCACACTGCAGGTGGGTTCCGGTTCAGTGCATTCATGACTGCGTCCCCCACTGGCTGGAAAGCATTTCTGAGGTGAAAGCTGAAGCTTCATTCACTGTGGACCTGGCCACCTGATGAGATGTCACACACACACTTCATCTTTGAAGCCCAGAGAAAGCAAGCAGAAGCCTGAACTTGAACCCACGTGTTCTGACCCAAGGTCAGTGCCCTTTGAATTAACTACACAACTGCCCTTCCTGAGTAATTCTCTTCCAAGAATGCAAAACAATTAACAAGCATGAACTCAGAAGGCAGCTGTCATTCCCACTATGCCTTTTTCTCTTCTAGATCAGACACTCCCCCTTCTCTCCACCAGGCCTCACTCGACATGATTTGGTGGCGAGGGGCAGGGGGGCAGTCTCTTCATCATCCCGGTCACCCTTCTCGGGACCCACCCCACACTCAGAGTGAGACCGCAGGTCAGAACACACTGACCTGAGTGTGACCCAAGCGGGAGAGAAGTCAACCACGTGACCACTTCTTCATGCTCCATCGGGAGTCAGCATGTTTTCTGTGCAGGGTCAGAGAGTATTTTAGGCACTGCCAGCCATCTGGTCTCCGTCCCATCCACTCAGATCGTCCCCGACAGAGGGGAAGCAGTCATCAGACAGTACACAGCGGGGTGGTGTTCCAAGAAAACTTTTTTACAGACGCTGAAATTTGAATTTCATATAAGTTTCACACGTCAGGAAATGGTATTCTTCTTTTGATCTTTTTTCCAACCTTTAAAAAATGTAAAAACCATTCATAGGTCACAGGCCATATAAAAACTGAGTGGGACAGATCTGGCCCGTGGGCCGTGGTTGGCCAGACTCTGTCTAGATGATACATTCACACTAATGCAGCCTGCGATTGTATTAGTATTCAGCCTGCCATCACCCTAAAGCCGTTTAGACCTGTTGCTGGAGCACATCTCCCCATCTGCCGAAGGGGGAGAGAGAAAAGGTGCTTTCATCCCACTGTCCTCAAACCTCCAGGTGGAAGAACTGTCCTGGATCTGGTACTGGCCTCCACCCCTCTACCCTCTCCTCTTCCTCTTTCTTGAGGGAGGGAGACTTACCTGATGGCAGGTGTAAGACCCTCTGCTCAGCTCAGCCCCCTCCTCTCCACTAGGATCTGCCTGCCTGCCGAGAGGTGCCCTTGGGGCTGCTGTCTCTCTGGGAGAGAGGCCTGACCTTTGAGGGGAGAGTACGGCTCAGGCACTGCCTGCAAGCCCATCTGGCCATATGACTAAGACATAGGGATTTTATCACCGAGCCGATATTTAAAAAATCCCTGACTTCCGTGTCTACCTTTTAGTTAGTTCAGAACCTGGGAAGGGAATCAAGGGATTATCCAGATCGCGCGTGCAAGCTCTGTACTTTTTAGACCCAGGAGCTGACACACATCCCTGCTAAATTTCACGTTACTGGACTTGGCTCACTGCTCTGACCTGTCATGGCTTCCGTGGTGCTCTGTCCCTCTCTCAACTCTTAGACCTTTAAAAACTAAGCTTGTCTTCCACATCCCAAAATAGATCATTTATGAACACGTGACCAAAAGAGAAATAAGGTACACCCTGAGACAAGCCACTTTCACCACACAGTGATTTTTCCGTTAATCAGAATAATTTGGCCTCTGTCGCTACTGGTTACTCATCCTTCTAATTGGCTTCCCTTCTCCAACGCCATTTTCCACTCTGAAGCCAATGGTGTGTGTGTTTTGTTGGTTTGTTTTTTGTATCTTTTTTTACATTCAATGGATGTGTCATCTCTTATTCAAAAATCTTTCTGGCTTTCCTTACTTATAGGAAAGACCCGCATCCTGGCAGCCAGTGGAGTCATCTGGAAAGGCCTCTAAACAAGTGAGAGAGTGATGGGGCATCGCCTATTGCACCATCCCAGCCAGAGGCCTCGGAGAGCTGGTCTTCCCATAACCAGGAACCAGCCTCACCACGTAACCCCAGCCACTGGTGGAACCAACTGAGAGGTCGGGCTGGGCCCACCACTGATGGGAGCCCAGGGCGGAGGTCTCCCTGTCCCCCTCCCCTAGTCTCTACCCCTCGCGGACCCGTCTACCTTTACGTGGTCCTTCAGATCTGCTCTCCTGAAAAGAAACCAGAGGCTTCAAAACAAACTCGCCAAACATTACAGAGCATCGTACTCGAAGTCTATGGATGAGCCACATCCTGACCAGCGGGGCTCTTAGAAGGACAATCCTCGGGCCCCATGGAAGCAGAATCTGTGTTCTACAGGATCCCCAGCGATTCAAGCGCAACCAAAGCCTGGGAGGCGCTGCCACCGAGAGGGAACCATGCTTGCCCTGGCTCCACCTGTGGAGAATCTATTTATTGGCTGGGCGCCGGTCTTGTCTTTAGTTCCCAGGTGATTCCAATGTATCACTGGCGATGAGATGCACTGCTCTGGAGTCAGGGCTTCCTCCATCCTTGGCTGCTTCTGTTAGCTCAAATATACTATCACACGCCTATTGATTTCCAAAACTACCCTTCGGGGAAATCGTGCCAGATAAAGAAAAGTCTCACTGGTCATGTAATCCAACTACCAGTAAGTGCTGCCTGTGTTCTGTGCCTCTTTCCCTTTGGCCAAGGTGAGGGGCTACTTTTACTAGTCAGTTGCTATTTTTCCAAGGCTGGGATCTATGCCTACCTAAAAAAGAACTTTGCTGAAATTAATAATACAGGAACCCAGGGCTTCCCTGGTGGTGCAGTGGTTGAGAATCTGCCTGCTAATGCAGGGGACACGGGTTCAAGCCCTGGTCTGGGAAGATCCCACATGCCGCGGGCCAACTGGGCCCATGAGCCGCAACTACTGAGCCTGCGCGTCTGGAGCCTGTGCTCCGCAACAAGAGAGGCCGCTATAGTGAGAGGCCCGCGCACCGCGATGAAGAGTGGCCCCCGCTTGCCGCAACTAGAGAAAGCCCTCGCACAGAAACGAAGACCCAACACAGCCAAAAATAAATAATAAAATAAATAATTTAATTTAAAAACCACTGTTTGTGTTATTTAAAAAAATAATAATAATAATAATAAAGGAACCCAACTACTAACGTGACCTCGGGGGAGGCTGACCAACTCCTCCTGGCTTGCCTGGGGCTCCCCCAGTTTTAGTGCTGAAAAGCTCCTCGTCCCAGGACATCCTTGGTCTCAGGCAAACCAGGACGGGTGCTCACCCTGCCTCCAGGGTCCCCCTTGGTCTGACCCTGACTCTTCCCTACTCTCCCACTTCTTCCTCTTGCTCCAAGATGACTGGCGGCCCTCAGTTCCTCCATCAGCGCTCACTCCTGCCTCCCGGCCTGCCTTTGCCCGTGCTCTTCCCTCATCTGGAATACTCTTCACTTTACTCACTCTCCAGCTCTCAGCTCAAATGTCACTTCCTGGGGCCAAGCTTCTCTGACCCGATCCCAACCCCCAGGCTTGGTCAAATCCCTGCTACACTCTCTCACAGCACACAGTGTCCTTTTCCTTCACAGCACTCATCACAGTTTATACAACTGTGTTTGTGTTTGATTAGTGTCTGTCTCCCTGTGTAGGTAAATGTCTTAAGGACTAGGATTGTCTGTTTTCTCTCTGCTTTCTTGGTCCCTAGAAACATCGTAGACAGTTAATAAATATTTGCTGAATAAAGAAGATGAATTGATGTAGTCAGAATCCAGTCCACACGTCTCCACGACAGAGACTGCCAGCCAACCCCAGTATCTGTTCTCTCTTCTTCCACAGGAATAGAATCCTGACTTTGGCTGGATTCCTAGCTAGTCAGAATAAAGGCTACATTCCACCTTCCCTACGTGCTGGGTATAGCCATATAAGTGAATTCTGGCCAAGAAGTGCTATGTGCAGTTTTCAAAAGGTTCTGTTGAGAGGGGTGTGTACTCCTTGCCCTCCCTCCTCCCTCCTAGCTGGAATGTAGGTGTGATAACTGACATTCAGCAGCCATCTTGGATCAGGAACTAGCTGTGGGCGTGAAACCCATGCAGGGTGGAAACAAAGTGGAAGGAGCCTGGGCCTCTGACACTGTGGAGCCCATTCCAGCCCTGGGGAGCCATGTCTGAGCTTTGCCATAAAAGAAATAAACTTAATTCACTTATTTGGGGTTGTTCTGTTATTCCACCATACCTAATCCTGCCTAACAGCCTCTCTCTTGCTGGTCCCTTCTGACTTCTAACATGCATGTCAGAAATGGTGTGGGAATTCCCTGGTGGTCCAGTGGTTAGAACTCCGCACTCCCACTGCGGGGGGCACGGGTTCAATCCCTGGTCAGGGAACTAAGATCCCACAAGCCATGCGGTGTGGCAAAAAAACAAAAAAGAAAAGAAAAAAGAAAAAAAAGAAATGGTGAGCCACCACTCTGTTTTCCCTTCCCTTAAATACACTCATGTAAATATAAAGCAGGAAGTGAGGCTGTGAAGCGGTCACCTAGTGGGATGGCTTCAGGGTAGTGGAATGAGCAGGCCCCAGGGAGTCAGGAACTCAACTCCAGGTCTGGTCCTAGACAGTCGAGCAACCTAGACCTCAGCTTCCTCCCCTATAAACAAACACAAGGAGGCCAGGCCACTCACCACCGTTCTCCTCCAAATGCCTCTTTATGTTAACATGTTTCAGAGTTATGTTAGTGGAATAGTCACGCTGTGGTACAGGCACAGGATTTTAAGTAGTTGTGAAACAACTGAGGTTCAACTAAACTCAAAACATTACTCAAAACTTGCCTGAGCGTGTACAGAAGATACATGAGACCTTGACAAATGCCAGCAAATACTCCACCCCTGAGACATGCGTGCTTAGATCTGCAGGTCTATTACACCAGCTGACCTGAAAGCAGAATTTTGATAAAGAGCCTTTTCCGCAAGGGCTTGCGTGGAACCCCAGTTTCTAAATGACAGCAAGAAATAAAAGAGGAAGGTTGAGGAGGCTGGGGGAGCGGGGAAGGAAAGGAGAATTGTACCATCACATGTTACAGGCTCCAAAATTTGAGTGAATCAATGAGGTATATGTGGGAGAAGATGCTGGAATATCCAAGCATGAGGAACAGTGCAGTACAAGGTAGGTCTATAAGCAGTGGCCATACCAGTCCTCTGTCATGACAATCAGCTGAGTACCCCAAACTGAGTTTAACAAATGTTTAAGAAACAAAAGAGAGGGATACACCGTGGATAAAACTGATCTAATCAACTCTCAGTTTGAGTGATTTTTCTCTTTATTTCAGATTTCAGAGGAAGGAATCGATGCACCCGAGTCTTGCACTGCTTCAGGTGCAAAACTGAGGGACCCAACATTTATATTAATAATTCGATTAGCTACGTGTGCATTTCACGGTTCGAGGCCAGCCTTAGTTACGAACTGAACTCCCAGTTCATTTGTTAAATACCAAGTAAAATGACACAGAGCTGATCGGGTCCGCTGACTTCAGTGCCACTCAGCCCTTCACATCTGGGTGGTGACTGACTGTCCTCGCCCACGCCGGCCTGGCCGGCCATCTCTTCCACTTCCCCTGTTCTCTCAGCCATTCTGCTTCTTCCACAGCATTTCGACCTATCCTGGCAGGCGATTTGGAAGACAGAGAACACTCAGTTTTCCTGTCACTTTAGAGATCTCACAGCAAAGTTGAGGCCTTCTTGTCACAGATCAACAAATATAACCACGACGTGCCTGGTGTCACTCTATGACCCAGGGAAAGGTTCTCTCTTTACAGGGAAGAAGTTCAGGCCACTTTTCTTCAACTTGGGAGACAAGACGCTCCGGGGAACCCTCTCTGCCCCGGCTTAGGGGAGAGACACACAAGGTTCAAAGCCCGCGCCCCTGCCCACCTCCGCTCCTGAGCCACTTGGGAACTGGCCTGTACCCACGAGGTCCTCCACGCCTGGGGGCAGCAGGAGCTCAGGTCTACTGTAATCGGCACACGAGAAGGCAGGATACTTTTTTTTTTTTCAGTGCAAAAGACAGCTGTATTTGATTTACATTTAACAAGATTTACAAAAAGGCGTAGGGGTGGTCCTGGGCTCCTGATCCCCCCAGATCTGGGCAGTGCCTCCAGGACAGCCTGTCTGACAGGCCGAGACCGGGACCCCCAGGTCTTCTGGGTCCCTTCTGGCCGCCTGGGCCTCAGCGTCTGACGTCCAGCTTGACCTCTGAGGTGGGCCCACGGCACGGAGCCCACCCGGAGTGCGGGCGCCCCACAGGCCAGGTCGGGAAGGCATCTTACGGCTCTGGGGGCTGCAGGCACTCAGACCCCACCCAAGAGGCCAAACCCAGGTATCTGGGCAGCTGCTGGTGCCCAGGGAAGCGGGCTGGGATTCTGCTTCTAAGTTGGGAGAGGACTCTTGAGAAGCTAACTTCCAATTATCGATACATTATTACTCCCTCTGCCAGAAGACTAACCCTAACTAATATTCAATAAAAATCAATAACACTGGCAAGCAGAGAAAGAGCTAATAAGGTGTTTTAAATTACTATGTATCTAACATCCAACAGTTCCACATAAACTCAAAGTCAAAGTCACCTGGTTAAATCAACAATGAAAGACTTACTATTAAATTCTTAATTCAGAGGTTTATTGAGCATAGCATCTTACGTGTTACAGTTTCTGGGATTGTTGTTTATTACCTGGGAATCCCAGCAACAGTACTAACAGACAAGAGTCCTTAGTCTCCTAGAAATGAACATAAACATTTTATTATCCTCTTATTTTAAACATGATGGCCCCTGTCTATTCCGGCTCAATTAAATGAAAAAGTAGAAAAATAGAGTATGACTAGAACAAAACATCACTGGAAAAATGAGTGTATAAACAAAAACTTTTCCCTGTTGACTTACTGTAAAGTGACATTTAAGTGTTCTTCCATTCAATTAATTACAAATCAATAAATGTGTATATAACCTCCGTCTTGAGAACAGATTGTCCTAAGTAACTGAACATGGACCAGAGGATTCAAGTGGGCAGGAGAGAAAGGTCAGATACAATAGTCCATTAACTCCTTTAAATGGTACATAGAGACTTCAGAGCCACGTATAAAGAAACACACGTGTAGGAAGTTTTAACTCGATAATGATGACTTTTTCTCCCGCACACAGACCTGTGAGTTCCCTTGAGCAACAATGATGGTGTTAAGTTGATAAGCCAACTTTACTTTAGAACAGCTTAACTGTGATGAGGTACCTTTGGAACCTAGAGTGCTCCCAGGTATAAGCCTGACTGTTTTAGGAGACAGAAGCGGGCGATGGTTAAGAACACGCTGCGGGAGGAGCCAGGCTGCCAGGGCTTGAATCCCGGCACCACTTACTAGCTGGAAACTCTGAGGAAATTCCGTGACCATTCCGAGCATCACAGGACGGTGGTTGTAGAGATTACATAATACTATGGGCAGTGTCTCCGTGTCCAACACCGTGAAGAGAGCTCCAGTACCCACTGTTACTGTGGCAGGGACAACGCTGGGGGCTGCAGACACATAGGACAGCACGCACCCGCTCTGGGGAGCCAGGTGAAAGGTCACTTTCAAATTCAGTCATTGTGCCAATCAAGAATTTCTACTTAGCTAAAACACATGGTGCCAGAATTTACACTTTATTTGCTATTTAATCCATCTCACAGAAACGTAAGAGTAGAAGTATAAAAGTGACAAAACAGGCTGGCAAAAAATAGCAACTGTGGACCACTTGGTTGTAAGCATTCTCTTGTAGGCTCTGTTGCGGGCATGTGTTTTCAATTGCAGTGTTGGTTTTCCTTTTCCTAAGCCCTCAAACTATTTTTTAAGGAGGGAAAATGTTTCCCTTTAGGCTGGAGCTGAGGAAAGAATTCTCTCTGCTCTCACAGTGCCGGCACACCTTGAACTTGGTGCACTGGAAGGGAAAATTCCTGACAATTACATTAAGCCCAGAGTAGATACCCTTCGGCGCCCCCCCAGCCAGCTTTTCCCAGCTGTGCCCCACCTCCGCTTCCAGTTTTGCTCTGCCGAAACAACACAGGGAGAAGGGAAGAAAATCACATTTGAAAAAGTTCAGATGGATACACCCCCAGGAAATATTTGGCTAATTCTATAAGAGTCCAAGGTGCAGAAAGGTTGAAAATGAGTTCATTCTCCAAACTTTTGAGAGTGGGAGATACGTCAATCACAGAATTCTAGACTGGGAGGGGCTTTATGGATCAGCTAGCCTAGTGCCCTCATTTTATGGACCAGGACCCAGAAGCTTCGAGGCCTGCAGTCCTGGGCAAAAGGATGTCTAGAACTCATGTCTTGTCTCCTAGAACCGGGCTGTTTTCACCACACCCGATACTTTGCTGTGTGACTCAAAAGCTCCTGCTGGGACCAAGAATCCGGACTAAGAGGCAGTCCCAGTAACTTCCCATTGACGCTGCAGCACCTAGAACAGGCGTGCTCCCCAAATTCACCCGTCGGCTCTCACCCCCGGGGTGGCCTCCAGGGAAATACACAATCGGGAATGTGCTCCGAGCTGAGAAGCAGATCATCTTCCTCAGACCTGGGGCTGAAAGCATGGGAAGGAGAGCACTCTTCACTCGTCCGGTGAGGGCCCAGCTACGCACGCAGAGGGCAGAGACGCCGCGACACAGGTGGCGCGCGGCGACCTCGGCCACCTGTGCCATACTGGGCTGCCGCTCCTGTCCCTGGTGACATTTTTGTTTCAAAAGCCAGAGTTTTCTCTGTTGCTCATCGAGTCTCGACTGCTGCGAAGGTGTGGGCCACATCCTCTGCCAGCAAAGCGCGAAACCCGTCAACTTCCCTCCGACAACAATCAAGGGCTCGGAGGGGACACCGAGAAGGGGACACCGGCGCTCGTGGGCGCCATGGCCCGACCCCAGCCGCTGCCGGGGCACCCCACCCCGCCGCAACGCATCCCAGCCCGCAGGACCCGCTTTCTCTTTCCAGGAACCCGCCTGCTCTGCCTCGGAGGGTCGCTCGCTGCCTCGGCCCGAGGGCGCAGTTCCTCACTTAGGGGCGACCCCCGCCCCCGACGGCCTCCCCAAACCCTGAAGCCCGTCCGCCTCCCCGCCCCGGGCAGGGGCGCCCCGGACCTCACACCCCTGGGATGGCGGGCCCCGAACCTTCCAACCCAGGGCTGCGCCGACGGCCGGCGGGAGAGAGCGCGTCCCGGGCGCCCGCGGCCCCCGCCCCGCCCCACCGGGCCCCGGGCCCACCTGCGGCGGGGTCGCCAGGTCGTTGCCGCTCCCGCTCCCGCGGGAGGCTCCTCCGCGCCGCCATGGCGGCCGCGTGCTGCTGATGGGCGCGGAGCCTCGACCGGTGGGTCTGTCAGAGGCAGCGGCCGCCGGCCGGCGCCCGGTCTCGCTTCCCGGCGGCTGGCGTGCGATAGAGGCGCCGGGAGGGGACCGCAGCCTGCGCTCCCGCCCCGGGAGCCCGCTGGTCGACTGACACACCGGGCCACCAATGGGAGGCCGCGGCGGGGGAGGGGGCGGGGCCAAGCGGGCGTGCCTTGCGGGGTGGGCGGGGTCTCCGCGCCTTCTGGGTCGCCAGCCCGGGCTGCGCAGAGCCGCTGGTGCTCCGCGGGGCGGGGGTGGGGTGGGAAAGCTACTGCTGGGATGCAAACGCCGCTTCTCGGGAAACATCCTGGGGATTCCGCCTGGACGGGTCCTACGACCTCCCTGGCACTTTATATCGAAGGCCCATTGAGTGGGAAGGAAGGAAGACTGGTGGGTGGGATGGTGTGGGAGAGGGACTGGTCCCATTTTCCTCTCATGGCAAGGTTACAGCATTCCCTTCCCTGGCCCATACGTTAAACCGCTGGTCGGTCAAGGTTATGGGTGGGCGAGCCTGGAATCCAGCTGTTGACCCAGGGCCTGTTCCACTAGACGGGGCAGATTTCCTGATCTTGATTTCCCTCCGGCTCAGCAGAACGGGTTTGTGTTTACTTAGAACTCAGTTTACATTAGGAGCGGTTATTGACAAAGCTGATCATCTGTTAAAGTGGTTTATCAAAAGGAAAAAACAAGGCAGTAGCGAATAGTAAAAATAAACAGTCCAACAATAAAAAGGCACTCACAACAAGGTCCTTTCACCCCTGATTTCCTTGTCAGATGACCTTTTTTTTTCACGAGAAAAAGGAAGAAACTTAAAATCTTGGTGAACACTTCCTCCTTCTCCAATATACACAATTCCAGAGACAAACAGACTTGCATGTGACATGGTTTGGTACATTTTGAAAAATTCCGTAACTAAAGAAAGATGTGGGAAACACCCTGGAAGTTTAGGTGGCTCCAGTATACTTAGGGCAATGTCTGCAAGTAACCCCTTCCCCCCTCTGAGTCTCAGAGCAAATGATTAGAGGATCCCACAGGTCTTTGGCAACTTCAGGAAAATTCCGAATCAGAGCAACAGCAATGAATATAATGCTGGACATTTACTGAGAGCTGACATCAGGCCAGGCACTTTGGTAATCCTTTTATGTATTATTTTACGTATTATTTCACCTAATCCTCACGCTGGCCCAGGAGGTAGGTACTATCGGTTGTTTTGTTGTTGCGCTGGGTCTTCACTGCAGCACGAAGGCTCTTCGTTGCAGGCTTCTCTCTAGTTGCGGCCAGGTTTAGTTGCCCGGGGCATGTGGGATCTTAGTTCCCAGACCAGGGATCGAATCCACATCCCCTGCATTAAGGGCGGATTCTCAACCACTGGACCACCAGGGAAGTCCCAAGGTAGGTGCTATTGTTATCTCCAGTTTACAAATGAGGAAACTGAGGCTCAGTAAATGCTAGGGCAGAGTTTGAACCTAGGTCTGATCTCTCAACCACCCCACCATTCTGCAACCCATGATTCACAGAAGATAATAAGAAACGTTCCCAAACTCTGCTGCATGTTTAGAAAAAAAAAAAATCCCTTCTATCCAAGTCAGATTTTAACCTAGAGGGGTAGTTTTCCACAGCCATAAACCATGATTTGCGTGTATAGAGCCATGTTATACAAAATAAATGACTTAAAATTGCTGTGTTTAATTAAACCTAAACAAAGTTATGAACTGTGATGAGTACAAATTGTCTATTCTAGAAGCTGAAAGTACCAGGACTAATTTCTTGTGATATAATAAAATTTTCTTGAGTCCTTTAACCACAAAACAAATGAGCCAGTAACTTTCCCCTCCTCCCACAAGAGAAAATTTATGAACACAGCTGTTTGGACTCAGCCTAAAATCCTTTCAATTAATTCACAGTCAGGGTTCCGTGGTTTGCTGTAATGTTCACTGTTATTCTGAAAGCTGAGTGGAAGGCCTCTTTGTGTGGTAGTTACAGACCTAGGCCTTGGAACCAGACTGCCTGGCCTGGCTGCATACTAGCCATATGGACTTGCTCAATTATTTAAACTTTTTGTGCCTCAGTTTCCTCATCTGTAAAATGGAGCTCAAATGAGTATCTTCCTCATGGGACTGTTGTGGGGATGAAGTAATCAAATATATCCCATACCCTTAGAGTAATGCTTGGCACATAATAAACACCACATAACTATTAGTCAAGTAGAGGATGTGACTACACATAGAGATTTCTGATTGGCTTTCTGGTCTACCCAAGTGTGATTTACTACCTGTCTTAACAGTTACGAGGCTATCGATCTTTTTTATCAACATGGATTGTGAGCTTTTTAAGGGCAAGAATTCTGATCTAGAATCCTTAGTGTCTAGCTCAGCGATTGAATTTTTTTTTTTTTTTTTTGTATATAGACTGTGACAAACCTTTATTGCCTTTACTAACACACATTCTTGCCTTCTACATTATATCACATCTTGAATACATAGGCTTAAAAAAAAAACTATCTGGCTGGTGTTGCACTAGAAAAATAACTATCATTGAGCCCAGTATAATAAAATCATATTTCGTGGACCTATTATGTAGAGCTTGAATTTTTTTGAATGGGTGAGGCCATACTTTCATAAAGGTTGCACTCAGCAAAGATGCCTGTAGCAATTGTCTCAGCTGAAATGTTGACACATATTATTATACTCATGGAAATATTGACCTTAGAACAACTGAAGACAAAGTCAGTGCCTAGCATTGTGCCCAGAAGCACATCACTTGATTGTGATGCTGGAGAGTTTGGACTGAGTGGCCAGGGGCAATGGCTACTCCAGTTAGTCACATGGACGATCCTGATATGGTCCACATCAGAAGAAAGAAAGGGGGGGAGGGAAGAGGGGGGAGGCTCACTGATCAATAAAGCATAGCAAATATTTTCTGAGAATTGTTGTTTGCATAAAATTTTCTTGACCATTTGAACTCTGAGAATGGAAGGTGAATACCCAGAACCACTGAAGACATTGCAAAATGTATTCTCCATTGCTATGCCAAACTTTTCATGTTACTCAGGGGTCACTCACTCATATCTGGATCAGCCTCAGGCTAGGACGAGTTGACGTTTGTTCTGAGAACAGTGGAACTCGTTACACCTTTGGGCAATAATTGCAATCTTCATTTCTATTGAGAGTTTGCTTGGTTGACGGGCTTCTAGTTAAATATCCTCCTCTAGCTGGGAGGTTGCAAAGGGAGTTGCTGGTCGGTTGCTGTAATTCCTGCCCCAAGAATTGTGCCTGGCACATGGAAGGTACTTATTCAGTATTCATCGAATGAGAACGAGTCAATGTGTGAGTGAAGGCAATGATTGGACTTACTACTAAGAATCAGTGGAATTTTCCCAACTGTACTCACTTCCAACTGTCCTTATCCAAATTCATTGTCTTTCTTTTTGGTGGTAAAATATACGTAACATAAAATTTACCATTTAACTATTTTTAAGTGTATAGTTGAGTGGCATTAAGTGCATTCACATTGTTGTGCAAATATCACCAACCATCCATCTCCAAAACTTTTTTCATCTTCCCAAACTGAAACTCTGTACCCATTAAACTGTAACTCCCCATTCCTCCCCCTCCCCTAACCCCTGCCCCTAGCAATCATCATTCTACTTTCTGCCTTTGACTACTTTCTCAATGTGACTGCCCTAACAACCTCAAGTGGAATCATACGGCATTTGTCCTTTGGTGACTGGCTCATGTTACTTAGTATAATAATGTCTTCAAGATGCATTGCTGTTGTAACACATGTCAGAATGGCCTTCCTTTTCAAGGCTGAAAAATATTCCATTGTATGTGTATACCACATATTGCTTATCCAGTCATCCATCAATGGACACTTAGGTTGTTTCCACTTTTTGGCTATTGTAAATAATGCTGCCATGAACCTAAGTGTACAAATAACTGTTTGAGTCTCTGCTTTCAATTCTTTTGAACATAAAGCCAGAAGTGGAATTGTTGGATCATGTGGTAATTCTATGTTTAACTTTTTGAGGAATAGCCATACTTTTTTCCACAGCAGAAAATACTCCCACCAATAATGCATAAAGATTATATTCTCTCCACATCCTCACCAGCACATTTTCAATTTTTTAAATAATATCCATCCTAATGGGTGTGAAGTGATATCTTACTGTGGTTTTGACTTGCATTTTCCTAATGATTAGGGATGTTGAGCATCTTTATAGGTGCTTATTAGATGTTTGTACATCTTCTTTGGAGAAAGTCATTTAAGTCCCTTGACTACTTATTGTCTTTGAAAACATTATGCCATCACTGTTGATATCTATAAAAATTAAAATTTGAGAGACCCTTATCTTTACTTCGGTTCTGCATTGTATCAGGTAGGGTCAGTTTTTCTAACAGAGGGCAGTGCGTAGAGGTTAACAGGTACTGATGATGATGATGATGGTAGAGCTTAATTGAGCACTCATGAAGTGCCAGCCTCTATTAAGTGCTCCACATGTGTTAATTAATTCAACCCCCCACTTGAGAAATGTACTATTATTATTCCCAATATACAGACAAAGAAACTGAGGAACTAGGTCATTCCGCTAGTAAATGGCAGCTGGAGAGTTGAACCCAGCTTCTGGGGCCGTATGGAAAGTATCTCCTAAAAAAAAAAAAAATCACTTCTCGGGAACTCAGTGATTCCCTGAAAGCCACGTCTGTTCTTTTTCCTGAATGAGCTGAGGCTCAGAGGACCCTGGTCCACCTGCAACAGCCCAGTCCTGGGCCTGGCTGAGATGCACCATGTCCACCATCACAGCATGAGGCAGAGCAAATGTGTGAGGCCAAGATCCAAGCTGGCATTTCACAGCCAAAGCTGAGAAACCCAGAGGGTCAAAGCAGGAATGGGGAAGCCAAGGTGCGAAGCCTAAACCGGCAGAGAAACCAGGAGAGTCCTCGAGAGAGGGGCCAACGTGGCAAGAGTAGAAGCAGGTCTAAAGAACCCTGAAGCTGTCCAGAGGGCACTGGCAGACACTTCTGTGACTCCCGACACTGAGGCCTTAAGCTGTCCCAGCTGGGGCCTCATGCGACAGTTTAAACTGTGTTCCTTGGTCTGGGATTTTGTCTACTGCAAAAATAGTATCAGTCAACTCAATTACAACACTATCCTATCAGTCATTCTCACCTTAGTGTCAACAAGCCTTGGTTCCCACCAAGAGCAGAGGTTGGTAAGGAGAGTGCAAAGAGGGCCTAAGAGCTGGCGAGAGGGATAAAGGAGATCAGCTGAGAGCCATAAAGGGAACTGAGGGATGTGAGGGTGCTGTGTGTGAAGAACTTCACAATTTTGTGTACGTCCAGACCAGAACTTACCAGAATTTAGTGTTTCCTTTTTTTTTTTTTTTTCCCCCAGCAAATTAGATGGCTTCACTTGTTCCCAAATTCCTGACATCTGCCCTGCCTGCAGTTTGCATAGAGCGGGGCTTGCTCACGTCTCCAGCCTTTGACCTTGGTGTTTGCACTCCCTGGGTGTGCTTTCACCTGGCTGACTCCAGTGGTCCTTCCAGATTTGGCTCAAGCCTGCTGGAACCCCCATGATGAGTTAGCAGCCTGGCTCCACTGCCCTCTCATGTGTTCCCACTGTTCCCACTGCATCCAGTACTCATCTCCCCACACTTGACCATGAGTACCCAAGGCCAGGGACAAGATCTCAGTCTCCCCTGGGTCTCCTGCTCAAAGTCTGGTGGACACTGCATGAGCTCTTGCAGAATACAGAATGTAGGAATCATGCCTCTCTTCAGGGGCTTGCCATCCACTTGCCTCCTCTTGGCTGGGCTCAATGAGTCTGCAAATTGATTCCTTCTCTTTCTCTGCAAATGGGCTCTGAGTACTCAGATGTCCTTGTCAACGAATTCGTCTCCTGAAGGTTGGCACTTCCTCTTTCATGCCTGGTAAGCTCTTTGAAATTACAGAGACAGCAGGAGCCTCGCCACATGAAATATACAAATGAAAAAACAATTTTGCTGTAAAATTTGACGATTAAGTGAAAATACATGAAGAGGCGCGATCTCTAAAACTTTTAGATGTGTTACTGGGCTTGCAGCTCTGACTAGCCAACAAAGCATATTTTTATATTTAGTTAAAGAGGAACAGACAAACAGCAGCCTTTGTGGCTTTGTCCTACCCCCATGCCACCCTCACTTTTATGAGTAAATCCAGGAGCAGGGAAGAAAACCATATTGCTCTTTTTCTCTGAATCATTTATTTTTCAGGCTCCCTGGGCACGCACACTCCGTTAGTTGACTGCTTTTCCAGCCTGACGTTTTGCTTCAGGGTTGACATTTAAGAGAAAGCCGCTGGAAAAGAGTGAACCTTGGAACCATTTAGATCTGGCTCTCCATCATCAGTTACTTGAAAGATAATGGGAAATCACTTACCCATTCTAGGTCTCAATTTCCTTTACTGTAAAAGGAATAGAATGTACTGGATATGATTTCTCAGATCGCATCTAATCCTATAATCATGATTCTGAGATGAAGATTTCCTCCAACAGGTTGTTTTAAAAACTTGTGGGGGCTTCCCTGGTGGCGCAGTGGTTGAGAATCTGCCTGCCAATGCAGGGGACACGGGTTCGAGCCCTGGTCTGGGAAGATCCCACATACCGCGGAGCAACTAGGCCCGTAAGCCACAACTACTGAGCCTGCGTGTCTTGAGCCTGTGCCCCGCAACAAGAGAGGCCGCGACAGTGAAAGGCCCGCGCACCGCGATGAAGAGTGGCCCCCGCTTGCCACAACTAGAGAAAGCCCTCGCATAGAAACGAAGACCCAACACAGCCAAAAAATAAATAAATAAAGTAAATAAATAAATAAATAAGTCAGGAGCTCTTTAAAAAATAAATAAATAAATAGTAATTTAAAAAAAAAACTTGTGCATTTTGGGACTTCCCTGGTGGTCCACTGGTTAAGAATCTGCCTTCCAATGCAGGGGGCATGGGTTCGATCCCTGGTCGGGGAATTAAGATCTCACATGCTGTGGGGCAACTAAGTCCGTGCGCCTACTGAGCCTGCGCGTTCTAGGGCCCCCGCGCCACAACTAGAGAGCCTGCGCCGCAACTACTGAGTCCACACACTCTGGAGCCCGTGCAGCACAACTAGAGAGAAG
Source organism: Eubalaena glacialis (assembly GCF_028564815.1). Lineage (NCBI taxonomy): Eukaryota > Metazoa > Chordata > Mammalia > Artiodactyla > Balaenidae > Eubalaena > Eubalaena glacialis. The sequence continues at coordinate 12,431,946 of NC_083719.1, read as the reverse complement.
CCCTCGCGCTGCAACTAGAGAAGCCCGCGCACCGCAACGAAGAGCCCGAGCACCGATCCCGCGTGCCGCAACTAAGATCCCGCACGCCAAATTAAAAAAAAAAAAAACGTTAAAAACTTGTGGTGCATCTAAATGATTACATATCAGGAAGCAAATAAAACTCATAGTGTCAAAGATATTGATTGACACTGGAAAGACATATTTGTTTCTTTTTGGGGAAGAAATGTTCTTTCTTCCCTTCTGGAGGGATTGTTACTATGTGGGTTAAAGGTGCAATGGGGACTTTTTCAGCCCTTTTGTCACTATAAGGAAAAACCCTGCATGATATTAACATGTATATGGAGGAAGTGGAACCAAGAGATGGAGAAAGAACCCTAGTACATTGTTTGAGCTCCTCTATTCAGCCATACCCGAAGCAGTAATACTCCTGTATCTTGCAGTTACATGAGCCAAAAAACTCCCCTTACTCCCATTTTTTTTTTTTAATAGCTCAAGCCTATTTAAGATAGGTTTCCTATCGGTCACAACTGAAATAATACTAATACAGTGTATGCAGCCAAATTTTGTAGAAAAAAATATTTGTGCACAGAATAATATTGGAAGAATAAACCCCAAAATATTAACAGTTGTTACCATGGGTGATAAGATTAAAGGCTATTTTTTATTTTCTTCTGCTTACTTCTCAGTATTTTTCAAATGTTCCAAAATTATATATTACTGGTATAATTTTTAGTGTTATTTTAACACATGATCCCCTAAGAAACCGGGGGGACGTTTTTGTGTTATAGAGAATCTTGCCTCCTTGTTTTGGCCCTTTTATCTGAGGTTGGTTTCGTACACTATTGATGTTTCCTGTGGAATAGTCACTGCTCAGGCCCTGGGTGGGCAAACTTTCTGTAAAGGGCCAGATAGCAAATAGTTAAGGCTTTGTAAGCCACATACTCTTCATGGTAACCACTCATCTCTGCCATTATGGCATGAAAGCAAGCCTAGATAATTTATAAATGAATGAGCATGGCTGTGTTCCAATAAAGCTTTATTTAGGAACACTGAAACTCAGATTTTATGTAATGTTCACATGTCACAAGATATTCTTCTTTTTTTAATTACTTTCGACCATTTAGAAATGTAAAAACCAATCTCAGCTCATAAAACTTACAAGACATGTGCTGGGCTGTAGTGGGCCTGCAGGATGTATTTTGCTGACCCCCTGCTCTGTAATAGGATTTCTGTCATCACACTAGCTTTTGCTTCAACTTGAATGTCTGTGACATTCTGGGTGGAGTTTCCATTAGGAACGATAGTCCTACAGTGTCCGGCATGGTTTTTTAGCAAATCTTAGGGGCTTGGGAGTCGTCGATGATGCTTGTGTCTCTGCAGGCATTAGTGTTCTTTCCCTTTATTGAGATGCACGTAGGAATCTTCCTGCTTTTCCACCCTTTATGTTAGAGTCAGCATCCCCACACCTCTGCTCAAGAGAGCAGCCATGTGGCAGTTCTCGGGGTGGTCAAGCCCTACTTTGGAATCTGAGCTTGAAGCTGATGGAACTTTGAAGGATTTTTTGTTCACGGCTGCCAGACTGGCTTTCTACTCTGTGATGATCCCTAAGTGGAAGAAGTTTATTGCTCTGTCAAAAATATTAGGTAAATGATCGGCCAATGGCAATTTCAATTTTTAAAAGAATATTCGAGTTGGGAACATTTTTGAAGTTTCATTTTGAGAAGGAAAAGACAAGTAAAGGGGTTTACATTGATTGCCGTCTTGGTGTGTTGGGAATGTTTCCAGCTATAACTAACAACAAATCTAAATTATGGTGAATAAAATGAGTAAGAGTCTCAGGTCACAGGAAGTCCAGAGGCAGGCATTGTTGGTGTTGAATCCACTGCTCAACCCTGTGACTCTCTCAGTCCTTCTAACATGAAGGCTGTTGATGCTTTAAGCATCGTGTTCAAATTCAGGGAAGGGAGAAGGGGAAGAGACAGCACCAGCTATAGGTATCCTTCCCAGAAGCCGCCAGCAGACAACCACTTAAGTGACATTCTACAGAATGGTGTCATGTGACTGCCCTGACTTCAGTGGAAGCTGGGAGAGAAAGTGTTAGCTTTTTCAGCCTCTAAGGTGGAGGTAGCAATAGAGACAGGAATTAGGAGGAGCTGGTGGTTGGCATAACATTTATGTGGTACTGAATAAAATTCCTGAGAGCAAGCAAAGCTATTTCACTCTACACCGTGGATCAGACCACTCAAGGAAGCACAGACTTCATCTGTCCGTGCATTGGGGTATCCTCAGCTCCTAGCACACCGAAATCACTTAATAAGTATTTGCAGAATGAATGAATAAATGAGCCAATGACAAGACCTCCTGGAAACTCATTGTTGGTATGATCTATCCTTTTCTGGATAACACACCAACAAAGAACCCTTTGGTTCACTCATGCCTGTCCAATCTTCAAGCGTGGTTGAAAGCTGCACCTTGTGACAGAAAGCCCTTACACACAGCTCACCAGCTGTCTCTGCTCATCATTTAAACCCTGCTGAATCCTACCTGTTCACGGGCATCTTCCTTGACTGAGGAGAGGAGATGCACTGCTTCCACCAGCTTGCCCAGTTCAGAATGAAGCTTGTTTAGTGGCTACCTAGAGCCGGAAATCAGGAGACGTATTACCACAAAGAGGATAGAGATGGGGGTTGTGGAGGAGCGTCACAAATCTTCATTCAGCCCTTCCTATGTCCCAGATACTCCGGGGGGGGATTACATATGATTATTCACACTTTATCAATGAGGAAGAGAAAGCTCACACAATTAAGTGTGAGCCTTTGAGAAATGTCATGGGTTAAATAAAACAAGATAAAAAAAGGAAAATCTTAAATTACCAAAAGTTGAAAATTGGTAGATGGTGGTTAACAGTGGCAGGTTCCCTGAAGGCGTTGTCTCTTCTAAACTAACATGACCAGAGGAAAAGAAAACAAGGAAATGGAAAATCAAAGAAGAAACACCCGTAGGTAAAAAAAAAATTGCATCACATTTTTAGATGAGAGAAGGTAGACAGAGAAGGGATAACTGAACAGAGAGAGAAAGCTTCCCCCTTCAATGCCCACTATGAAGAAACCAAGAAGAAGAATAGCTAAAAATAATCTTGATAATATATACTGAATGATTATTATATTCCTGGTACTTCCAGGTGTTTTACATGCATCATCTCATTTAATCCTCACCAAAATCTCACCAAGTAGGTAAGATCATTGTCCCTATTTTACAGATGAGGAAACAGAGGCACAGAGATGTAACAAGATGCTTAGAAACTGGATTAATCAGAGAACAAGAAAGAATTCTTGGAAGTTAAAAATGTGATAATCCAAATAAAACATTCAACACTGCCTGGCCCAGAGTATAAGTTTAATCAAGGAACACTTACTTTCCAGTTTCACTTTTCTTTTCCATTATTGTTTTATGATCTATACCTGCATCCAAGACCGAGCACCCTTTATATTATTACAAGCTCTTATTGGACAGAGGATAAGATTTTAGTATCTTGGATAATAGCACAAACTCGACTCTAGATCCCTCCTTTGAAGGGAATTGACTGAAGTGAAAAGCAGCCCATCAATTTTCCTAAGGTCGTGCAACTACTTAGCAGGTACAACCAAGAATACAGCCCTGGTCCCCTGGCTCCCAACTGAATGCCCCTCCATCGGTCTTTTCTTGGTTCAGCACTGCAGTGGACATGCGGGGTGGGTCAGCTAGGCCCCTTCTTTCAGGGCATGCCCACCCTCCCTGGTTCTATGATGTCTTAAAGGGAATGCAAATCACAGGGACCATTAGATCACCTCATTGCTCTGGTCAAGAAGGGATCAATGACCCACAAAGAGCCAGCTGGAGCCTTCCCTGGGTTTGGAATATGGACATTAGAATAAAGAAGTCACTTTTCACTAGGGTTGCTAGTAGAGGGGAAGGAAAAAAGATCTTTTTCCTATACTCATCTTAGGTTCCCCGGCTGGGATCCTATTAATTAGGCAGGCAAAAGACAGATTAAAAGAGAAAAACAAACAGAAGTTTTTTCTCATGTGCATGGCACATTACATGGGGGCACCCAGTGATGAGTAGCCCGAAGAGGTGGCTAGAATTTGGGCTTATATGCCATCTGAGGCTAAATAAAGAAGAGGGGTTTGGGGCTTTTGGACAAGGGAGGCACTATGAGAAGGTGACCAGGAAAGCTGTGCTAAACCAGGGTTGTTTAGTAAGGTTTGTTATGCAGATTTAAATCGGTGCCTTCTCCACTCATAAGAGTCAAAAGTCCTTCTCTTCCTACTACAGGAGAGGGAGACCTCTTGACAAATGGAAATTTACTTCAAAAATATAAATTTCCTTTACCAAAAAAGCCAACTTGTGCCCTGTTTTTGGAGTTTTTCCTGTGTCTGCTGATTCTCAAAAGTCTTTATTTTTTTTTCAATTCTTATTGGGGTATGGTTGATTTACAATGTTGTGTTAGTTTCTTCTGTATGGCGAAGTGAATCAGTTAAACATATACATATATTCACTCTTTTTTAGATTCGTTTTCCATATAGGCCATTACAGAGTATTGAGTAGAGTTCCCTGTGCTATACAGTAGGTCCTTATTAGTTATCTGTTTTATATATAGTAGTGTGTATATGTCAATCCCAATCTCCCAGTTTATCCCTCCCGTCCCCTACCCTTCCCCCTTGGTAACCATAAATTTGTTTTCTACATCTGTGACTCTATTTCTGTTTTATAAATAAGTTCATTTGTGCCTCAAAAGTCTTTAGCTCAAAATAATTTGGGTGTGGCATGTTCTGGTACCCTTTCTTTGTTGGGGAGGATCTGCAGCCAGAGTGGCCACAGCCATCTTACTGTATCAAGTGTGATGGCAGGCCATCCCCGGAGATGGAGACAGAGCTAGACGGCCTTGGTAATGCCACTGAGTGTGGCCAAGGGAAGTCCCTAGATGACAGCTGTGTGTGCAGCTGGTCTAGAGATCAATCAGACCAGTTGAGACAGGAAGCTGGAGGATTCCAGAAGGGAGGCCTCCAGGGAGAAAAGTGGAATTGGTTTTGTATTAATGCATTTGAGCTTTTGAAAAGTACTATGGTAGGTACCTGGTGGAGCTGATGGCGCACTTGGAAAAAAATAAAATATGAGTACATAGGAAACAAGCAAGCGGACGAAGTGAGGCAATGAACTCCAGGAAGAACAAACAGTTGTACAAGAAGGGAAACATATATTACATCATAATTCTTGGCTCATCGATGGGCAATATTGACATCGTTATAATAAGGTTAGAAAATTGTGACATACCATGCTAGTGGGATGGGAGGAGATTAAAAATGTGGGAAAGAGGAACAGAAATTTTCATCTCTTGTAGCAGGAAGTCAAAAGATAATGTCTAAAACGATAAACAGTAGAAACGGTATATTATTTAGAAATATGAAAAGAAATACCAGAAGAACTAGGAAAAGAGTTGAAGTTATAGAGCACAAAGCTTGGGAGTTTTGCTGTTGTTACAAGCTTTTAAAAGCTATGCGGTTTTTAAATTTATGATTACTGGGGGGAAGGGTGGGGGAGGGATGAATTGGGAGATTGGGATTGACATATACACGCTACTATATATAAAATAGATAACTAATAAGGACCTGCTGTATAGCACAGGGAACTCTACTCAGTGCTCTGTAATGATCTATATGGGAAAAGAATCTAAAAAAGAGTGGATAGGGGAATTCCCTGGAGGTCCAGTGGTTAGGAGTCTACACTTTCATTGCTGAGGGCATGAGTTCGATCCCTGGTTGGGGAACTAAGATCCCACAAGCCGCATGGCCACACAGCACAGCCAAAAAAAAAAAGAAAAGAAAAAGAAAAAAAAGAAATGGAAAACTAAAAAAAAATAAAAAAGAGTGGATGCATGTATAACTGATTCACTTTGCTCTACACCTGAAAATAACACAACATTGTAAATCAGCTAAACTCCAATAAAAATTATTTTTAAAAAGCTATGTGGTTTTTAAAGTTATACATACTATTTTATACATATTATGAATATAAAATAGAAAATACTTGTACAGTAAATATGTGTATTTATATATAACCATATATATGACTATGTTGTATATATAGTAAATATATATATTCTTACTAAATACATATAAATTTCCAAAAAGTATTTATTTTGGAAAAATGTAACATAATCAGTAGTCCCTCAGAAGCCATAAATGTGAGCGGGGTCATTATCTTACTCTATTATATAAGTCAGCAAATAAGCACAAGAAATAAAGTCCTATGCCTCCCTCAAACACAGGTCTCTGCGAATACAGTAAAACTTAATGATATAGAGGGAAGAAAAGGAAAGGAAAAAGGTTTTCATTAAAATCAACATCTTTACAACAAAACAATGCAAAAAGAGGTCTTTATCTCCATGATGGCCCTGGAACTCCACCTAATAGAGAGGTAGCCAGGAGCTGGCCCCATACCCTTTAGCACACCACGTTCAAGGGCAGGGCTGAGAGCTCAGTCCATAAAAATGTCAACAGCTTAAAAATAACAGCTATGAAGTGTGGGCATGTATCTGCGCCAGAGAAAAATGAAGAAAGTTTCCATTTTCCAGGCACTCAGTATTCTCAAGACTTTTTTTCTTGCTGCAGTTCTTGGGACTAACTCCCTACAACCCTTTCCCTTTGATCCCAGCCCTCCAAAGTCCTGCCAGTGATGCACGGGACATTTGTGATGCTCTCAGTTCTGCCCTGAAGGCCAAGAGAATATTCCTGAGTTGTGTGAACCACGAGAGAGGGTTGCTACTTGCCTTTCTGCCCAGGCTGAGCTCCAGAATCACGTGGGGTATGATTTGGGAACTCCTGGTCTGAAGCACCATCTCTATCTATACCAGGAGGACCTCTTCCACGCACGGGATCACAGGAGAGCAAAAGATCTGAATAAGAAGTGGGATCCGCCCTGTGGAGTGTCGCTTAGATGATGTATAAGGGAGGACCTCGTGGTTTTGAGTGACTGAATCCTAATTGGAGTTATCGCTCAATGAATGTTACCTAGTTTTAGTATAAACAAATCCAGTGTTTTATATTTGGAAGCCTTTCTTGACACCCAACAGCTCGGATATTGCTGCTAGGTCTAAAGGAACTGGCTTAAATTTAAGGCCAAAGATGAGCGTAGTGAGGGTATGAGGACACGAGGCTCCAGAAATACTTAATCTCCTCCCGAATACGGTCTCTCGAATCTGCATGTCACTGGTCTCATGCTTGGCCCCTTTAGGAGCATTGTCAGTGACTCAATAATTACACATACTATCTTGAAATTATTATCTTGAAAAATAAAAACAGTTATGCGTAAATAATCACAATATTTAAATTGGTTCAACATACTACAAAGCAAGGCTCAAAGACACCCAGATCCCTGATCCTTCAGGGAGGTGAAGTCGGCCATCTCCCTGTCCCCGTCCCTCTTCCCATCTCCCTCTTTTTTTTTCAGCTTTATTGAGATATAATTGACACATACCATTGTGTAAGTGTAAGGTGTACAGCATGTTGATTTGATACACTTATATATTGCAGTGGATCACCACCATAGCATTAGCTAACATGTCTATCACTCACATAATTGCCATTTCTTTTTCGTGGTGGAGAACGCCATCTCCCTGCTTTGCTCACTTAATTGAATCTCTCATCCTACTTCTTTCCCACCTTCCGCATGTCCTCTTTATCCCTGTGAAGAATTAAGAGAAATTTTAAATTAGGTCATTGCTTTCCTGACCCATTTACTGGTCAGGGTATTTCTCAGCAGTTCACATTTCAGACACGTTTAGGATGGAAGAGACATTGGTCCCAGCTAGAGACCGAGGATGGTTGGCAGCCATCTCCTGAATGAATTCTGAATGAAGATGGTGTAGAACCCAAGTTTCATGTGGTTTTTACTCTATGGCTGGCAGCTTGAACTTCTGGTAAGCACGTCCACGCCCATTCTGGCTCCCACACGGCAGCAAGTTCACTTTCACCTGCTCTGCAGCCACGATGCTACTGGTTCCACCCTGACCATTTGCTGTTTGCCCCGGGAGCAGCTTGGGCAAACAGAGGAGATGGGTAGGTGGGGCAGGAAAGGCCCCTAATTACCCCCGACTAAAAACACAAGGTAAAGATGGTTTTATAGCAGGTAGCAGTGCCAGCCGACAGTCTTACCCTGCAGGGCCCACAGGAAACCAGAGAGGAACTGAGTTCACCACACTGGGTAGTCACTGCCTCTAACTGGTTTACTTTGAAGCAAAGTCTCATAAAACACTTCAGCAGCCACTCAGACAGAAGGAACAGAAATCATGAAATAAGCGTTATCCTGTCCTGTTGCTGGGTACCTTTGGAGTCAAGCATGGAAAATTTTTTCTTTTCTTCTTTCTTTGCTTCCTTAAAAAAAATAATAATAACAGACAGCTGTCAGTGACCATAGAAATTCAGCTTTGCTTTTTTGGGTTGATTTGAGGCTTGTTATTGCAAACTGGGCTCGCTCCCTGGAGCCATTCTTCTGCCCCCAGTTCCTAAGGCTGCCCTCTGTGTACAAAGACAAAACTCAAGACATCAGTGTGCACAGGCAGAAATGTATTCTAAAGCCCTCCTTAAAAAAAAATTTTTTTTGAAGAGCTTTCCTCCAAACCTCTACAAATGAAAGGGTTGAAATTTAGAACTGCTGCGATTGTCCCAACTACAATTTGAGGATTTTCTGGTGGGAATTCACTTGGGCAACTTGAAGGTCATATATACACCACCAAATGTAGAATAGATAGCTAGTGGGAAGCAGCTGCATAGCACAGGGAGATCAGCTCGGTGCTGTGTGTCCACCTAGAGGGGTGGGATAGGGAGGGTGGGAGGGAGGGAGATGCAAGAGGGAGGGGATATGGGGATGTATGTATATGTATAGCTGATTCAGTTATACTCCAATAAAGATGTTAAAAAAAAAAAAGAAGTACATCTTAAAAAAAAACAAACTTGAAGGTCAGAGGCAAATGGGCGGCTTCTGTCATTTACAGGCATCTTGAATGTAAACAGGGAGAGTCTGAGAATCACTCAGCTCCCCACGTGGTTAGTTTCCTGGGACAGCCGCATGGACTTTCAACGTCTTGGTCTCTGCTGATTAAGAAGAGGAAAAGGGAGGAGAGAGCCAAGGTGCAGCATCCAGGGGAGGGAGCTGGGTGGGGACCTGGTGTGGGCGTCCCCTCCCCCTCCCCCAGTCAAGTTTACAAAAGCGCAGTATCTCCAGGGAACAGACTGAGGCGTCTGTGTGGAAAAGGAGGGGACCAGGCAAATCAAGTCCATAACCGGTGCTGGTCATTAGGACACCGCCTGGCTTTCTGCCCCTCTGGCTGCACACTTGAATCACCCCGGGTACAAAGTGATGACTGTGAGGGATGGAGAAGGTCCTGAGGGGGAAAGGACTTGCCCACTGACGGAAGGTGTCTCGTTCTCCTCCTCTTTGGTTGTCTGGGTTAATCCTCAGCATTGCCCTCGAATAGCAAGGGAACCCCGCTGGGCAGTAGTAGTTCCTTTGATTCAGAGAAACCAGATTTAAATGCTACGTTATTTCAGTTATCCTGAAAGGACGGGAACTCTATTTTACCAGGTCTTTTAGTTTAAGTCCTTCCCAAATTGGAATCACCCAAGGGACTTTGGAAAACCAAAACCAGATTCCAGACCACCAGCCCCAGAGATTCTAAGATGGAGGTTGGAATGGGGCTGAGGTTTCTGTGGTTTAAAGTTTCCAGGTGATTCTGATGGGCAAATTCTCTGTTTAGAAAGTGGGCTAAAGCTTGGATATGGTTTATTTTCCTATGGGTTATTTTTCAGGCATTACTAGGTTAGTAGCCAGAAGTGGGTAACTGTCAATCAGGTGACTACTTCTATTAAGCTGGCCAACATTTATGAGATGATCGTATAAATTGATTAACAAAGATGTGCACACACACTGGGCATGTAAAGGAGGATGAACAGACCAGGGAAATCCAGTCTCACTGCATCACTTGGCTGTCATTCCCTCCAAGGGTTATAATCTACTCTTCAGTACAACATTGAACATCATAAATAAAAATCATAAATTTTCTTGTTGTTGGTTAGACGTTACAGGCATAACATACAATAAATAAGAGAGTATCTTCAAAAAGAAGATGTTATTAAGATTTATAAGTTGGGGTATGGCATTTGGGTATAAGTTTGTCCCCATAAATAAAAAGCATTTTTGTGTAGAAGATTTAAAATGAATGTTTCAGGGACTGATGGTCCCCCTAGGAAGGTGAGAATGCTTGGACTGATGTGTGCTGACTTTGTCATACAAGCCTGGATGATAATACTGTTGTTTTTAATAAGCAAAACTCTCACAGTAAAAAACCAAGTTGTGTACCTAACACTAGCTAGTCGTACCTAAAGCTAGATGTCAGCTTTCAAAAAATTGGAGCTCACCTCAAAAAAAAAAAAGAGATTTACCATATGATCCCAAAATAGAATTACCATATGATCCAGCAATTTCATTTCTGAGTATATACCCAAAAGAATTGTAAGCGGGGTCTCAAATAGATATTTGTACACTCATGTTCATAGAAGCATTATTCACAACAGCCAAAAGGAGGAAAGAGCCCAAGTGTCCATCAACAGATGAATGGATAACCAAAATTGTGATATATACACACGACAGAATATTATTCAGTCTTAAAAAGGAAGGACATTCTGACACACGCTACAACATGGATGAACCTTGAAGACGTTATGCTAAGTGAAATAAGCCAGTCACAAGAGCACACGTACTGTGTGATTCCACTTACATGGGGTACCAAGAGTGGTCAAATTCACAGAGATAGAAAATAGTCTGCAGGGACTGGGGAGAGGGAAGAATGGGGAGTTGTTTAATGGGTACAGAATTTCAGTTTTGCAAGATGAAAAGAATTCAGGAAATGGATGGTGGTGATGGCTGCACAACAATATGAATTTACTTCACACCACTGAATGGTACACTCAAAAATGGTTAAAATGGTCAATTTTACGTTATGTACATTTTACCACAATTTTTAAAAATTAGAACAAAATCAATATAATTTTATTAGTTATGCTTCGGGGGGGGGGTGTTAAAGAAAAGAGACCCAGTCTCCTTCCCTATTGTGCAAACAGAGGAGCGTGGATCACCACAATGGCCAACTTTAAGATCATGATGAATTAGGACAAGCGAATTTCTTTTTAACAGAACCTTATGTTTGACTGTTTGTTTAGAATGTCCCTCTCCTGAATTTTCACATTATCTAAGCGAGTTTTCAAAAACGTACATACAAATGTAAATATTCCAGTGTGCCCCCAAACCCAGGCAGGTATTGCCCCTTACAAGTCCACTCTAACAGCCTGTGTCTTTTTAGACTTTATAGGGGCTGCATCCCGGTGGCAGCATCACAGGAGGGTAGAGCTGGGAGACCAGGTTGGGGTAATACCGCCCTTCTTCTCCGGCTTCTCTCAGTCACCATCTCCAGCCAACGTAGCAGAAGCTCTTGTAAGTGACTCGTGAGCAGGATAAGCAGCTGCTCAGGTCACTCTGCGCCCGCACCTGGCCCTCCACCCCGGAGAACACCCCCCAGCACTTCTGCCCCCATCGGCTGAGTTGAGTTACACGTTTCCCAAGAGTCAGTGTTGTCTGTTTCCCACCAATTGCAACTGATTATCACAAATGTATAATGAAAAATTTACATAGCCCTCTGAAGATGTGATTACAAGAAGAGAGTTGCTTCTATGAAAACTAAGTTGAAGGCTATTGGCTAAAAAAAATTAATTAATCAAAAGGCTATTAATTAGGGATGAACAAGATAATGATGGAAGAAGATGGGGGTGGGTAGGGAGAGTCCAACAAATCTATTCAGATACCACTTAAAGGAGAAAGAGCCTGAAAAATCACAGCCTGAAAAAACTGTGCATTTCAGGTGTGGTTATTTCAGAACAGTGACATAACAGTCCCACAGGCAGACCTGTGGGCAAAGCAAAGGCCTTGGTCTCACATCGAGAGATGGGGGAATGAATGGACATGTACATACTTGAGTCAAGGTAAGATGTGGAAGCCATGCATGAATCATTTTTTCAGTTCCCTGCGCTAACCAGCTTTTCCAATAACCGGCTACGCTTGTGGTTCTAGGCCACTTCTCCTGCCTTGTTCTCTCCAGACCTATAGTTTGGTTTTTCCAACAACTAACTACTGGGTTAACAAAGCCAACCAGCTATTGGGTTGAAGGGGGGCGGACGGTAGTAGTAGCTGCCCTTCCGCAACCAGACGGAGGGGCATGCATCCAGGTGTAGCTCCTCCCAGCGGCTGGGCTGTGGGCAGTTCCCTCCCCCATGTCTCAGTTTCCTCATCCGTGGAATGGGGCAGTAACAGCCCTCACTTCACAGTGTCCTTGCGAAAATAAATGAGAGGGTGTAAGTGAAGTGTTTCGTGGTGTCTGGCACGCAGTGACTTAACCAACAGCAATGTATTTTCCACAGCTCTGGAGGCCAGAAGTTCAAGATCAGGGGTCGGCAGCGTGGGTTTCTCCTGAGGCTTCTGTCCCTAGTTTGCAGGTGCCGCCTTCTTGCTGTGTCCTTACACGGTCTTTCCTCCGGTGCCCACCCCTGGTGTCTCTCTGTGGGTCCAAATTTCCTCTTCTTATAAGGTTACTGACTGGTAGCCTTGGATTGGGGCTCGCCCCATGGCCTCATTTTAACTTAACCACCTCTTTAAATGCTCTGTCTCCAAATACAGTCAAATACTTCAAATACTTGGGGTTGGAACATCAACAGTGAATTTGGGGGGGTGGAACCCAATTCAGCCCATAACACTCTTCTTTCACCCTCCCAAATATATTTCCATCTCTCCCACAAGGATGTGAGTCCCCCAGGGGCGGGGGCTTGGTCTCTCCTTGCTGAATCTCAAGTGCCTGGAATAGGGCCTGGCACACACACAGTAGGCATGCAATACATATCTGTTGAACGACTAAATTCAGAATTAATAAAAGGGACCCAGGCTCTTCTCATAAGAAGTTCTCTCTTTGCGGTTAACTCACTCTCCTTAGAGGTAAGTACTAAGTTGAAGTTCTAGTTTCTACCAGGGCTGTTTCTCCCTCCTTGAGGGCGTGCTCTCTCTTCTCTCCCTTTCGGGATGGCGGGTTCAGGGATGCTCCAGGCGCCCAGGGGTCTCTGTGCCCCTTCCTCCATGTTCTCACGGCCTCCTCGGCAGGCAGACTGGTTGATGTCCTGACGCCAGAGCCCCCCACCCCCTCACGTCCAGCCCTGCCTGGGGCTCGGGAGCGGGGCTGGTGTGCATCACCCCCGGCCCTGGCCCCTGCCTCTTGCCCTCCTGCCCTGCTCGTTTGCTGACCCCCTGCTCCAGTGCTCTGTGCCCTCCCACCGTGGGATGGTATGTGCATGTCTCAGGGTTTGGGGCACTAGTACCCTTCTATCTGGATGCTTCCTTCACCCTCCTGCTGGGAAGCAGGGTCCTGGTGGGAGGGGGGACGCACGAGTGCCTCAGGCCCAGAGAGGCAGCACGCCCAGCCGTTTCTAATTCGGCCGATGGAGGTTGGCTGTGGCCTGATGCCTGCATGAGGCCTCCTCCGGGAACCAGCTTTCTGCTCGGGGATTTCCTGCCCCACTTCCCTCCCCTGACTTGGTGTTTCTAACTCGTCCTCACCCCCATGGGATTCCGATCCCAAGAAGCAGCAAAGTCTCTCTCCTTCCTCTTCTGGTCTGTTGGGACTTCTCTTACCATCAGCCTTCTTCCCTATTTTGGCCTCAGGGCTGCTCCTTTTTCTCTGGGAGGCAAGGCTGCCAGAGGAAGGAGAAGGAAAAGGAGAAACAACCCGGGGGACCAAGAGGAAAATTCATCAGTCGGCATTTCAAAAACAGCTTTCTCATTACACCATAATGATAGAAACTTTTCCTCTCCTAGTTGCTGAGGGAGAAGTCAGCTAGCCAGGGGTGACGGGAGCCCTGCCTCTGTCTGGAATGCTCTGTGTCTTTCTCTTTGCACCCTGGAAAGCACCGTGGGCAGCTCGGCCAGGAGACCAGGCACCGACCGCCATTCTGACCACCCGAGTGTAACTATGGGGAAACCGTGGACAACCCCCCTACTCCCCACACCTGGAAGGATCAGCCACTGACCACCCTGACCCTCAGTAACAGAGTGCCAGAATGAGGAGTGGAATTCCAACACGTACCACCGTGTGCTTAACCGAGGCGGGGGAAGTCATCTAACCCAGGTCTTTCCCTTTCAGTCAACGATCAAAAGTAGATTCTGTGTGAAGCTTCAAAAACTGTAGACAGTAAAGAGCCATCACGGACCCCATCCTGCTCTAGACTCCTCTCCCCACCCCCATCCCCGTTAGAAGCTGCTGGTTTATTCCTGTGGTCAGGACAAGCTGTCTCTCCAGATTTTCTAGAGCATTCCCCGCCCCCAGCCTTCTGGCAAGTGTCCCACTGAAAGAAAACTGAGAAGTGATTCTGTAACGTCGTCTGTAGAATTTCCTCTTTGAGGGCTGACTGTTGGTAAGCAGTTACAATACCAGGAGGGGCTCTGGGCACCGTTCAGAGCTTCTCAAGTGTTCCAACCTAACTTCTGGAGCCTGGAAAGGCTGGTGGGAGTTGTGTTGGCTGGCATTTCCAGATGGGCATTGCCATTATGCCGTAAGATGTCTGCAAAACAGGGCAGAACATACAGGAACCAGCTATGAGAAAGCACCCCTAGGGGGATCATCTATAGTTTAAGTATGGCTTAATGATTCTCTTGTGATGGCAGAATGCATTTGTAAATTTAGGTAACGCTGTAGCCCACAAAATACTGGGCACGTGGCAATGAAAGCTGACGTCCTTGGCCACACCTTGTGCCCTCGCTGTTGAGAGGATGCTTATTGGTGTTATCCGGGATGTGACGCAGAATTTCCATGCAAGTGTTAAGAGAGAAGAGGTCCTGCCAACCCAGGTGGTGTGGAGCATAGAGAAGAAAGTACAGACTGGACCAAAATAGAGTCTGTCTTCTTCTGGGCACACTGGTTGCCATCAGACCTTCAGTTTGATTTATAACAGAACCCCATTGAATAACCTGTGCAAGTTATTGTTTATTTAAGTATGCAAACTGTTCAGGACTCTTGCAGCTGGGAGTGAAGGAGTCATAACTAAAACTGCCATTAACAAAAAAGGGAATTCATGGCTCATGTTATGAACACATCTGGGTTGTTTCTGGTTTTAGACATGGCTGAGTCTGGTGTTTAAATCATGTCATCATCATCCTTTCTTTTTTATCTAATGATTTTTTTCTGTTCTCAGTGTTATAGATTTCTTCTCTTATCTTTATATCCTATACTACAAATTTGGAAAACGATCAGTGTCATCTGGTTTGCAGGACCTCTTTCATTAGATAAAAGTCCATGAAACCAGCACCCAGATCTCTGGAGAATAAACATTCTCCAGTAAAAGGAACCAGGATGCTTTAGAGGAGTGGCAGGGGTGGGGAAAATACAAGATGAATCTGAAGCATCTTTAGTACCAGAAAGTAAGGAAGTACAAAAAAAAAAAAAGATAGGGGTATGTCAAAGGGACACAGGAGCCAACCAGAAAGAGCTCCCAGAAAGAGCTCCCAGCGAGCAGAGCTGGGACGATCTGAACAACAGATTAGGGCATGTTGAGCAGGTAATACAACAAGCAGTCACTATAGTTATAAATGGTAACATTTTAAAGCACATGGAAGCAACTTAGACTTTAGAAAACAAGACATCAAACTGTAAATCCATCTACATAAAATTTGCATAGGATAAATAGTGAAAGGTCATAAAACATCCAAAATGTCAAGAGGGGTGATGTTGGTGACGGAATCCCTTCTTAGTTTCCACAATACTGTATTACTTTTACGTAATTCTTAGGAAGATTAAATTCATAATGCAAATAATCACTCTCTAATTGCTTTTAAGACTATAGATGTTCTTGCCTGAGATTTGCTTCAAGACCTGCTTATCTATAATCAGTCTGTGCTGCAGACTTTGAAATATAAATTTATGTTGCGTCTGATGACATGTCAAGAAACTCCAGAAAGAAAAGGGAACCCTTCCACACTGTTGGTGGGAATATAAGATGGTGCAGCCACTACGGAAAACACTATGGAGGGTCCTCAAAAAACCAATAATAGAGTTGCCATATGATATAGCAATCCCACTCCTGGGCATATATCTGGACAAAACTATAATTCAAAAAGATACATGCACCCAAATGTTCATTGCAGCACTATTCACAATAGCCGAGACGTGGAAACAACCTAAATGTCCATCAACAGATGAATGGATAAAGAAGATGTGGTACATGCATACAATGGAATACTACCCAGCCATAAAAAAGAATGAAACAATGCCATTAGCAGCAACATGGATGGACCTATAGATTATTATACTAAGTGAAGTAAGTCAGAAAGAGAAAGACAAATACCATATGATATCACTTATATGTGGAATCTGAAATATGACACAAGGGAATTCCCTGGTGGTCCAGTGGTTAAGATTGTGCTTCCACTGTAGAGGGCACGGGTTTGATCCCTGCTCGGGGAACTAAGATCCTGCATGTCACATGGTGTGGCCAAAAAAATATATACATGACACAAATGAACTTATCTACGAAACAGACTCACAGACATAGAGAACAGACTTGTGGTTGCCAGGGGGAAGCGGGGGTCAGGGACTGAGAGTTTGGGATTAGCAGATGCAAACTATTACATATCGACTGGATAAAAAACGAGGTCCTACTGTATAGCACAGGGAATTACGTTCAATATTCTATAATAAACCATAATGGAAAAGAATATGAAAAAGAATATATATATATATATATACACACACACACACACACACACACACACACACACACACATATGTATAACTGAATCACTGTGCTGTATACCAGAAACTAACACAGCATTGTAAATTGACTATACCTTAATAAAATGAATTAAAAAAAAGAAAACTCCAGAAGGATTTAGTATCGCCTCTGCAACCCGATGGCCATCTTTGTCGTTGTACAGATGGACACTCCTTGACTTTGAGGGTGTAGTTTCTCATCATAAATCATCTTTGGGAGTGAAGGCAAACATGTGACGGGAGTAAGGAGGGCAGCTGAACTGAACCAGGCTCCAGAAGCATTGGGTCGGGGTAGGGGATGTGAGCTGAGATTGTCTCCCATGTGAGACAAGCATGGTTAGGGCTTGCCAGGCATGGTAGGGAAAGTTCCTTCCACATTCCCCAGGGAGAAGCATGACCCTGAGGTTTTCCCTTTTACGCCAAATGCCAAGAAATAAATCCCACATAAAATATCTTGTTGATGTTAGTACCTGAGGGGAAATCAAGTTCAGCCCACCATGTGAACGGGAACGCACCATAAATAACACACAACTTAGGGACTTTGGGGTGTGGCCAGCCTGAGTTTCCCCCTGCGTTGTAACTGCTAGAGAGTCTGGCTTGTAAACCACCAGCACACCACAGCAAGTGCAGACAAACAATGAGAAAATCTACTGGGACAAAGGAGATCCCTAACCTATGAACTGCCCAAGGCTGGAAATCTGGTATTCCAGGCACATCTTACCAGAGAAATAATGTGAGCGGCCACTGGGCCCTGAGCTGCCCACAGGAGCCTACTTGACCTGCCGGAAGCTGAGCCCAGGGGAGAGGGGGTCCTTGTCGTGAAGTAGAACAAACCCAGGGTGATCTTGGTTTCTCCCTCTAGAACCCACATGTTTGAAGAACAGTGGCTTGAATTTATAGAGAATGAGAAAGCAGATGGTGAAACGGCTTCTTTCTTATACAACCTGGAAGGGAACTGTGGGCCCTTGCAAAGACTTTAGTAACCAAAGCACTGATTCTTTGCAAGGTCTACTCTGCCTTGAAGGTGTGTGTGTGTGTCTCCCTGTATGGATATGCATGTAGACATAGGGCATATACACAGTTGTCCCACCACACCCAGCTGCAGTAAATGCCACCTTCATTTATTTATTTATTTATTTATTTTTGGCTGTGTTGGGTCTTCGTTTCTGTGCGAGGGCTTTCTCTAGTTGCGGCGAGCGGGGGCCACTCTTCATCGCGGTGCGCGGGCCTCTCACTATCGCGGCCTCTCTTGCTGCGGAGCACAGGCTCCAGATGCGCAGGCTCAGTAATTGTGGCTCACGGGCCCAGTTGCTCCGCGGCACGTGGGATCTTCCCAGACCAGGGCTCGAACCCGTGTCCCCTGCATTGGCAGGCAGATTCTCAACCACTGCGCCACCAGGGAAGCCCGCCACCTTCATTTTTTAAATCACATAACTAACTTGGTCCACTCCTACAAGAGGAATGACCAGAAAATCTATCTTCCTTATGTGGGAGGGGAAGTCCCTCTCTGCTCCCAGGGTGTTCTGTCGAAATTCCTTGAACTAATGTCTTCTAAGAGCGATGGGGCAGAGCTTCTGCTGGTCCCTGCAAGTAATAGTAGCAGAGCTACTGTGTGCCTGACAGTGTTCTAGAGACTTTCTATGTGATGATTCCTTCCATTCCCACAATCGCCCTGTGAGGTAAGCACTATCATTATCCCAGCTTTACAGATGGGGGACCAGGTGGAGCTTGGGCTCTTACCCGCCATGTGGGACCGCCTCCTGGCCCGTGGCCACCGACGTGGCTGAAGCTTGGGACTTCCCTGTGGCCTGGGGTTGCGCACAGCCAGGACAGGTGAGGAGCCTAACGATGCATCTTTCTGAATCTGCCTTGTGGGGGACAGAAGAGCCACCAAGTGTAGGGACGTCAGGACCTGTGCATGGGCACGAGGGATGATGGATGCAAAGCCGGCTCCCCAGCAAACACCCCGTGGGTGCAGGATCGTGCCCATGATGGAGGAGAAAGGGGATCGCCCGGATGGGCACTGAGCCAGGCCTGGCTCTGCTCCCCACCCCAGGGGCTCAGCTATGTGTGAAGGGCAAGGTGCACAAGCTGGGATGAGGGCCAGAGCGGAGTGACAGCTGGCCCCAGGCTGTGAGCGAGACCCGGTCACTAGAATATAGGAATCGGGTGATCGTCAGCTGCATCTATTTTATCTACTTTTAGGAGCCGAGGATGAACAATAACTTCATTAAACTAATGCAGAAATGGCACTAGATGAAGGAACAGAAGTCATACAATGAAACTCGGATAAAAGAGTTGAAACTTACAAACAAACTAAGAGAAAAACATTCTAGGTTATTAATATTCAGTTCCACAAAATGATGACATATTTAGCTCTAGAGCCTATTAAATAAGCAGTTATTTAGAAGAAATAAACTTGATTTTCTTCATTTAAAAAAAAAAGTCACTCACTGGCTGGAGTAGTTACTTTGGCCAGAATGACCACATTTAAAAGCAGGAAGTTTTAAAATTGATTTCAATATTATAAAAGCCAAGACACACGTAAAGAACATACAGCTGAGAGTCCTCCCCCACCCCTGTCACTCAGCCAATGTGTTCCTTCCCCAACGTTTTGTGTCTTTATGTATTCCACCAGAGGGGCTTCACACACATAAATGTATATAGTCTCCCTTTTCCTTCTCTTTTTTTATACAAACAGGAGCTCTTTATACCCCATTCTACATCTTGCTTTAAAAAACTACCTGTCTATCTATCTATCTATCTATCTATCTATCTATCTATCTATCTACCTACCTATCTATCTTATAGATCATTCCATATCATTTATAACACATTTCCTGGGGGAATGAGATTGCTATAACAAATACAAACTCTGGGGAGAGCATGTCATGAGATACTTTGTTTTCAAAGGCCATACGTATATAAGTTAACGTATTTATTGCGTATGAATAACCCAGGACAGCACAGCAACTCCTCCCAGACTCAATGCTGTTAAACTGGACAGAACAAAATGTGTTGGGATAATTATTTATCAATTTATAAACAGGGACTTCATAAATCCATGGGGGAATGTGTGGCTAGAGCGCCAAGCTTTAAGATTGAAGATGTTCAAAAGTTTCGACACGTGAAACCCAGCGCCAGCCCGCCCCCAGTGGAGGGCAAATAGTGTCAGAATTGAATTGAATTGTAGGACACCCAGCTGGTGTCTGAGAACTGCTTGGTGCTGTAGGAGAAACCCCACACCTTGGAACTGGGTGCAGAATCTCAGTGTAACCGAAAGCGGGGTCCGGCTGTTCACCGCTCAAAAGCCAGTAAAGAGGCCAGGTTGGTGGAAAGGAAAGTTTGCTTTAGCTTGGATGCCGGCAACCAGAGGGGAGGGCAGACGCCTGTCCAAAGGCCACCTCCCCCCTAACCCCCCGACAACCAGGGGGCAAGAGCTTTTATAGACAGAGGGAGGGGGCTACATGCAGAAACAGCTCAGTCAGCTCTGAGAGTCACCTTGAAATTGGTCATCGGTGGTCTGATCAGTGTCATCTTGATTGTTTTAGGTACAGTTAATCTTCAGTTCCAGGGTCGGTTTGTTTCCACTTCTTTGAGGACAGTTCCCGGAACTGTGGCAGCTTATGTCACGGCTACAGCCTGGTCATCATGTAGTTAACTTCTTCCACCTGGTGGAGGTCTCAGCATCTATAAGACAGCTCACAGGAAATGGCTTGGAATATTATCTGTAGCCCTTAAGGAGGAACTAAAGGTCCTTGACTCTGCTTAACGACTAAACTATTATTATTTGGTCTCCTTTGACTGTTCCTCTGTTTCTGCATTTCCTCACGTCTCTGATTAAACTTATTCTTTGGCCAAAGTTTTTCCAGAGACAAAAGGCAGGCTGAGGACGTGGCAGGGCGAGGACCATAGGGTCCTGCTACCGTTTCATTAGGTCCACCTCCACGGCTGCTGAGGCACCGGAGGCTGGGTGGTTCAGGCTCCCAGGCAGGTGCACCCTTTGCCTAAAGCCCCCGTGGCTTGAGGACACTTGAGGAAGCCCGGCGTCCTCAAGAGCCCACGTGGTGCCTCTGCTGAGGCTAGGAGGGACCCGGGCCATGCCGTCCTGCCAGTGAGCCTGCAGCTTAGGGAACAGGCTGATCTCACCCTACCCTTCGGGGAAGGGTCTCAAACTGAACTCGTGAATAACCCCTGTGCAGGGGGTGATGTTTTGGTTTTGGGTTAGGTTCTGATGTGGTGTGAGGAGAAAGAATAAAATCTCAACGAAAAGGGCACTATGAAAGCCCATGGAAATGTTCCAGACTTCCCTGGTGGCGCAGTGGTTAAGAATCCGCCTGCCAATGCAGGGGACACGGGTTCGAGCCCTGGTCCAGGAAGATCCCACATGCCGCGGAGCAGCTAAGCCTGTGCACCACAACTACCGAGCCTACACTCTAGAGCCCACGAGCCACAACTACTGAGCCCACACGCCACGACTACTGAAGCCCGCGCGCCTAGAGCCCGTGTTCCACAACAAGAGAAGCCACCGTAGTGAGAAGCCCCGCACACCACAAGGAAGAGTAGCCCCCACTCGCCGCAACTAGAGAAAGCCTGCGCGCAGCAACAAAGACCCAATGCGGCCAAAAAAATAATAAATAAATAAATAAATAAATTTATTTAAAAAAAAAACCAGGAAGCATTTTCAAGGAGCCTTCTCCAAATAAAAGCGGGGTTTTACAAACACCACCCTGGTTGGAAGACTCTCCACTGGGGACGAGTGGGCCTATGTTTGGGAAATGACCCCCGCCCCTTCCCCCTACCCTTTTCTCTTCCAAAGCATGGACTGCAGACAGCGAACGGCCCAGCATTGCTGACTCACAGATTTAGACCCAGCTGGCGCTTGGAGAGGGCCGCTGGGTGCCAGGACCCCTGCCGGTGCTCCTCCACTCACAGATTGATCGTTCCCACTTCAGAGGTTAGGAGGGTGACCAGTTGTCCTGATTTGCCCTGGACTGAGGGGGTTCCCGGGGTGCTAAACCTGGAAACCCAGGCAAACTGGTCCTACCCTAATATGAAACCTAGATAGAAAAGATGACCCCCTTTCCCAGGTCCAGTGATTAAGACTCTGTGCTTCCACTGCAGGGGGCACGGGTTCGATCTCTGGCTGGGAAACTAAGATCCCGCATGCCATGCAGTATGGCCAAAAAAAAAAGAAAAAAGAAAAAGAAAATGCCCTGGATCCCCCTGTATGACTTCACCAAAACCACTGATGCCTCTTTTGACAGACGGGTCTCTCCATTCTTTCGTTGTCTTAACTAACAAACTTCCTTCGCCAAATTACACCTTGCCGCTAATAGGACTTCTGGCCAAAAGAAGAACATAAAACTCAAATTCTAATTTTATTCTTAAAACATTTTTTGTACAACTCAAACTGATGAGTGGGATATTCAAACCTTAAGTGTTTTAAGTTACTGGGCACTGGGCATTGCATTATTAAACATTTAATTACAATTTTATCACCAATTTAGCAAAGAAGGGATACAGAAAGAGATGATGTGAAAGCACCTTGTTTCTTACTCCCAGGGCCCTGGCTGTCTGTATATTCTGGAAACATACTTCTTAAGAGTCTCGTGCCTGGCCAAGGACCTCGATTTCCTTCCAAGTTGTTGCTGTAATTTATGGATTAAAAACTTTCCTCTTGCACGACGTTGTTCGATGCTCCTTGTACAAGCGCGCTGTCTTGTTTATCATGCGAGACTAACAAAGCCTGGCGTGTTTACTCACTGGGAGAAACGGGGCTGGACCGGGAAGGGACAAAGGCAGCGAGACGCACAGGCCCGTCTGACTCACCGCTGCTGTTGCTCTCTGACTTTGTTCTCTTCCTCACCCCTGCTCCAAAATAACCCCAACTATTTATACCAGGATATAGAGGCTGGAGATGCATCGTGTCATTCCCAGGTAACTTTCCACCCTTATCTTTGTCATCTTTAAAACTCCGCATTGACGGTTGAAAAGATTTCATCTCTGTGTCTGTGGTTTTGATGCTAATGAACTGACGCTCAGAGGCTTATGCAATAAGAGCAGAGCAAAGCTTTTCACCCCCATGTGCACTGCACAGACTTTAACGAGCGTCCACAGCACTGGGGATCTTGCTAAAATGCCGATTCTGATGCAGTGGGACTGAGATGGGGCTTCACATTCTGCATTGTTTTAGGCTGAAATAGATTTGATTTAATTCTTTTTAGTTTAATAAATTTATTTATTTTATTATTGATTTTTTTGGCCGCGTTGGGTCTTCGTTGCTGCGCGCGGGCTTTCTCTAGTTGCGGCGAGCGGGGGCTACTCTTCGTTGTGGTGCACAGGCTTCTCGTTGCGGTGGCTTCTCTTGTTGCGGAGCACGGGCTCTAGGTGCACGGGCTTCAGTAGTCGTGGCTTGTGGGCTCAGTAGTTGTGGCGCACGGGCTTAGTTGCTCCGCGGCATGTGGGATCTTCCCGGACCAGGGCTCGAACCCGTGTCCCCTGCACTGGCGGATTCTTAACCACTGTGCCACCAGGAAAGTCCCTGATTTAATTCTTTATTCCTCATAGATATGCATGGGCAGAAATACTAGGTCATGAATGAAGTAATGAGAAGTCATGAGGTAATGAGAAGACTTAAGATCAGTCCTCTCTTTGTCTATGGATTTCTCTCATTACTTCTGTTACCATAGGTTTACATGCTTTCACGCAGCAGCGAATTGCAGGTCTTGAGCAGGATGCAATCGTAAGTTCTTTTCCACCACATGGAGTTTTACATTGGCCACTAGGCTTATACATGCATTCCACAAGTTAAAACCAGCATGGCACTCTTTACTTTTGGCTGAAAGCAGGAAAGAATGGCTGGGGTTAATAATCCGAGAAGGAAGCTACATTCTGCATCTCTAATCAGCTCTTGGGTAATGCTGATGCAGCTGGCCCAGGGACCACATTTGAGTAGTGATGGAGTTGAGCGTGACACATGCCCAGGATTTAGGGGGCCAGGATGAAGTTAACAATCAAATTCTTCATGAGACTCCAGTAGAATTAAACACATATAATTGTTCTGTAGACCACAGATTCTATAACTTGTG
This sequence comes from Eubalaena glacialis, assembly GCF_028564815.1. Taxonomy (NCBI): domain Eukaryota; kingdom Metazoa; phylum Chordata; class Mammalia; order Artiodactyla; family Balaenidae; genus Eubalaena; species Eubalaena glacialis. The sequence goes on along the minus strand of NC_083719.1, from coordinate 12,407,961 downwards.
AGCTTCTGTTTCTTCACCAGTTAATAGGATTAATTATACATGGCTATGAGGATTAAATAAAAATAACATTCTCTACACTCAGGGGTCCACACATACTGTCTTGCACTGTGCTTTCTTTCTTTTTAATTTATCCTGGTGATTTTTCCAAATCCACAGAGAAATGACCTTATTGATTGAATAAATAGTATAGTATTCCCTTGTATGAAGGTACCTTATTCAATTGATCCAATATGAGTGATCCTTTAGTTTGGGTTTAGATCTATCTTTGGAGGTTTTCAGAATACCCTGAACATTAGCATTTTCAATGCCCCAAAAATGACCAGTGGAGACCTCGTGTTCATGCTCGCCTGGCATCCTGTGGAACTCTTGATTGTTGGCCTGGGGTGAGTGGTCACACAAATTGATGATAATCTAGTCAGTTGGCCTAAACCATACATCTCCCAAGAGGAAGTTAATGAAAGGGAAATTTAGAAAAATATGTTCTTAAAGTAACAGTGATATCACTTTCTGAATGACAGGCCTATGGCTCCAGCCTCCGTCCCCTCCCTCACTTACCGTTTGCTCTGCCTTCTTTTCTTAACAGGAAAGTTTTAATACCTCTGACGTCAACATTCTGATGATTCTCTGACCTGTGGGTCCAGCCCAGGTCTTTCTCATAAGTACCAGCCATTTACTAGGTGGTATGAATTCCAGGATCTTCTCCCAAGCAATCATGGTCTCTTTGAATCCTGGCATAGCCTAGAACAACCAAAGGTAAAACTAGGCTGTCCCACTGGGTTGTCTGTCCCTGTGTCAATCCCAGTGTCCTGATTACTGGAGTTTCCCCCCTGGAGAGGGGGAAACTCAAGTAATCATCCCCTCCCCCTCCCCCTCCCCATAAAGAGATTTTATGCACCTTCTGTTAGATTTTTCCTAGGTATTTTATTTTTAAAAATATTATGAGAAATGAGTCAGTTTTCTTTCATAAAGTACCCTGGCTACCACCCCCCAAATCCCTGCTTTCATGACTATGATTTACATTTGCTTAAAAAAAAATTTTTTTTAACTCAAACTGAGCAATAGCTTCCTTGTTTTGGGCTTATCCACCCACCCTGAAACAGGAACGCCTTGGGGACATTAGCACCCATTGATAGGGAGGATAAGATTTCACAATCATTCCCAACTGTAGACAATTAGAGTTTCCTCAGGAATCAAAATGCTCCCAACCAAGAAAGAGACACAGAACCGTGGAATAGAACCCATTTGCGGAAGTTAGAGGCAGAGTGGAAAGGTTCTGACCACGCCAATGGACATGCAGTGGTCAGGTCATCCTTGGCCTCTCAGCTTCACAAATCCTTCTTAGAAATTATTTTACGGAAACACGTTTGATTTGCCTGCTTTCCAAATTTGGGAGCACTTTAAGATGTGAGGTGCAAATGGGTTATCACTGGTGTGGAACTGGAAATTCTTGCCTAGAGTTAGGACTTCAATACTGCTTTGCTCAATGTCAAGTCCAGAATCTGTCAATTTCGATTACGGGTCAGAGCTGACAGTTACTATTCCTTGGTGAAGCGAGCAAAGACGTCCCCCTGCAGTGAGACCAGACTAAGCAAGGAGCAGGTGCAGCCAAACTTCCAACAGATGGAAATCTATTTCCAGGTCTCTAATTGAGAGAGCAAAGCTATCTGCTCAAGGCTTTTTTTTTTTTTATAATTACTTTGCTTATCTTCCAGGCATTGTTTTCCTTCCCGGCCTGGGCAGCAATTTAACCTAAAAGAAACGACTGCCAAGCTCCCTGGCAAAAGACCAAATGCCACCTAAAGTCAATACTAGGACAGATTAGTTCTCCTTAATGTCATTTAAAAGTGAAGGACAGTGTTATGTATTTAAATGGTGTATGGAACCCAATGCAAGGAAATGGTCTTTTCCATTTAGTGTCACATATCTTATTTTTTTTTAAATTAATAAACCGATGTTCTCTTTTTACTGGCACCTGCAAAATGATAAATAGCCTTATGAAAAGTCTTTTTTCAAACACAGCAATTTTTTAAGCAAACATTTAAGAATTTTAGATTAATCGTAGAAGCAAGCAGTCCCATAAACACAAATATAAAAATTTGAAGCTGGTGCCCTCATTAAAAACAACCTGCACTGTGCCCACAGAGTCAACATATAATATGAGGTAGAAGCCGCCCGGACTTTTGGCAGATAGTTTAAGGACGTTTACTCACGGGGTTTATGTTAGGATAAGGATGGCCCATCACTTTCCACCTTAGCAGATCAGGTCCCAACCTCTAAGCTGGACTGTGGTCCAATAGGAAACAGGGGTTATGGATAAAACTTCCTATGCACGTAACGGCGCATAGGTAGTGGTTAGCTTTCCAGGGCAGCTGGCAGTCGGCTGAAGCCAGAAAGTACCCAGGACCCCCTTCCCAACTAGCCAGAGGGACGCAGATGCCCTCGGGGACCAGCCCATGGAATTTGGCTTCCCCTTCCAGTGAGAAAGTTTTCCTGACTGTGCAGTAATGGGGTTGGGCCTGGACTCTGGGGTGTGGAGCCCAAGGGGATTAGGAGCGACGGGGTGCAGCCTGGGGCTGAGACTGGCGTGTGCTGGCTGAGGGAGAAGCCCCTGAGGATGGGCTCCCTCCTCGGCACCCCCATCCTGGCCTCGCACTGGCCTAGCAGGGGAAGAGGTAAGAGGTAGGCAGGAGCCGGGCGGGAGAGGGGGCTGGCATGGGCTTTGCAGAGAGCCTCCAGGGGGCACGGGGAGGGACTTCTAGCTCCTGAATCGGAGGGAAGGGTATTCTTGGGGTAATCCCTGGTCCCGGCAGCTTTGTCTGTGGGATGTTCATGGTTCCAGGAAAGTCTGTCCTAGTGGTCTGGGGAGGAAGTGGGCTGGTCATCCTAAAACATGAGTCCTGGGCCAGCTCTGCCTCTGGCTGGCTATGAGAAGGACAAGACTTTTCAAGGACTTTTTATTTTGAAATAATTATAAGCTCACAGAATGTTGCAAAAATAGAACAGGGAGGTCTCTTATACCTTTCAGCCAGTTTGGTTACATTTTAGGTAACTATAGTGCAACGTCACAACCAGCAAACTGACACTGGTACAATGGATGTGCTCAGTTCTATGCCGTTTTATCACACGTGTAGATCTGTGGAACCACCACTGCGATCGAGATACAGAACGGTTCCCTCATAAGAGTTCTCTCACCACCACCCTCAGCCCCTGGTAACCACTAAGCTGTGTTCCCCTCCATAACTTTGTCATTTTGAATGTGTTATGTATATATGGAATCACACAGCATGTACCTTTGAGTTTGGCTTTTTTCACCCAGTGAACTTCCCTTGAGATCCGTCCAAGTCACTGTGCGCATCAGTAGTTTGTTACTTTTCACTGTTAAGTAGTATTCCAGGATGTGGATGGACCACAGTTTGTTTAGCTGTTCACCTACTGTAAGATAGATACTGTAGTTGTTCTCAGTTTGGGGTTATTAGAAATAAAGGCACTATGAACAATTGTGTACAGCTTGGCGTGTGCACGTCCATTTTCATTGCATTCCTGGGTAAATGCCCAGCAATGTGATTGCTGAGTTGTATGGTAAGTGTATGTTTAGTTTTTAAAGAAACTGCCAAACTGTTTTCCAGAGTGATCGTATCATTTTAGGATCCCACCAGCCATGTGGGAACCAGTGATCCAGTTTCTCCGTCTTCGCCAGCATTTGGTGTCATCACTATTTTTAGTTTTTGCTGTTGTAATGGGGGTACTAGTAGTGATAACTCACCATGTCCTAATTTGCTTTTCCCCAGTGGCTAGTTGACTTACCTTTCCAGTGCTAATTGTCATCTGTGTATCCTCTTTGACTTTGGATTGCAGTCCTTTGTCTGCCAATTCTGGGAGCCAATGCCCTTTAAAAAACAGACTTACTTTTCACAGCAGTTTTAGGTTCACAGCAAAATTGAACAGAACGTAGAGATTTCTCACATGCCCCCTTCTCCAAACACACACAGCCACCCTGGCTAGTAACATCCCGCACCAGAGAGGTGCATTCGTTGTAACTGACGAACCTACATCGATACACCATCACCACCCCCAAGTCCATAGTTTCATTTCACTCTCGGTGTTGTGTATCCTACAGGTTTGCGCAAAAGTATAGTGACATATATCCACCATTATAGGATTATGCAGAGTAGTTTCACTGCCCTGAAAATCCTCTCCTCTGTGCTCTACCTGTTTATCCTTCCCTACCCCTGAACCCCTGGCCACCACTGATCTTTTTACTGTCTCCCTAGTTTTGCCTTTTCCAGAATGTTATATAGTTGGAATCATACCATATACAGCCTCTTCATACTGCCTTCTTTCACTGAACATTACGCATTTAGTGTTCTTCCATTTCATGGCTCGATAGCTCGTTTCTTTTCAGTGCTGAGTAATATTCCACTGTATGGATGGACCACAGTTTATTTATTCAGTCACCTACTGAAGGACATCTTGGTTGCTTCCAAGTTTTAGCAATTATGAATAAAGCTGCTATAAACATCTGTGTGCATGTTTTTGGGTGGACATGTTTTCAACTCCTTTGGGTAAATATTAAGGAGCAGGATTGCTGGGTTGTATAGTAAAGTATGTTTAGTTTTGTAAGACACTGCCAAACTGGAGACATAAAGTTAGGAATTGTTGGCACAGAGGTGGCGTGGTATGTTGAAAAATGACGCTTCATTAGTCATCTATGTCCTAATCCCTGGAACATATGAATGTTACCTTTTATGGCAAAGATATGATTCAGTTAAGGACCTTGAGCTAGGGTGATTCTCCTGGATTATCCCTGTGGGCCTAAAATGCCATCACAAATGTCCTTATAAAAGAGAGGCAGAGAAGGTTTTTATATACACAGGAGAGAAGGCAATGTGAGGATGGAGCAGAGAGAGATTTGATGATGCTGGCCTTGAAGATTGGAGTGACGTGGCCACAAGCCAAGGAATGCTGGAAACTACCAGACACTCCTTGGAAGTGCTGGAAAGGAATAGATCCTTCTGTAGAGCCTCTGGAGAGAGTACAACCCTGCTTACACCTTGATTTCAGCTCAGTAAGACTGATATTGGCCGCCAGAACTGTAAGAGGGTGATCTTTATTTATTTTTTAAATGTTTTATTTATTTTATTTATTTATTTTGGCTGCACTGGGTCTTTGTTGCTGCGCGTGGGCTTTCCCCAGTTGTGGTGAGCGGGGGCTACTCTTTGTTGCGGTGCGCGGGCTTCTCATCGCAGTGGCTTCTCTTGTTGCAGAGCATGGGCTCTAGGCACGTGGGCTTCAGTAGTTGTGGCACACGGGCTCAGTAGTTGTGGCCCATGGGCTTAGTTGCTCCGTGGCATGTGTGATACTCCCGGACCAGGGCTCGAACCCGTTTCTCCTGCATTGGCAGGTGGATTCTTAACCACCGTGCCACCAGGGAAGTCCCGAGAGGATGAACTTTAGTGTTAAGTCACCAAGTCTGTGGTAATTTGTTAAATGCCACAGGCAACTAACACAGTGTTATACAAAAGGATGAAATCAATTGAGGTCAAAAGAGCCCGTGTCATCAGAGAAGGTGGCTCCCAGCTGATGCCTGTTAAGTCCCACAGAGGGGAGATAGCATCAAAGAAAAAAGGAATGGTCCAGGAGAGCGGAGGCAAGTGAATTTAACATCTGCACAGCTGCAACGCCTGCTCTCATTTATATTCCCGATTTTGCCCACTTGGCCATGAAATTCAAAGAGAAAATAAAGGAACACGGACTTCTTCCCACTTTTGGGGAATATTATAACTCCTGGCGTGGTAGAGCTTAGTGCCATGAGGTAATTTTCATGTTTGCAAAAAAGTGATGCTTTGCATCTTTTCTCTTTTGGTGTGAGCATTTTAAAATAAATAGGGAAACCAGGTCATTTCCATATCTTAACAACCCAGCAGTGTAGGCAGTTCTCAAATTATCAGTAGGTGTGTCTCAAAAGTCTGTTTAATGTCACCTGTTCTGACCTCTTCTTTCCTGTATAAGCACATTCACATGAGGTAAACTTAGTTATAAAGAAACTGATGGATAGGGTAATATCGAGGGAAAGGTTTTTTAATCTTTAAAAATGGAGCAGAGATGCATGTTTTCTATAAGCAGTAATTATAAAGGAGGCAATTAGTTTTAAAGGCTCTACTTTTCTCGGCCTTTCACAGGAGGCTTTGCCTTGCAAGTCCTTTACCTGTTATGTTCTATGGAAGGAGGAAGCAGGAAAATGCTCTGGTAAACTCAGCAGTCCTGAGAAGAGGCCTCTGCATTGGGGCTTCAATAGAATGAGAGCCACAGAGTCAAAGACAAACCCCCATAAAAGCTTTGACTTGTAAATGAGAAACGGCCAATGGAAGCAAGAGATCTCTAAGGAAGCAAATGTTCTGCTGCCATAAATTACAGCAGAATCATATCCTTCTCTCCCAACCTTGCCATTGCTGGAGCAACCTGACGCCTGGACCCAACCCGAGGCCAGTCTGGAAACCCTGCTCTTTTCTGCTCCTTCAGAACTTCTGTTGGACAATTCATCGCATGCCCCCTTCTAGAAGATACTTGAGGCAATGCTCTTCCCTTCTCTCCCTCCAGATGTTTCTAGAGACCAGGGCTGGCCACGCATTCTCTGCAGGCCCTCCGGCCCTGTCCCGGGCCCACCTCTTCCCGTCCAGGCCACTGGCTCTCAGAAGCCCGGCCATTACTTACCATCCTCGTCAGTTATCCTTGCCTAGGTATTCTGTCTGGTTATTGTGGCATAGGAGTAGAATAGCAGTGTTGGTAGTTAAATAAGGCTTCAACAAGAAATGAGTCAAGAAAAGGCACAGACAGTAAAATGTGCAATGAACTTAAATTCTGACCATTACTGGTTGTGTAGTTCCCCCCTTTTATAATTGATAAAATTGGTCGCTTTTTAAAAGAAGATTATGCAGTTGTTTTTGTACCTCTCAGGAGACCAATGTCACATAATCTTAAAATTAACAAATAAAAAGAGAAGCACTGATTCTGGACTTCTGTTTCTGGGAAGCTGGGCTCGATATACTTTTCCTATTCTCGCCAACTAAGTACAATGAAAACCCTGGACATTTTACATGAAACAAACTTAAGAAGACTCTGCAAGGTGAAGGGAAGAAAGCAGAGCAGTGAGGGAGCTCAAAGCTGAGAACCCAGCTGAGTTCTCTGGGTTTCTTTTTGCCTCGGATATCCCAGTCTGAGAGCTGAAGAAGTCTGCAATTTAGAAATGCCAATAGATGCAGTCAACGAAGGTCCAAACACAGCCCTGCTCTCTCTAGACAAAGGACCAGGGAAGGGGCAGCCTTGCAAGACAAAAACTTTCAGGCCATAACTTTTTCACTCAGCCAGACACTACAGAAGACACTGGCCATCACCCCCACCCAGCAGCAAAGACTGAGCGGGGGGAGCCTAGATCCCCACCCTTGTCAGGTTATAATGGGCACCCCTTGCCCCCAGCCAAGGTGGTGTTAGAGGAGGCCAAATAGGGAGCTGGGACCTACATCCCCTAAGGGCAGTAACAAGATCCCCCAACCCCTTTTATCAGTGGGGATTCTGTGGGGAGCCTACACTTCCGCTTCCATCCCACCGAGCAATCGCAAGGCCCCTTCCCTTCCCCACTGGGGTGGGGTCAGAGGAGGCCTAGTGCAGGGTCAGGACTTGTATCTTCCCCATGGTGTCTGGGGAGGCCTCGTGGAACCCAGAACCCTGTTCACCATTAATGAGGCAGCACCCAGCCCCCTCCCCCTGCTGGAAAGGTGTCAGAGGAAGCCAGCTAAATCAGAAGGTTTAACTGAGATTCAGAGTCTCACAACCACATAATACCTAAAATGTCTCCATTTCAAGTGCAGATCATTCATGATACCAACCAGGAAAATCTCAACTTGCATGAAAAAAGATAAGCAATAGACACCAATCATGAGATGCCAGGGATGTTAGAATTATCTGACAAAAGTTTGGAAGCAGCCACGATAAAAACGCTTCAGGGAACAATTACGAACATGCGTGAAATAAATGAAAAGATCAAAAGTCTCAGTGAACAAATTGAAGATATAAAGAAAAACCAAATGAAATTTTAGAACACAGAAATACAACAGCCAAAATAAACTCAGTGTATGGGTTCAACATATGAGTGTATGGGTGGAGAGAGGAAAGACTCAGTGTACTGGCCAATAGAAAAATAGAAGTTACCTAATCTGAACAACAAAGAGAAAACAGCTTGGGGAGGTGGGGAGGGGAAGAACACTGCCTCAGAGACCTGCGGGACCAAGTCAAAAATGTCTACATACTCATGTCACTGAAGTCTTTGAAGGAGAGAAGAAAGAAGGCAGGGCTCTAAAAGTACTGGAAAAAAATGACTGAAATTTGGCAAAAGATATAAACCTACAGATTCAAGAACCTGAATGAATCTCAGACAGCATAAACACAAATAAATCCACACTAAGACACATCATGGGCAAACTTGTGAAAACTAAAAACAAAGAAATCTTGCAAGTGAGAGAAAAACATTTTACTTATAAGAGAGAAAATTTGGATGACAGTAGATTTCTCATCAGAAGTCATGACAGCCCAAAGGAAGTGGCACATTTTCTAAGTGCTGAAAGAAAAGACCTGTCAGCCCAGAATTCCAGGTCCAGGAAAAATATCAGGAACGAAAGGGTAAATCCAGGCATTTTCAGATGAAGGAAAACTAAGGGAATATGTTGCCGGCAGAACTACCCTAAAAGAATGGTTTAAGTTAGTTCTCTGAGTAGAAAGGGAAGGATAAAGGAAGAAACCCTGGAATATCTGGAAAGAAGAAAGAACTATGGAAAGAGCAAAAATATGAGTAAATAGAGTACATTTTAGTTCTTTTAATTATGTTTGACGGTTGAAGCAAAGTTCTAACATCGTGTGATGTGTTCTGAATAGAGGAGACATTTACAACAGTTATAAACTGGAGAGGGTAATGCGACAAAAAGAGAGGGAAGTGTCACAAAAAGTGGTAAAATGGTGACACCGGTAGGCTGTGATGAGCTATGGATATATAATACCTAGAGAAACCACTAAAGTGATACAAAGAAATCAGTAGAGACGAATCAAAATGGAATTCTAAAAGTGCTCAAGCAACCCACAGGAAGGCAGGCGAAAGAAAACAGAAATGGAAACCAGAGAAAAGAACAATAAACCAAAAAATAAAACTGCAGGCTTAAGCCTTACTTTTACCAGTAATTACATTAAATATAAACAATCTAAATACACCAACTAAAAGAAATGGGCACTGTGGATTAAAAAGCATGATCCAATTGTATGCTATCTGTAAGAAATCTACTCATATATAATGATATAGTTATGTTAACAGTTAAAGGATGGAAAAGATATATGATGCAAACATTAGTTTAAAAAAAGTAGGAGTGACTACATTAATATCAGATGAAGTGGGTATCAGAGCAAAGGAAATAACTAGAGAGAAGAATGGAATGTATTACAAAGTGATACAAGGGTTAACCTGCCAAGGAGACACAGTTATCCCAAGTATGTGTGTGTCAAAGAACAGAGCTGCAAAATATGTATGAGGCAAAACCAGATAGACATGAAAGAGGAAACAGAAAAATCCATAATTATAGTTGGAGACTTCAACATTCTTCTATCAATAATTGAATAACTAGACATGACATAGATCAATCTGAAAAGCACAAACTATCACAATTCACTCAATATGAAATAGATCATTTGAATAACTATGACAATTAAGGAAAGTGAATTCATAAAGCAAAAATTTCACATAAAGAAATCTCCAGGCCACATGGTTCCACTAGAGAAGTCTCCCAAACATTTAAAGAATTAACACCAATTTTATACAATCTCTTCCAGAAAACAGAAGAGGAGATAACACTTCTCAACTCATTTTATGAAGCTAGTAGTACCTAAAACCAAAACCAGACAAAGAAAGTACAAAAAAAGAAAATTACGGACCAATATTCCTTATGAATATAGACATAAAAATCCTTAACAAAATATTAGTAAATACAATTCAGAAACATAGAAAGAATGATACACCATGACTTAGTTGGGTTCATTCCAAGGATGCAAGGTCGTCTCAATATTCAAAAAATCAATCAGTATAATGCACCATATTAATAGGCTAAAGAAGACAAATTACATGATCATATCTATTGATATAGAAAAAATCTGGCAATATTCAACAGCCATTCATGATAAAAACTCTCAGAAAAACAGGGATGGAGGAGAACATCCTCAACTTGGTAAAGAGTATGTATAAAAATCTATAGCTTACATTGTATTTCATGGTGAAGGATGGAATGCTTTTCCACTTAAGATGAGGAACAAGACAAGGATGTCTGCTCTCACCACTTGTATTCAACATAATATTAGAAGTTGTAGCTAGTGAAATAAGGAAAGAAAAAGAAATAAAAGGCATGCAAATTGGAACAGAAGAAATATAACTATTCTCTATTTGCAGATGACATAATTATGTAGAAAATCCTAAGAAATCTACAAAAACACCTAGAACCAGTGAGTTTACAAATATGTAGAATAAAAGATAAACATTAAAAAATTAATTGTATTTCTGAATAGTAGCAATGAATTCATGGACACCAAAAGAAAAAATACAATATTTATAATTGCTTAAAAAAAGAGAAATACTTAGGTATAATTCTAACAAAACATATACAAGAAATTTTAAAACTACAAAATGCTGATGACAGGAATCAAAGAAAATCTAAATAAATGGAGAGCTACAGTGTATTCATGGATTGGAAGACTCAACATAGTAAAGATGTCAATTCTTCCCAAATTGATATACAGGTTTAACGCAATTTCTATAAAACCTCCAGCAAGATATTTTGTAGATAAAAACAAGAGTATCCTAAAATTTATATGGAAAGGCAAAGGAACTAGAATAGTTAAAACAACTTTGAAAAAGAAGAATAAAGTGAGGGGAGGAGCAGTACAGTCTACCTGATTTCAAGACTTACTGAATAGCAACAGTCATCAAAACTGTGTGGTTTCAGTGGAGGGACAGGTAATTAGATCAGTGGAACAGAACAGAGAACCCAGAGACAGACCTACATAAATGGGCCCAACTGATTTTTAACAAAATCAAAGGGTAGCCTTTTCAACAAACAGTGCTAGAACAACTCGACATCCATCTGCAAACCAAAAGCAAGAAAACAAACAAAAAAAACAACAAAAACCCCTCAACTTATATTTCATACCTTATACAAAGATTAACTCAAAATGGATCATGGACTTAAATGTAAAACTTAAAAACGTTTAGAAAAAACAAAAAACTTGGGAGAAAAAGCTTCAATGTAGGGCTAGGTAAAGAGTTCTTAGACTCAATACCAAGAAGCTTGATCCAGAAAAGAAAGAACTGATGAGTAGGACTCCATCAAATTAAAATCTTTTTCTCTATGAAAGATCCTGTTTGGAAAATTGAAAGACACACTACAGAGTGGGAGAAAATATTTGTGAATCACATCTCTGACAAAGGACTAGTATCTAGAATATATGAAGAACTCTCAAAACTCAACAATAAAAAGCCAAAGACTCCAATGAGAAAATGGGCAAAGGACACAAAGAGACATTTCACAGAAGAGGATAAACAGATGGCAATTAAGCACATGGAAAATGTTTAACATCACTAGCCATTAGGGAAACGCAAATTAAAACCACAATAACATGTCACTATGCACTGTCAGAATGCCCCCTCTATCCCTGGCCAAAACAGTGACACCACCAAATGCTGGAAAAGATCTTAAGACACTGGATTACTCATGCATTGCTGGTGTGAATGTAAAATGGTAGAGTCTGGAAAACATTTTAGCAAACCTTCAAAAATGAAATATGCAACTACCATACGATCTGCCAATTGTCTGACATTTATGCCAGAGAAATGACAACGTATGTTCACACGAAAATCTGTACACATATGTTCATAGAAGCTTTACTTGTGACAGCCAAAAGCTGGAAAAAATTCAGACGTCCTTCAATGGGTGAATGGTTAAACAAACTATGGTACATCCACACTGTGGAATACCACTTGGTAATAAAAAGGAAAACTCGATACCCACAACAACCTGGGTGAATTTCCAGAGAATTACGCTCAGTGAGAAAATCCATCTCAGGTTATATAGTATATGACTCCATTTATGTAAGATTATGGAAATGACAAAATATAGAAATGGAGAACGGATCAGTGGTTGGCAGGGGTTAAAGGCAGAAGGGAGGTGAGTGTGGCTAGAAAAGGGCAACAGGAGGGATCCTGGTGGCGATGGGACGCCCTGCACCTTGACTGTACTGACGTCAAAATCCTGGTTGTGACATAGTGTTAAGAGTTTTCAAGATGTTATCACTGGGGAAGTCTCGGTGAAGGGTACATTTCATACACCTGCATGTGACTCTACAGTGATCTCACAACAAAAAGTTTAGCTTAATTTTGAAAAGCACATACTAGATGATCCTACTTACGTGAAGTTCAAAGGCAAACTAATTCATGGGTGATAGAAATCAGAACAGCCATCAGCTCTGGCAGGTAGGGACCTATTGGGAAGGGGCTGGAAGAATCTTCAGGGGGACGGTGGACATACTGGCCTATTTTGCTTTGGGTGATGATCACAGGTACAAACACATGTATAGAAATGTATTGAGCTATTTACTTATGGTTTGTGTACTTTATTTTTTGTAAGTTAAATCATGCACACACACACACACAGAGCAACCTATCAATCCCACGGATTCTTTGTCTCTACAGTTATGTCTCAAAGATGTACAGTTGAAAGGCCTTTCCTTCCAATGGTCTACGATGGTCTAACATTCTTTGGATATGACTTGCTATAAGATGATACTCATAATTTATTGCACGAAAATACTGGTCATCCTTTTTCCTTTAGAGCTAAAGAGAATGCCTGGATTAAAATTTTATATATATATATATATATATATATACACACACACACACACACACACACACACACACACACGTATAAAGAGTAACATGCAGAATAATATTTTGCTATTTGAGAAATCTAGGTAGTGATTGTGATAGGCCACTTTTCACTCGTGGGATGCTTTGCTAACCTGCAGGCATAACTACTTCCTTCAACAAGTGTCCAATTAAAAAACAGCAGAGCCTTGCCTCCCTCCTGCTGCCGAGGTGTGCCACGTGGTGGCCACAGGACTCCCTCTGGGGCCTGACGCCGAGCTGCTGTGGCATATTAGGACTGACCCTGCATTTCCGTCCCTCCAGGGCCCACCACGCATCGCTGTCCTGGCGCCTGGGAGGAAGCACACACCTCAGGGGTGGCGAGCTTCCCACGCCTGGACTTGGGGTCTTAGCACAAATGTCATCCTCTCACGCTTGTCTTAACTTCAGGATCAAACAGATGAAAAATATAGTCTTTATAGTGTGCTGAGCAAAGAGTCATGATCCCAGGGGGAACAAGTCAAAAAAGAAAGCAAAAAGGCATCACAACAAGACAGATGACAGTGTTCATCAGGAAAGATGACCTACTGTCAGAAGCAGGCAGAAGCCACCACTGGGGGGTCTTCGCAGGTGTGGGTTCTTGGGACTGTTCCTAATGCAGGTGCTGGAACCTAGTGTTTCACGTGCTTTAATCCATCTGAACAACATTAATTTTGCTTTTCTGTGGCCAAGTTGCAACAGCTTTTCCCCTTGCTCTGATTATGTGTTCATCAAGAACCGGGGGTACCTTAGTTATTCTAACCAGGACCGGTGCAGCCGCTCTGTAAACAGTCAGCTGACGTTCTGGTTTATATGTCAGTGTCTTCTGAGTCTGGGTTGTGCACCAGTCTGCAAGGGTATGACCGACTCCCATTTCTGGTGGCCTACAGTGGATTCCCAATCCAGAATATTCTCCTCCCCACGCCCCTCCCCTGACCCACCAAAGGCCTCTCCTTCAGTCTCTCCCTCATTGATCTCGCTTTTTGATTCAATAGTGACCAACTTGAATAAAAGGCCTAACACAAAAATCAGGCAAATATGTTTAATTTTTTAAAATAACTGATGGCAAAATAAAATATTTACATCACATCATACTGTGTAAACATGTAAGGTCTCTGTACAAAGAAATATACATGCAAAATAATGTAAAAATTTAACTGAAATAATAAAAGAAACAATACACAAATAAAAGTTGTGAGGTTACGAATACACATCCAGTTTTGAATCCAATTTCTTTTAAAAAGTTTCTGTACAATTTTACAAGAAACAAACAAAAACCCAACAAAAGAATAAATAAAATACATTGGAAGCTGCAAAGCTCAACTATGCCAGTTTATGGCTGAAGACCCAGGTGTCTGGCTGGCTTGGGAAGCGGGCTGGTCTTTTTTTTTTTTTTTTTTTTTTTTTTTAGTGTATTTCACACAACGGGGATAAAAAGACATCCAGAAAAATTCAAGCGTGCCCAGAAACGCAGCGTCTTTTGTTGAGGGCCTCCCACACCAGCGTGAATTCTGCCACAGCGCCACAGAGGTCACTGCCAGCCTCAAGGCGGCTAGTGCTTAATTGGCTTTTATTTCTTACCAAAAGCTCAAAATCCAGCCAATTTTTGTACAGAAAGTTGAATGTCAAAAAGTCTAAAAAGTAGGAAATGTCCAGACTGATTTTGGGAAAAAAAAAATAATACTTTGGCATTCTGAATAATAGCATAATAAAATTTAAAACATTACCCTATTATCCAGTTTTATATTCAGAGTATGAAATCACTTTTTACAGTCCTCAAAACTGACAAATTTCACGAAGAGTTAAGTCTCTTTGAACCGATGGCACAGGGCAAAGACCCCCCTCCCACCCCCCCGACACACGCACAAAACCATAAAGCTCACCGTACGAAGTATGTGCTTTTTCTATATATTTATTACAGGTACAACAGAGGTCTTCATAAATAGTTGCATAAAATGTTAAAGCCACAACATTGCACATGATATGAAATAAAACCAAAAAAACCCCAATGAGTGCATTTACAGTATTTTCATCTGACTGTATACTGCTCAACCATCTGATTGACGGCTTGGGGGTGGGACGTGTGGGGAGGGGCAGAGGGGCGGGAGCCAACCTGATGTCCTCGGTGGATGGGCAGACCCCTCGGACCCCCAAAGGAAGCCCCGGGCGGGAGGCGGGGAGCGGGGGGCAGGGGGGAAGGCAGAGGCGGAAAGGACAGACCGAAGGCAGGACCAGTCTTATGTACAAGTAAGGCCTACATTTCATCAGAGCAAAACGATTCATTCTATTTTTATGCAAAAGTTTGAGGTTGAATGCACGTTTCAGAAGCCTAGTCTGGCGTCGGGGCCAGAGGCACACAGACCAAGCAGCTGGAAAAGCTCAGAGCCAGGGGGACCCCGAGCTGGACGAGGCCGCAGAGACGGCCGCCGCTGGGGCGGGGGTCTTCCCCAGAGGTGTCCAGTATCTCTGTTTTGTTCGTTAACACCAGTGGTTGAACATAGGCATTTCGCTTCCTTGAAGAAATCCTGGAAAACGTTAAATTTGCAAAATTCTACTCATGTTGTTTAAAAAAGTTTCTTTTTATTTTTTTTGCAGAAACCTGAATAAAAGACTGTGACACAGCAATGCTGTCTCCGCCCTCGCAGAGTGTTCGAGAAGGTCCTCCACCCCAGCCCAGCTTGCAGCCCGAGTCCCAGGCACTGCCGAGCACAGCTCACTCGGAATGCAATTTCACACGATGAACGTACGGCAGCTGATCAGTTATGTTGGTTTGTGTTTCTCTTCAAAATTCAAACGCACAGCTGATTGGCAGGTGAAAGAGAATGAGAAAGGACTTCAAGACAGGTCAAACTCTAGGCAAGAGCCGGCTCTGCAAGAAGTTCTTAACGCTACGAATCGGTCGAACGTCGTTCTGGTGTTTGCGCCGCTCAATGAAGGAGGTCAGTCTGGACGTATCGAGGACGCCCGCGCCTTTGCCGTGGCCATGGCCGTGGCCCGCCTGCAGCCACTGCTCCTGGAGGGCCAGCGCAGCCGAGGGACGCTTGGCAGGGTCCTCGTGCAGGAGGAAACACACGAAGTCCTTGGCCCTCTGGCTCACTCCTTGGAAGTAGTCATCTGGGAAACTAAAGTCTAGCCGGCAAATGTTCAGGCAGGTCTCTTCCACGCTGTCGTCCAGGAAGGGGGACACGCCGCTGAGAAGCACATAGGCCAGCACTCCAACACTCCACGTGTCCGAGGTCAGGGAGACCGGGTTCCCCAGGATGATTTCGGGGGCTGCGAATTCGGGGTTCCCCAGTAACTGGTGGATGTGGTAGGTCGTGTTGAGTTGGACAGCATCTCCAAAGTCAGCTAGTTTGATGGTTGGCTTGGCTAAACTCTGATCCACTAGGATGTTTTCGGGCTAGGAGACAGGACAAGACAACCGTCATCCACTCCAGCCACCCCAAGCTCAAGCTGAGGTGCGAGGCTCACCAGGAATCTACGAGGTCGACTGGCGCCGACCGTCCACGTGCGAAACAGGACAAAGCCCTCAGGAGGACAAAGAGCCCACACAGAGGAGAAGCTGCCCTGACTTCTCCGGAACTTTCACGCGCAGCTGCCGTGTTACACAGTGCCGGTGAGTGAGGCCGGGGATTCACTTCCCTCCCGGCGGCGGCAGCAGCGACCCTCCGCCTCCCGCCTGCCGCCTCCGACTCCCGACTCTGCCTCCCGCCTCCGTCACCCTGCTCCAGCCCCACCCCAACCCAGCGACACTCACAGGAACCCCCTGAAATTGCAAGAAATGTCTGAAGACCTCACACGTTTACCTGGTACTTTATTGCTTGTGTATATCCAACGTTTAAAAACAGAGATTAGAAATCACTGCTCCCATCTCCCACCCCCTGTGTTGGTCCCCAGTCCCCACGGGCTCCTGGCCTGGCTTCAGAGGACAGGCCGAGAGTGGGCTCTGCATCCCCCGTGGCCGCGCTGGGGTCCCTCGGCTTTCCCGTCCCCGGGGCCCCACTAACCTTTAGGTCCAGGTGTGCTATCCTGCAGTTGTGAAGGTAACGGACGGCTTCCAGAACCTCCCCCAGATATGCCCTGATCTTCCCCTCCGTGAGGTTTCCCCATCGCACCACACATTCCAGGAGCCGTCCCTGGTCAGCCCTGCAGAGGGAGGAATGTGCGTTACGGTGCGGGTCGGTCACTTTAGACCCATCTCCTGCGATATACGCGTCACCTCCGTGCCCCGTTGTCACTGTTCTGTCAGCTTTTGGGGATCATACCTCTACCTGAAGGCAGGACGGGATCAAGAGGGCGATTTCTTTTTAAGCTCACTGTGGAGGCACAAGTGGGGAACAAGGCATCTGGACCCACAGAGGGAACTGGGAGGCGGAGATGGGTGCACCCAGGCCCCCCCGACCTTGGATGTGAGCACAAGACCTGGGCAAGCTGCCTGGCAGTGCCTGGCACACAGCAGGCGCTCTGCAGGTACCTGCTGGAGGAGGGGATAATGTGAGACCACCTCCCCAAGCCTTAGTCTCGTCATCTGGAAAATGGGTCATGTGACGGCTGAATGAGAGAACGTTAAGACACAGACAATACAGTGAGGGCTTCATGTTGGACTCAAAGTCTTCCTGCTGTGAAATTACTTTTAACATTTAAAAAACACCTATACAGAGCTGCCCTGTGCCAGGGACTAAGTGCTTTCTATCCATTCACTTAATCCTCACGACAACTCTCTGGGAAGAGTGTTTTATGGTCCCCATTTTACAGATGAGGAAATGGAGGCACAGAGAAGGTATGTAACTTTCCCAAGGTCACACAGCTCATAAGGGAAGGCTAGACTTGCAATGAGGTGGTCTGGTCCCGGCCTCCCTGAACACTGGGCTAGGCTGCCCTCTTTGCAAAACAGAAATTTGTGGAAAGATCAGCCACTTGGTAATGTCGAGTAATCAAGGGAACTTTGGTAGCAAGTAGTTTGTTAGGAAAATAAACCCTATTAACAGCAACGATGAGGCCAAACCATTTAGTTTCCAGTGAAAAGAAATGACAGCTGAATGCACTGAAAATGTACACCAGAAACCGAGGTCTGGCAGGAGATTTTTGACAAGGACTCTAGGACTCTCTTTCTTGTTGCAACTCCCTGGGGAAGATGAGCAGAGGCTTTTAGTCACCAAGCTTCTAGAGCCAGAAAGCGCCTTCCCTGGTACTGAGGGCCCACAGGGCCCAGGCCTCTGCCTGGACATCGTTTTAGCCCCGCAACGATCCTTCAAGTAGCTGAGAGTCCACAGGAGCCGAGGTTGAGAAACGAGCCCCAGGTCCACCGACCTGCCCTTCGCACACGATGGCCAGCCTTGGGGGCGGCTGGGGAGGGCGGAGGCCCTTCCTGCTCCCTCCGCCATCTGGGAGGTTGGCCAGGCCGGAGAGAGGGCTGAACAGGCCCCCGGAGATGCTCCAGCGGGAGCCCTGGGCGGGGACACCCTTGAAACATCCCCTCCCCGGGGTCGGCGGGGAGCGGGGCTGGGGCTCGACCTGGCGCCGAGGGCCCTGCAGCAGCTGCACCTGTGAAGGCTGTGACGCGGAGGCACTTCCAAACTCCTTACGAATGTGACCGATGGGATGGCGGGTGCGGGGCCTCAAGGGAGTCCCCGCGAGCGAGGAGCCCACGGTCCCTGTGACCGCGCCCCGTGCGCTCCACGGCTGGTCCTCGTGCCAGGCCCACTCTTCCCAACAACGCGTCAAGAAGTAGGAGATGGCACAAAAGATGGTGCTCTGGCCGATGGAAACGAACTCGTGAATCCAAGTAAATGTATGAAATGACTCCCCCTGAAAAGGAGGACTAGGAATTTCAACAAAGCTACATGACGAGGTGTCTCAGAGAGACCAGAATGTTCTAAGGGCAGGACTTCTCAACCCGGTGTTACTGATACTTCGGGACAATGGTCCTCTGTTGCAGGCCGCCCTGTGCCCTGCGGGACGGCGAGCTGTGACCAGCAAAACGTCTGCAGACTTTGCCAAATGTCCCCTGGGGGGCAAAATGTCCCCAGGCTGAGGCCCCCTGCTCTTGGGTCAGAGGTCTCATACTTTATCTTTAAACGACTCAAATGTTTCCTGAGATGGCACACAGGGCCCAGTAAGTACCACGGGGACCAGCGGGCTGCCCTGGGGGGAGCCACCCCCCTCCAGAGGGCGCACCTACGCTCCCATTCTAATCACCCTTGGAGGGGCAGGATGGGCCCCGGGGCAGAGCTGGATGCCGAAGCATCAGACATGAGCAGGTCTAGCCAGCCCACTGCAGGCGCCCACCAGCCGGGCTCGCCCAGCTGGGCAGACACATGGGATCAGGTCAGCCCGAGAGCACGAGCAGGGGTGTGGTCTGCAGAGGCCTGGCCTCTCGGGACCTTTGGGAACCAGGGGGCATCTCCAGGTTGGCCGAGACCCCCGAGGGAGCCTGGGTGGGGAGCATTTTGATGCTAGGTTTGTGCTTCCTTGCCAGGCAGCTATACTTCCCTCTAGCACTGCTGGAAAGCTCTAGAACTGTGGTCTCTGCGAGCAGACGTGTTTTTTTTAGAAGTTCTGTGAATCCTAAAATCCTGATTTCTATACTTCTTAGAGAATAAACAGCAAGACCACTTGGGGTTGAGGCCGAGCGCTGGAGAGAGGAGAGGCAGCTGGCGTGTACGCACATTTCCAGGACCAGGACGTAGCTGGTGGAGGTCTCGAAGGTGTCGAGGAGGCCAACAAGCAGCGGGTGTTGGAGGTTCTGCAGGATCCCAAGCTCGTGGGCGACCTGGTCGCGCTTCATCAACTTCTTGTTCACGAACTTAGTGGCCACTGCTCGTTTGGTGCCTTTCTGATCGCATTTCTTAACGACAGAGAATCTGCCCCTGGAAGACAGGTGGAGAAGATCATTTTCAGAGGACTCTGAGGGTGTCACGGAGAAAAGATTCTTTTAACCCAGGCAGCCTCCCCAGCTGGTGGCCCTGCTCTCCCCGGCCACCAGCGGAGGGGCTGCAGCCACGCGACGGCCCCAAGGAAGCCTGCCTGTGCCTGTGTCTATCCTGTCTCCTCTCCTCCCCTCCCAGAGGCGGGCTCCGTCTAGCCGAGGACAGCCACGTGATGTCCTCCCGCCGCTGAATGGAGCAGCCGTGACATTGTGACATTTACCAGGCGGCTTCCACCTTGCTCTCATGGAAACCTCGTCGCGTGAAGAAGCTTGCAACGGACTACTAGGTGGCCCCTGGGCACCCCATGCCTCCCACTTCGGACGGGAGCGTCGACTGTCATCCCCGTGTCTGTCTTGCCGCTGCAGGATGTGAGTCGGGGGGCTGGTAACTCATCTCTAGTTTGTGGTCTCCGGAGCTGCACCCAGAGAACCACATCCAGGAAGCCTCGGCTGCACCTCGACTGGATCCGGATAACAAGATCCTGGACCTCAAGCCTGAGCCGGCTGCCACGGTGGGATGAGATTCGGGGGCTGGGGAATGCAGACTGCGGGGAGGAAGGTGGGCACACTGCTTTGCCCCTCCTCCCACGGACAGACGGAGTCTCTTTCTCCTCCCTTGAACCTGGGCTGGCGGGTGGCTGTTTGCGTCCACAGAATGTGGACAAAGTGTGGTGGTTAATTTCTGAAGCTGGGCCCTGAGAGGCCGCAGCCTCTGCTTCTGCTCTCCCGGGCTGCGTCTGCCATCACACGAGGAGGCCCAGGGTGAACGTCTACGTGGAGAGAGGCCACAGACACGCAGGTGAGGCATGGGGGTGCCAGCTGACCGAGCCCAGGAGGGACCAAGAGAATAACTGTCCGGTCAGTGGCACGTTGCACAAAGTGATACATCTCTGCTGCTCCGGACAGCAGGGCTGAGCCTCGTGCGGCGACAGATGACTGACAGGCGCTTCGGGCTGATCCACACAGGCGTGTGCATGGATCCCTGCAGCCAGCGGACCAGGAATGGCCACCGGAGTGTACGAGGCTGCTGCGGGGGGGGGTTCTTGGAAAGCTTTTTAACGGGGACAAGCCCAGCTGTCATGCTTCTGACCTTCTTCTTGCCCTACGGGACGTGACAGGAGGTGTGGCTGAGTGCCGTGCCGCGGCAGAAGGGGCAGGGTGACGGAGGGCGCCGCTGAGCCACCGCCTGAGCCCTGGCTGCCGTCCGGAGGGGAACAGCCCCTCTCTGTCGAAGCCCCCTCTTGGTCTACGCAGGGGGACCCTAAATCTCCAAGCACAGCCGAGACCTGGAGGACACATTCAGCCCCTCTCAACTGGGTTCCAGAGAATAATGTCCCACGAGAAAGGGTCTGAGTGACTCTCCCCTGGATTCTCCCAAGGATGGGGCGTAGCTAGTGCTGCCCTGGACACGGAGCAGGAGGGAATTCGTCACATCACCGGACAGCTCACGGTATTGAGCCTTAACTCTCTCTTGGAACCTGCACTGGAAACCTCCTCCTCACTTCCTCAGTGTTTAATACCAAACGGCAATTACGGGCTACATTTCGGATGTCATACATCTAACTTCCAACTGCTGGCAAAATCCGCCGTTGAACTTTCTCTGTGGGCTCCTACAGAGTTGTGTCTCTCACTCTCGGGGCGGGGGGCTCCGGGTTTTCCACCATACCTGCCAAGCTCAGCCACTTCGCTGTAGAAGCAGTCAAAGTTGTCTTTCCAGGTCACCATGATGCCATCACTCCCTGGACCTGCAAGAAAGGCAGCATCTCCCTGAGCCTGGTGTACGGGGCGCCTCTCGGGGAAGGAGACTAGAGCCCTGCGCTGTCCAACGTGGCAGCTGCCCGGGCCGCTGAGCATCTGAACGGAGGCTCGTGGAAATGGAGACGCACCAGAAGTATAAAATCCACACGGCGCTGGGACTTAGTATGAGACAAAGATGGATTTATGTGACAGAAATAAACACACACTTGCTTTTCCATTATTTTCCCATTTGCACTTCCGTAAGACCATTCCTATGAACAGCGTTCTGTCTCCCTAAGCTCCCTTGCTTTCACCAGTGATTTGTTAAAAAAAAAAAAAAAAAAAAAAAAAAAAATCACCTGTATACTTTTTGTGACATCTTTTAAAAATTAGAACATTGGGGCTTCCCTGGTGGCGCAGTGGTTGAGAATCTGCCTGCCAATGCAGGGGACTCGGGTTCGAGCCCTGGTCTGGGAAGATCCCACATGCCGCGGAGCAACTGGGCCCGTGAGCCACAACTACTGAGCCTGCGCGTCTGGAGCCTGTGCTCCGCAAAAAGAGAGGCCGCGACAGTGAGAGGCCCGCGCACCGCGATGAAGAGTGGCCCCCGCTCGCCGCAACTAGGGAGAGCCCTCGCACAGAAACGAAGACCCAGCACAGCCAAAATAAATTAATTAATTAATTAAAAAAAAAAAATTAGAACATTGGTGATTCTCTACTGTCAAATTCAAAATTACCTTCCTTTCCTGCGCTGTGATCCAAAAACCAGAACCCTTCCCTTCTTTGACTTATGAGGTTAAAATATACGGGATTAAGATATACAGCATAAAAACTTCTAAAGACAATTCTGTTTACTTTCTACACACAGGGCACTCCTGGACTCAATTCATCTTTTAGTCCTTTTATTTATTTACTTACCATAGTTTTAAAAAATTGGTTTTATTTAATTTATTTAACTTATTTTAGTTCTTTAAGTGTCACTCTAGGAGGCTGCATCCTACACCTGGTGCAGCTGGAGGACCCAGGAGCAATCTCAGCAGCCCTGGACTGCACAGCTGGCACAGCTGGCCTCCTGTGAAATGGCAGCTGGGAATCAGCCGGTACGTGCTGCTTACTAAGCATCTGCATACGTCAAGCGCATCTACAGGAAATTCGAAAAGGCCTAAGATACGAGTTCTGCTGCCAGCAGCTCAGGGTTTAGCTGAGGAGAGAGATCAGACCTTGCTGGGCATGGAGAGAGCAAGGGCTTTAGTCCCACCAGGGTCGTGCTGTGCTCATGGAAGGGCTGGGAGGACACACCCTCTGGAAGGGTTGTTACGGTCTAGGACGGGTACAGAGCCTGCTCGGGGCTCACCCACACTCCCATCTTTCCTTTCTTTTAATTCTATTCTACATGAGACTGACTGAGGATAGCTTCTCTTAGAGCTAAAGCATCAACTGAACAATCGGACGAGTGAGAAGTTGGAGGCAAGAATGTGTTCCGAGCACAGGCTGCCTTGCTCCCACCTGGAGGCTGGACCGGAGGCTCACACGCTCAGTGGCCGTGGGCAGAAGCCCTCACCGTGCACCTCCCCTGCCCGAGGGCACCCGCCCGGGTGTCCCAGAGGCTGGCCTGCTCCTTGCAGCCCCCAAGTGACTTGTCACGTATCTCAGGCCACATTGAGAGTGTGTGGGGCTCGGGGTGCAGCTTACCTAGAACCCTCAGACTGGCTGAAGACGAGGCTGACCCCATGTCGTTCACTGCGATGCATGTGTAGATGCCGTCGTCCTCGGTGGTCACACCAACGATCTTCAGAGCGGCCTCTCCCAAGTCACTGCCACAGAGAAGGGCACACGGCGTTCAGAAAGGCTCAGCTCTCCCCGCCGCCAGCCCCCTGACCTCTCTCCTTCGGGGTCACAGGAAATGAGGAGCTCAAATGCTGATGGGCAATTTCAAGTGGGATTTCAATCCTAGCTGCACACCCAGGTATGACACCTTCCCTCATGGGAGACGTCCCAGGGCCAGAGGTGACCCAGGGAATCGGCCGCGTCAGTCCCAGTGGAATGAGGTCATGCTCACTGCCTGTGAAACTGACCCCCGAGGGGGCTTCCCTCACCTGTAGGAGATGCTGTAGTGACCATCGCTGTTCAAGGTGTTGTGTTCAGGGCCCTTCCAGGTGACCGAGGCCTTGGGGCGGCCACAGACCCGACACCTAAGAACAACGGTCTCCCCTGTCTCACACGTGACCTCGCTCAAGGGAATGACGAATTCTGGGGGAACTGCGCGAGAAAGGAGTCAGTGACGCTGGTCACCCAGCCCCCCTCTTGTGCCCACCAACCTCCCCCAACAAATGAATGAGATGCTGCCCAGGCCCAGAGCTCCACAGAAAACCGACGTCCACAGGCTACACTCGAGTGTCCTGAAATGCCCCGTAGACCTACCCTCTAAAGTCTACAAGAAAAAGAACAGAACTCACCGTCATAGATGTAGTTGGGATTGAGAAGCTGAAATGGAAAAAGCGCACAGCTATTAACCAGATACATGAGCTACTCTGAGATATACTGCTCCTATTCTAGGGCTACAGTTGTTGTTGAAAGATGAGAGGAAACACGACTTGGTTTGCCTGCGTATCAATCAAAACTGACCACGTTCCGACTGCCTTTGAACGTACTGGAAGGCTTCGTGTCACACAGATGGAGGAGAGATTGTTCTTCCTACGCACAAACGCACAAATGCTGCTTACACTCAGAGAAGCCCCGTTTACTCATCCTATGGGCTGAGT
This sequence comes from Eubalaena glacialis, assembly GCF_028564815.1. NCBI lineage: Eukaryota > Metazoa > Chordata > Mammalia > Artiodactyla > Balaenidae > Eubalaena > Eubalaena glacialis. The sequence goes on along the minus strand of NC_083719.1, from coordinate 12,383,552 downwards.
CCAGCAGGTCCCCGAACCGCCCCCTTCTGCAGAATGGCCAGGGCCCTGACTCAGGGGCCTCGAGTTGCCCTCAGGAGGTACCTCCTTTCTCCCCAGGCACAACCTGCACAGGTTTAAGGCAATCTGATTACAGGAGTAAAGTGGACTGAAGCACCCGCCGAGGGAATCTGCTGCAGCAGTGAACCTGCGTCTCGGTGTCTGGTCACGTCCCCTGTGGTCTGAGCCACAGCTGCTCTGTGCCCCGTCTGCTTCGGAGGTACCTAGTGTCTGCTCCCTCTGGGAATCCAGCAGCCTCCTTTGTAAGCTACGCATGCGCCCGCTCAGGGGTTCACCCGTATACCCGGCTCCTCGGAATACGTATGCATACCTGCGCCACACCGCCCCTGCGAGCCCCCTACAAAGCCCTGCGGGTCTGCTCACAGGGCAGAGAGAGGCGGGTTGCTGCCAGGCAAGGCTGGGCGCCAGGTCCACGACGGCTCCTCCTGGGCCGGCACCAGGCCTGCGTGCTCCCTGAGGAGCACAGGTTCCTGGAGACACCCGTGCTCACCTTCACAGATACCTTGTTGCTGAGTCCTTCCCGAGACTTCCGATAACCGTTCTCTAACTTGCCTTCCCGTTTGCCGTCTTTATCTTTTTTCTCAGATTTTTTCCTTAAACGGAGTGCTGTGTGCCAAGATGTTGACTTCCTAGGGGGACCACAACACATTGTTAGTATTACGCCTTCCTGGTGTTCAGCAAACAATTCCTGAAAGCACCAGAGAAAAGCAGACTGTCCAATTTACACGGATATAGGGTGGCTGAGATTCCTTTAGCAACAGTGATCTCTGAGAAGGAAAACTTTTCTGCCGTTCTCAGTGACCAGAGATAAAAGCCAAGTTTCTTAAATCAAATTTTAAGGATTAAATATAAAGGTGTCTGTGACGGTTAATTTTACGTATAACTTGACTGGACCTAAATATTTGGTCAAACATCATTCTGGGTGTTTCTGGATGAGATTAACATTTTAACTGGTAGAGTGAAGCAGACTGCCCTCCATAGCGTGGTGGGCCTCATCCAATCAGTTGAAGGCCTGAGTTGAACAAAAAAAGACCAGCCTCCCTGAACATGACGGAATTCTCCAGCAGAATACCTTCAGACTTTACCTGCACCACTGGCTCTCCTGGGCCCCCAGCCTGCTGGCCCACGGTGCAGGTCTCCACAACTGTATGGTTACAATCACCAGTCTCCACAACTGTATGGTTACAATAACCACCCCCTGACCACACATACACCCTATTGGTTCTGTTTCTCTGGAGAACCCTAGTACAGGGCCTAAGAATATTTTTGAGGAAACAAAGTATAAAATGGGATTCTTGAACAATGTACTAGAATAAAATATCTCTGTGTATCAAGGAGAAACAGGACAAGGGACCGTCATGGAAGACGGGCTCTTTGTAGCCTGAACTCAAGCCTGGACTCCCCATGGGGTGTAGGCACTTAGCCCAGAGGTTTGGGGCAGTGCTGGAAGGCTCGCCAGTCTGGGCTGCAAACCAGCCAGGGGTACTGCCATGCTTGGAGAGGAACGTGACCACCGCCTGTGCCTTTGAGTCTGGTCTTTTGGGTTGAAGCCTCTGGAGGCTTAAAAATCACAGTTTTGCAATGCTTCCACTGCCAGAAGCCATCTGGCTGGCATCTCCTACAGCCAGAGAGGTTCAGGGAAGGGCAGAGTTTGAAACCAGCCCCTGAATTCAGTTTTCTTTAAAGTAATGTTTAACGTGGCAAAATTGGTTTCAAGTTACTTGACTAAAGTAACCTGGTATACATAAGGCACGATGGTAGCGTCACCACACGGATCTTTAGCTGAAGCTTACGGACCGAGGATTTCAGCGATGCACCCTCAGCACGCCCGATACGCGTCAGGGGCCCTCGCAAAGTCCTCACCCCTCACCCAAGACCTCTGGGAACTAAAATATCGCGATGCTCTGTCTAGCGGCTTAAAAAAGCTATGTGTGTGCAAATGCAGGTTATTAGAAGAACCCGTCAGAACAGGTCTGAGAGGTGGAACCCGCCCCACCTTCACTGTGGGGCTCCACACTGTGTATAGAGATGACCTGCCTCAACAGACCACAGCACTGCTTTCTCTCAACGGGCTTCACCCTCCCAGGGCCTCTATGCCTCGTCGGTGCTCAGCACCGCCTGCCCCCCGCCCCGCCACGGCTGCCCCGCCACGGCTGCCCCGCCAGGCACTCACTTGAGAGTCCCGTCGGGGTTCTCCATGATGACTGCGCTGGTATGCCCCAGGACGAAGCCCGGAATCCAGCCCTCGGCTGCGGGGCACTGGTCAGTGGCGGCTCGGAACACCAGAAACATGTTCTGTTGATTGCTGGCCAGAATTTGAACGACCTCTCCTTGGTAGACGTTTATCTCATCCTCCTTCACTGCCGTGTAATCGTGTGTCACCAACATGGTGGAGACGTTGCTACTGCTGCTACTTTCACTCTGTAGAGGGAAAGATGAACAAAAAGGCAGAGGGGAACTGAAATGGGATCTGATGACACGAAGTCGCTCGTCAGCGTGCACCACGGCACGACGGCCCAGAGCAGGGCCCACTGGACGGACGCCTCCACACTCTTTAGCTAACTTGGTGCCTCTTTTTCAGTAACTGACCATCAGGATTTCTCTAGAAAGCAATTTAGGAACGATCTAAAAAAAATAAATCACAGCGATGATGACACTTTACTTTGGAAGCTCGATTATTTCAGTCCCACCTTCCCTGCGCCATCAGAGGAAGGGCTCATTCTCATGTTGATGCCACGCTGGGTTCCATCTATGTCACAGTCATGTCACTTCGACTGTCATGCTGCTGGCATCCCTAACCATTTCCACCTTTTTTCCCTTCTAAAGGAAGAATGCGGGACACCTGAAAAGCAGACCAACTACTGTCCTGCTCTCATGGAGAGTTGCTCTGCCTCCTGTACGTATCCCTGGGTGGGTGGTCCTCCTGTGAGCGTGATGATTCAACCGTCCTGAAGGTGCGGCCGTGATGGGGACGGCATAGCATCGCAGAGCAGCTGTGGACACCACTGGCCTCACAACTCAAGTTTCGGGGACAGCCCCTGGCGTGGGAAAGTCTATCTTCCCCTTATCTTGGAGTCCCAGTGGTACCCAATGTCTTCAGGTCACCACTGTGCCTTTAGTGTCCATCACAGTGACTGACACGTAGCAGGCACTCAATACGTGTCCAGTAACTCACTCAATGGGGCAAGACTGCAAAAGTTAAACACAGATCATTTCTCAAGACCATCTACTCAGGTTCACAAGCTGAGTGGTGTCAGCTGCTGAGCAGAAGAAACACAAATGGTGTTTGTCCCAAGCTGTCATTTACCAAGTGACCCCTGTGTTCCAGGGGAGGAGGAGGAAGCTGAGACCTCCAAATCCTGAGCTACATCTTGTTCAGTCCCCTCTGTCAACAGCTGGGATGTGGAAGTGGTGTCAGGCGCCCCACTGGCTTGTTCTCAGGGGCTCCCACCGAAGATGCTGTCTGGCCATTCACGGCTTCCCAGGGCTCTGCTGCTTCCCTCCGCTGGTCTCTCAGATGTCTGGGGCAGGTCCTGGGTCGGTGTAGACGGCGATTGTCAGAAACCTTGCCATACGCCTGACAGCTCTGGGCTACTGAGCTGGTACTGGGACACACCGAAGTAGACGGCTGACCACGGTCAAGGAGCCTGTGTGCTGGGAATTCCAGGGGCCAGGACTTTAGGCCCACAGTGGGTGGTGAAGTTAAATACACCGGAGTGCCAGGTTCTCGGTCCTGTCGCGGCTGAGGAGTCTGGTACGTGTTCCCGTCCCTCATGGATGTCCACGTCGGGCTTTGGCCTGTGCACAACCCTTCATGCAATTTTATCCTTTTAGCATGACTTACATAGCAACACCCGATAGTGTTGAGACTACAAAGCCACATTTGCTAGAAAATGTAAACAAAACCAACTTCTGTGGCACGGCTCTTTTTTATCATATAGCGTACCACCCTTTGTCTCGTAATGCGAGTATTTTGCCACGATAATGATAGCTATTAGTAGTTTCTGAAATCCTCCTATGTCCCGGTCTAAGTATGAGGCATTTAAAAATCGATCTCAATTAACGCCAGTGAGCACGATCACCACTCCCTTACAGAGTGGAGGTTAGGAATTTGCACGGGTCACCCGGCCTCTGAGAGAAAGGCAGGGCTGTCCTTCTATTGCTGCCTGGGTGGGCGGCTGCATGGAGGTTCTGCATCCACGTTTGGGGGCTGGCGCAGTCACTGCCTGGGTTGATCCACATCCACTCCACTCTTGCTCTCAGCAGAACTTTCCAGAAGGTGTGCGTTAAAGGAGGAAGAAGGACCTGGGCCGTGGGTTAGGCACAGCTGCTGGGCTGTGACCGCAGACAGCTTCACGGAAGCAGACAAGGAGGGAGGCGGCCGCAGCTGACCGCCAGGGGGATAAGATAGTCTGAATGGGTGGGAGCAGGCAGGGCGGTAGTTCTTCTTAACCGAAAAACGTAAGAGTCCTCGAGGACACTTTCGTGCCCATTCTAAGCCTCTCGTGGTCTTCCCAGGTCTCCAGGGCATTTCTGTAAGGCACTTGGACTCACTGGCAGTTTCCCTTTCCAGGTTACCAATCACGTAAGAAACAGTGAGAGGCAGAAATAAAAGCCACCTTTTGCGACCTAAAACCTGCCAGAAGGTGTGCCGCATGCGACGGTGCTGGCCTCAGAGTAAGCATCCCGGGGGGAGCCAGGCAGGGCCGGGAACCGAGCACGCTCACGGGGGGCGCAGAGACCAGCACGGGCTCCCACGCTGGGGTGGGTGAGGGTTCCCTCTGAAGCACAGGCTCCAAGAACTCCTCAGGCGCTTAGGGGAAAGTGTCCAGGTTAGGGTGGGCTGAAGAGCTGCTCCCTCGGCCGGTTTCGGAGGGGGTCTCGGCTGCGAGGCCGCGCCTGCACCCCGAACCCTCAACTAGGTGCTGGCAGGTGCAGCACCACTGGGTCTCTGCATCTCTTCCTCTGGCTGAAACCGTGCTGACGCTCTCCTGCACACCCAGCATTTCAGAGCTAACTGGAGGTGGAGGTCCAGGCTCCTCTGCAGGACATGGGCAGGCACCATGACCGGGACGCTGGTGACGGCCACCGCAGAGGAGGCCCGCCCTGACCGCTTATTTCTGAGAATGAGACTACAGGGTACATGTACCAAGACCCGTTTTTCAATTTCTTCCTCAGTTAAGTATAAAGACCGAGGTTAACAAAATACATAACAAAAAATAGGAGGAACGAAAAAGGCCATGTCCACCCAAACAAGGCATTAACGGAAGTCCAGAGGAAAGAGAGAGACATGCAAAAGCCGGATTGCTTTCTTTCTTTCTTTCTTTTTTTATAAAGAGAGACACAGACCCTTTTAGGGAAATGTATTTAAAAATTTACAAAGCCATCAAACACACACGCATTAGAACAGTTCTATTCCCTCACGCATGCCTTTAGGAAGGTGTTACGGGTCAGACCACCTGCCGTGTGGGAAGCAGTCGGGTAGGACAGGGAGGAAGCCAGAGGATGGGGGCAAAGACCCCCAGTAACCCTTCTGCTGAGAACGCGGACAGTGACCGGCGACGCCCCGCGGCGCCCGCAGCCCGCACTGCGCCCCCTGCCGGACAGAGCGCGGGTGCTCGGAATCCAGCCTGCCTGCGCCTCCGCTCCCAGCCGCCGGCCAGAGCCCAACATCCAGGGGCCCTAAAGCAGTCTGTCTCTCTTCCACAGTGAAACTTTTCCTTTCTTTTTTTTTGGGGGGGGGGGGAATATTTCCACTGGAGAGATTCCTTCCCCCCACTGTGTCAGCTTAGCTTGCTTTGAGTTGCCGTTGGAAATTTCTTGAGGGATTTTTTTTTTCTTTTTTCAGCAGATGAGTCAAAAACGCTGCAAAGATTAATTTAAGGCATAAAAGGGCACAACCAAGCGACGAGAAGAAAGCTTAGAGTGTACAGGTTTCAGTTGACGCAGGAGGTAGACAGCAGGGGCACGGACGCCCCTAAAAAAAGTGTGCGAGGAAGGCAGGCGCGAGAGAGGAAGTTCCCAGATACGCTGCTGCTCGGAAAACGTGAGAGGCTTAGAGATGCTGCATTCGGAAGGTTAATGATGTGCTTTCCCGTATTAAGGAGACACAAACAAAGCAAGGAGCGAGTTAGTAGAGATGAGAGCGCGCCGTCCGCCGGCGGGAGCAGGAGGTTAGAAGGCGTCCCCGCGTGTCCGCGCGGCCAGGGCACAGGGCGGACGGAGCTGGTGACCGCGGCGCAGCGGCCGGGAGCCCGGAGTTAGTACGAGGACAGCGGCGGCCACGCGGGAGGTTTAGCAGAAGAGCCGCGGGACAGAGGCAGCGGGGCGGGCGGGCGGAGGCGGCCGGGCGCGCTTACCCCATTGCTCTGGGTGGACTGCACGGACTGCTCGCTGGCCGAGGAGCACGTGCTCATGCGGTCCGTGTCCTTGCTGGGGGCCGCGTGGCGCTGCGCCTGCCGCTGGAGGGAGTCACTGTCCCCCGGGAAGGTGAAGGAGCCGGGCCGGCTGGCGGGGGAGGCGGGGATGGAGCTCCAGAAGGAGCCCCCCTTCTGCAGGGGGCTGCTGGGGGGCAAGGGCTCCTTGCCGAACGGAGAGGGGAACGCAGCGGAGAGAGGAGAGTTCAGAGGCGAGATGGCCCCGGGCCTGGGCTTGCCCGGCGGCAGGGAGCCCGGGCCGCTCCGCGCCTCCTTGGCGGGTCCGTCCTGATGCGCGCTCGCGGCGTTCCCGGCCGCCTTCCGGGGGCTCTCCAGCACCTTCATCTTGGGGATCGCCTCCGCTTCTCGCTCGGGACCTTCGGGCTCTCCACTGAGGGGCGCCCTGGCGGGCTGGCCGGCCTCCGGGGCGGGGCTGCTGCTGGGAGGAGGCAGTGACGGGCCGGGAGTGGACATACCTGACATCTTGTCTGCCTCTGCCTGGTTCGAGGCTGCAGAGGAGACCAGCACGGGGGAGTGGTGTCTGACAGGCTGGGGGATCCGGGAGGGCCTGCTTCTGCTCGCGCTGGGGAGGCCGCCGCAGCTGCCGGGACCGCCGCTGTGGTTGCTGCCTGCGCCGCCGCCGCCGCCACTGCCGCCGCCGCCGCTGCTGGGGGCCCCGCCGCTGCCCCCGCCGCTGCCCCCGCCGCCGCCCCCCCCGCTGTGGTTCCTCTGATACTCGATGGGTGATGTCAAGGCTGCAAGACACAGAAGAGACTCAGTCAGGGCACCGAGAAAAGGACGGTCACAGGGGCGGAGGGAAAAGGGGGCACGATGAATGGAAAGGGAGCACTGGCTTAATGGCCCAGGGTCAAGTCACAGGGTGGCCACCAACTTCCAGTCACCGTCATCCAGAAACCCCCACCCACCCTCCAGGCAGCAGGCTGACACCACCCATCAGGGAAGGCAAAAGAAAAGCTCTTAAATTTAACTACTCTCCTGTTCATGAACGAGCTAAACTGGCCCCGTCAAGGGCGTGTGCGAGGGGGGAGGGAGCAGACGTACGGGGTGACGGAGGAGGTGCGCTGCGGCGGGGAGAAGTTTACTGCCCAGGAGCAGCCAGCACAGCCTAAGCATCTCCGCCAAGTGACAAGGAGTGGAATCGGCCTGGAGCATCCCAGGCAGATGGCCAGGGTCAACGGTGAGGCCCAGGGCTGCCAGGGGAGATTCAGCCGGGACTCCACTGGTCCCAGCTGGCTCCCGCGCTGGGAAAGCTTAGTCCAGCTGCCGCAAAGGTCTTTGTTAAACCAGGGAGCAGTTAGGCAAAGAAGAACCTGGCTGGGGGTTACCCCACGCGGAGGTGGTGTTAGAGACCACCACCCTGGGAAGGGAAGGAGCTCCACAAACCCTTGTGGGTCGTGAAGCTGTCCCATCTCCGGGCTTTAGTGATTCAGTTACAGCATCATCTGCAGGAAAATGCAGGAAACACGCCAGATAAGATATATGGAAACACCAACACAAATTCTTAAAGAGCTAAAACCTTTGAGACGTATGACAATCAGATGTAGCCCCTTCCTGCCTGGGAGGCATCAGGCAGATGTGAAGGAGCATTCTGGAGCCAAACGACACTTGACAAGCTCTGTGTTGGCTGTGGCCCCCGCTCACAGGGCGAACGGGAGAGCAAAGTGGGGCAGCAGGCCCGGAGCCCACTCCATTCCCGACCTCCTTCAACCCTCGGGAAGAGTATCATCATCGGTCTCTAGGCTGAGTGCGCGCCCAGGAAACGTGAACAGCACGGCCCACTCACGCCTGCAATTCGGGAGGCGGTTCATTTTATTTTAAAGAAGATGGTGAAAGTTTAGAGATTTCCCAGTAGTTACCTGCTATGGACAGGCATTCAGTGCAGCACTTAAGAACGACACATTTAAAGAGACCTGCATTCGCTCACAGTCACGGGAGCAAAACTGTTTTCTCCGCACACAGGAACCGTCCCCCCAGCCGGCCAGCCCCAGCCATCGAGTTCTAACTGCACATGGAAGAAATGCTCAGGCTACAGTCTGGACGGGAGCCTGGAGTTAACACTCGGGCAGCTGATTACCCCTTGGCCAAAAATGCCATGTGACCTTGACTTTTCACTGAGTGCCTGTGTTCCTGGCTCCTGAATGTCACTCGAGGTATGGGGGTGGTTTTATGTGACACAGAGATTACAGCATCCTACTGGACCGGGGTGTAGACACAGAACACGGGCATGGAGAAAAGGACAAAGACATGACATTGAATGAGTATCTAGCTTCTCACTGAATTTGACGCTCTTCACTAACCACCAAATTAAAACCAGAGTACAAGTCAGCGGCCACCAAGAGAAGCCAGCAGTTTCAGGTCAGGAATATAAAGAGTCGAACTGTCTGCAATGTTAAGGTCAGTGCGGTCACTCTCCCTGTGGAGAAGACCTTTCCCCGAGGTGGCTGGCACCTTACTACTGTCCTGTGTTATACTGTATTATTACCGTATTGCTCCTCTAAAATCACTCATGTCATGGAAGTGGGAAGGAAGAAAGATGTCTTGTTTTTATAATGAGGAGGGTGGTGTAGATGTACAATGTGGTCAAACACAAATTTTAAAGTTGCACGCAAGAATGTCTCCAACATCTTTGGCCAATTACATCTGCTGCCTTAGTTTTTCTCATGCATTTCTTTCCCAGGACAGGGCTCTGGGTGCATGTGGTACGAGAGCCTGTGGGACAGGGTGAATAGTACAGTGGTGAGGGGCACATGGCTGCTCTGAATCTCGACTTTGCCACCAGCAACTCGTGGGACTTGGAGTGAATTACGAATCCACTTTGTGCCTCAGCTTCGTCGTCTATAAAATGGGAATAATATCACTACTTGCCACTTTGGGTCGTTCTGAAGATGAAATGAAGCAATATATATGGACAGTGCTTAGATCAGAGCCTGGTCCACAGTAAGTGCTCAGTAAGTCCTGTCATTCCTAGTCGTGTGTAATAGTGGGGAGACGAGAATTAGGAATGTGTACATTAGGGAAAGAAAACACGTGCCCAGTAACAACACACATTACCATTTAAAAAATTGCGCTGGTTTTCTAAGATTTGGTTGATTTCATGGATCCACGCTTGCCGAACACTTGGACTGGATGAATGCAAGATGAAGGTCTCCACCACGTCACCCGTCCTTGATGTCAGAGCAAATTTACAGGGATCATTTTCCACGTTTTCCTCCAGGCAAAGGCAACTCATCTGAAAAAAAATTAAAGCATTAGTCACAATGGTCAAAAGGTAGAAGCAACCCGAGTGTCCATCAACAGCTGAATGGATAATCAAAACGTAGTCTGTATATACAAAGGACTATTATTCAGCCTTAAAAAGGAAAGACACTCTGTCACAGGCTACAACACGGGTGGGCCTGGAGGACACTATGCTACGTGAAGGGGGCCAGCCATAGACAACACTGCTATGATTCCACTTAGATGAGGCACCTGGGGTAGTCAGATTCCTCGAGACGGTAAGCAGAAGGGTGGCTGCAGGGCTGCGGGGATGGAATGGGGAGCTAGTGCTTAATGAGGGTGAGTTTTACTTTTACACGATGAAAAGAGTCCTGGAGATGGATGGTGGTGATGGCTGCACGACAGTGAGAACATACTTAATGCCAGTGGGCTGTGCACTGAAAAATGGTTAAGATGGCAAACTTTATGTTACGAGGTACCACAATAAAAAAACTAAAGCACATTTATTTCCACTGGTCAAGTGCAAAGTGAAGTTCATCCCAGGTCAGAACTGAAACCACCACTTTTTGGTTGCGCTGCCATTTTTACTGCCTCAGAAATCATTGTCTTGCCTTTTTATGACTCCTTTAACTCAGGTACATGGGGATGACCAGGGGTTTAACTAGTAGCCTAAACAGTTAACTAGAAAGGTTAACCTGCTGGGACCTCAGGCCTCCTCTGTCTCACCCTTGGTTTGTCCCCTTTACAAGACTCGGGGCCATTTGCAGTCATTTTATTTGTCTTTTTCTTCTCTCAGAGAGCAAGCCAACCTACCTTGTCCATCCCTACAGCCCCTGCCCAGCTCTGAGGGCACAGTAGGTCCTTGCTGAATGGGGAAGAGAAGAAGACTCTGGGTAAGCTACCTTGTCCATCCCTACAGCCCCTGCCCAGCTCTGAGGGCAGAGTAGGTCCTTGCTGAATGGGGAAGAGAAGAAGACCCTGGGTAAGCTATCCTCTGAACTTAAATAATTTTACATGGTCCTAGAGAAGATGGAGCACAAAAACTAACCACGATGAGGCCTTCTCATTGTGGTAAAAATGAACGCTGCAGCCACATGTGTAAGACATCAGCCACTGGGGAATACAGACAGTAGACAGATGGAGTGAATTTAAAGGTTCTGAAACGTATTAGAAAATTCTCTAAATATTTACTAAACTAAAGATCAGGACATGTCATAAGAAAGAAACAGTTTATCAGCATGATGGGTACCTGCGTTAACACATGAGAAAACAGGCAAACACAAGTTACCTTGATACTGTTCTTGAACAGGAATCCTGGCACGGAGAAGCCCTTTTTTTTATCGAGCGGCTCACTGAAAATGACGATCTGCTCAAAGAGGAACACCCGCCTCTCTTTGCATCGAGGCAGAAGCCCCGTGTCTTGGTCCGTGACCAAGAACGTGTCCTGCAAGAGCAGCTTGCCCTGGGCAACAATTTTACCCTAGAACACGGAGAAGGGGGCAAAGAAATAGGAGAAGAAAACATTGCATTCGAAGTTAAAACACAGGAAGTTCTGTTTTTTAGCTTTCCTCCCACAGAATGCTACATTTTAAATATATTTTTCTTGTATTAATTTATACAGCATAAACATTTCTTTCACTAAAATGAGGTCTTAGCTCCAAACAGAAAAATCATCTAAATAAAATTCTTGCCAACCTCTGTGTAAATCACTGGGCTCAGTTACAGTCAAAGACTGAAAGTGGATCTAAGGATCTAGTTCACAGTGGAAGAATGCTTCTCAAGGTGCGGTCCGCGGCCCGGTGGCACCAGCACCCCTGGTGGGATCCGCTCAGAAAAGCACAGGAGCCTGGGTTTTCAGAAGCTCTCCAGGAGAGCCTGTGTATGCTTTTTTGGAGAACCACAGCACCAGCACGTTAAACCCAAATCTCTAGCAAAACAGTAGGCAAGAAAAGTAAAACCTTCCCGTCTTCTTACTCAATAGTCAAATTGAAAAAAAAAAAAAAAAAAAAAAAAAAAAGGCTTCTGGTTCTGAATATCTTTAGGATACTAATAGGTAATATGTAATCTGAGTAGACTGTCAACTCATAGAAAAGTCTGTAGACTAACGATGAGCACAGTGACCCTGCGGTCAAACTCCCAGGGCTGACAGATGACAGAAGGACGGGCGCCCTGCTTTCCACTACGCCTCATGCCAGGGAAGGAAACTCCGCTCCTGCAGCAGCAGAGGGCCCAAGAGACAGAGTCCTGCCTGTTCCCGCCACGAGGCACTGGGCTTTGAGCAGAGGAAGGTCCCCCCCAAAGCAAATCAAATGCACCAAAAGAAGTTGAAAGAAAATATCAATCAGATTGAAGGACGGTGAGAGAAGCCAGAAAACCAAGCAAAAAGGATCAGCTTTCTCCAGGTGGAGACAAAGAATCCGAGACCAAAGAAAGTGATGGCAGCCAGAGGCCGAGTTTAAAGAAGAACAGCCGCATTACGTCAAATCCTTGCAGCCGCCCGACGTTCATCATGTCGTTGCAGCGCTTGGGGACGATGCACATGACCTCCACGGCTCTCTGCGGGGCGGGGCGGGGCGGGGGGAAAGCAGAGTAAGTGTTCGGTTCCAGAGGGCAAGGCTGGAGCACTAACCCTCAAATGCCTCTCCTCCATCAGTTCCTCCCCGTCCCCGCCCGCTGGCGTGCAGAGGGCACATCTGGGGCTGGGTAGACCCGCCGTCACCCACCGCCCCCACCCCTCCCAGGGACAGGCTGCTTCAGGGACGCGCGGGGATTGAGAGAGGAGCCCAGGGCCCGGGGGTGTGAGTACCTCTAGCTCCGACGTATCCAGGCTGGCTTTTTTGGAATACTTGAGGAAGTCCTGCAAGGGAAATGGAGAGAAGGGCATGACAAGGGTGATGGTCGCACAGCAGTAACCTTTTTGATCACGTGAGACACCAGGCGCTGGGCTAATCCTCGTTTTTTCCTCCCAGTAACACAAAGAAAAGGTATCCTTTTGTGGATTTCAAGGCACAGTAGAGCAAAGTCAGACCAGATCTATCTAAGCAGGTCATGGTTCCTGTTTCACTCCAAGACAAGCGCTCATCTCTCTTTACATCCAGGTTCTAAGTTTTATACATGAAGGAATGTCAGCACCTTTAACAGTCACTTTTATTGTGGAAAATGGTGTGACTTTGCCTTCAGTGGTGCTTAGGAATTTGAATCAATCAAGGGCTACTGCTGAGCCCACAGAGAGTAATAGGCAGGGATTAAATATTTAATTTGATCTGGAGCCCCAAGAAGATGAGAAAACATGTAAGGTGGATAGAGCCCAAGAAAGCTTATTAGTATTCAAGATCACGGACCTGTTGGTTCAGAACCTGATGTAAATGAAAAACTGAGAAAATAGTGTAAGGTGCCTTATTAAATTTTAAAAAATTTACTCAAATATTTCAGATCAGAAATGACAAGACGGCTTCATATTTTTTATAGAAAAGATTCCCGTCACCTGCCAAACCCTTCCATCCCCTCACGAGTCTTGTCCTCCCGCCAAATGGGCTCCTGCCCCCAGCACGGGCACTGGCAAAGCCTCACCTTCAGCAGCAGCTGGTACTTCATGATTCTCTGCACTGGTTTGATCAGCAAATCTGTGAGCTGCAGCCTGTGGCCAAGGCGCTGCTTTAAGTCCTGTGGTTTCAAAGTAGAAAGAAGGATCTTAAGTTTTGTCTTTTAAAGTCCCTGTAACTGTCAGAAATGCTAACTAACTACACTGCAGTAGAAGTAACTACTTCTAGAAAAGAGTAAAAAAGAGAAAAGATGCCGCGCTGCACACAACCAACAAGTGCTGTGCCTTCGCTCAGAATGTCCAAGTTTGACTCTGGAACCTTTCTGAGCTGTTTTTCAAAACAGTCTTTTATGCTTGCCCAAAGTGGCCTTCTCTCAATTGCTTTCTTTTATTCACACAAACAAATATTTTATTTCTAGGCCAGAAGTCTAGATCATGAATTATTCTGAATTTGAAATGAGCCTTAAGTTTGAAATCGATTTTTAAAACCCCTTATTTTAACCATGACCCCAGTCCTCTGAATACTAAGGGATACGATCACAGCTTGAATTTACACTTGTTTCTCTGATTTATAGGAAAGAAATACAGGTTCAGAACTCATATAACTGAGGCTAAATTTCCTGAGGATTGCTTAATGTCCTGGGAAACAAATGATATTTCAATTTTTTGAAATCAACTGTAACAAAGGATTCAGAAATACTTTGTTTGTAACTTAGGTCTTACCTCAAAAAAGGTATCGATGTATTCTGAGACAATGTGCTCAGACTTTGGTTTATTTTGACAATAAACTATGTACATGTGCAACCTTCTCTCCTAGGAATGAAAGGCAAACAGATGGGTTAGAACACAGGCGCACATGCACGTGTCAGCTCATTCATAAAGGAACGTTTCTTAAAACCCCATACTTTACCTGGCAAATACGAGAGGCAGTGAAAGGACACAGTTCTTAATATTAAACGAAGAATCATTCTCCCCCCTTCAAACCCTGCCAGTGGTCCCAGGAAGCCTGGCTCTTTTCAGGAGTTTAGAAAAACCTCTTTACTCTCAAATACTGAAGGCAGCGAGCCATCCCTTAATGCCCTGATCCTCAAAGTGTGGTGTGCACACCCCTGGGGTCCCTGAAGCCTTGCAGGGACCCATTAGATCAAAACTATTTTCCAAACAATACTAAGCTGTCATCTGCCCTTTCTGTTGTGCTACCATTTGCAGTGATGTGCAAAACCAGTGGTGGGAGAAACTGCTGGCATCTTAGCAAATATCCTTCACTGCTATACAGGCCAGTTTCACCTAAGGATGTCCTTGAAGAAGTGATAAAAATTCATTGTATTAAAACTCAGCCATGGGGACTTCTCTGGTGGCGCAGTGGTTAAGAATCCGCCTGCCAATACAGGGGACACAGGTTCGAGCCCTGGTCCGGGAAGATCCCACATGCTGCGGAGCAACTAAGCCCGTGCGCCACAACTACTGAGCCTGCGCTCTAGAGCCCGCGAGCCACAGCTACTGAGCCCACATGCCACAACTACTGAAGCCTGAGCGCCTACAGCCTGTGCTCTGCAACAAAAGAAGCCCACGCACCGCAACGAAGAGTAGCCCCCGCTCGCCACAACTATAGAAAGCCCGTGTGCAGCAACGAAGACCCAAGGCAGCCATACATACATACACATACATACATAAATAAATACCCCCCCCAAAAAAACCCTCAGCTATGGACTATACATCTTTTTAACGTTCCTGTAACAAAATGGAGATCCTCGTGACACTTGTGCCATGTGCTACAGTAGTCAAGGCAAAGCCCTCGTGTGGCTGAGCCATGAGCTGAACCGACTCGACTGCTTGTTTTCATGGACCATTTTTACTTGAAAGAATGATGGACACACACTATAATTATTTACACGTGGGTATCTGGTAGACACTTTCCTGAATATGAATAAAATAAGCCTGTCGTTTCAAGGCAAACAACCTGCAATGTCTATTAATAATGAAAACTTGAGCTTTCAAGCAAAAAATTATACTTTTGGAAAACATGGATCTGCTACCTGGAACTTGACAATACTTAAAGACTTTTCTGAAGAGATGGGCGGTGATGTGAACAAATCTGATTTTTTGATACTGTTTGTTGAAATGTTTCAACATCTGGAAGATCTGTCTGAATCAGTGAACCAGAATTTACAATGCAGGATGTCACAAGCTGGTGCAGGGGTAAAACAGCCTTTAAGTGTGAGACAGTTCAATGGCTTTTAGTGCAACAGCAAGAGAGAAGTTCACCAATGGGTTTTCAGATTCCAAGTTGCGACTAACCTTTAAGAAATTCTCACTTGTTGAGTTTTGATGTAGTATCTAAGAAAATTATAATTATCAGAAAAGGCTATTAAAACACTCATCCCTTTCCATCCAAATATCTGTGTGAGGATGGATTTTTTTCATAAATTTTAACTAAAAAACATACTACAGTAGGTTCAATACAGAAACTGATATAAAAATGTATCTGTCTTCTATTAAGCCAGACATTAAGGAGATCTGCAAAAAAAAAAAAAGTCCTGGTCTCTAATTTTTTGAAAATAGTATTTTTTTCCCAGAAAAACCCCCAAACCTTTATTGTTAACATGCTTCTTTTAGATACACACAAAAATTTGGTTACTATATTAAACCCACTGCACGTCTCGATACATCACCACCTGCACCAGACACTTGTTTGCCTACAGACATCCCCAAACGTTCCTCCTTCTGGTCTGGCTCTGGTCCCCTTCTGACCATCCTGTACTGTTTGTGAGCTGAACAGCCAACTGGGGCCAGGTGACTGGGAAAGCTGATCATTCACATGTAGAATAGCAACGGGGGATTTTGAGTCCAACTCGCTGACATTGTACAGTTTGATTTTATTCTTAATATAAGCACTTCTGTAACCTACAAATGAGTTATCCTTTAATCTGACAAGCCAATTACTAAATATGACAATACAGAACAGAATATAAATAATGCTATTGTACTTACATGTTTAACAAAAAGGGATCCTAGTTTTTCCGGATCTTCAAGGCACTTCTCCAACTCTCCTAAAAAAAAGCTGAAATGAAAGGAGAAATATTAGAACCATTTCCAATCTGGCCTTCTAATTTTAGATTGAGATTTATATTTTCAAAATATTCTGTTTTGACACAAACAATTGGGAAGTATAAAGTATATGCTTAACAAATATAATGCACACTGAAAACATTTTGTTAGGACAGAAAGCAAAAAGAGACACAGTTTTACAAGGCAAGGCAGAGTGAGACATCCCTTGATTGGCAAACTTCCCCTCCTCTGGATAATCAACCTTTTTGTCTCCTTTTGTTTTTAAATGACACAAACAATAATATCCCATCTGAATATGGGGTAAAAAATAAATGTTTCAAAGCAATTGGTCATTTTTCTTTCTAAAAACTTGGTCCTCGTACCTGTTTCATATTCTTTCCATGGTAGTTTTTAGGAGGCTCAAATTGGATAATAACAGATATAAAATACTGAATGTTACCTGGGCCAGCTTTATAAAGTTTTCTCAAATATTATCAAAATCAACTTCTAGGTTGCAAATATTAGCTTCCATTAAGATGAGAATTAGGTTGCAATCCACAGAAACAAAATAGCTGTGGACAACTACTCTTCACTTCTTCTGGGCCATAGTAGCTGGTAAGATGTATGCCCACCTTAATTATCACTTACATATGTTGATATTTGTATCTGGTATTTTACTAACCTGCAAACCAGTACACCAATAAATGCTACGTTGAACTGCCTTGCACTTGAGGATTCAATATCCCCTAGTTCTGCGCACACCACGGCAGACACCACATTGCCGGGAGCAATTTCTCTGTCTGGTCGTCCCAGGAGCCTTGTGCCGTTTCCCCTTCCCTGTCACAGCTTAAAACCAGCCTTGGGAGCAGATGACTAGATAATAGCACCAAATATCCTTTTTTAAAAAATAGGTTTCACTGTAGATTAGGACAGGTGTGGCAAGGTACTGGGATCAAATTTGATTTTCATGGGCAATCATGTCTACTTTCCCCATTAAAGCTGACTTGAAAAAACTCTCTAACAGTAATTTGTATTTATTAAAGAGGTGGCTGCAATTCTAATTAGAAACACTCATCGAGTCTCACTCTATGCAGATGTTATTCTAAGTGCTTTACATGTATTAACTCAGTCACTCTTCACAAAAGTCCCATGAGGAAGGTAACACCATGACCCACGTTGTGTAGAGGAAAGGATGGAGGCAAAGAGAGGGGAAGCAAAGGGCTCGGGGTCAGGACCATGCTGTGAACCCAGGCGGTCAGGCTCGGTGCCCGGGCTTCCAGCCTTCCCAACACGGGCACCTGGATGGATCAGCACAAAGAAGGTAAGAGACTTTCTCTTGCTGTGAAATGCAACCAGAAAAGGCCTCGGAACACCAGCTACCTCCATGGGGCCACATAGGTAAGGAAATGAATCAACAAATATCCTTTCTCGTTCACTTGACGTGATGCGGTTTACTGGGTGATGACAGACTGTCCACCAATGAGCATGGTATGTATTTTACGTACTCTCTGTGCCAGTCGTAAATCTGATGGATGTTGCCAAACACAATCTTGTCTTTGCCTTTCATGTCATCGGGAACGCCATCTTCTTTCATAAGTGCCATGTAGCCCTAAAATTAAATATTTAAAGATAAGATTATTTCATTGAACATGTTTGAATCAAGTAATGGTTTACTGACTGAGAGCCACAAAGGATAAAAGAGACATACTTTTATGTCACTGTCTTGTAAACCAGCTCTTTATTTAAGAACAAAAACCCTTTGTGAAATGTGTCCTTAACTGGCCCTTGAAATACAGTTACATTCATTGACATGATTTTCTCTCCCTCAACTATTTAGCATTTAAAGATCAAAACTCTTCTGAGGAATTGGAAAGTTTAAATAAATGTAAATGGTTTCATAAAACAAATCATCTTGTCAGCTTGTAAAGATTAAATATTTGGCCAAAAGCATATTTCCTCTGTTCTCGGTACTGATCTGATATAAACAGATTTTCTTTTCTTTTTGGATTATTTACATAATTTGTTAAATAAGGATTTAACAACATACTTTTCACAAATTGATTTTTAACAACAGTTGATTAACTATGTTGCTAAAATGTGGTTTAAAACTTCTATATAACTTGAATGTGATTCAGCCTGTACAAGAAGCTCTGAAGTTTTCAAGTTATTGTTAGTAATGATTACAGACATGTCAAGCATGTTTAAATCTTTATGTTATGCAATTAACTGTAATAGGCATTACTTTTAATGGAATGTACATCCAAAAAGTATTGCCCTGTACATATTTGCAAAGTTGAAAGAATAAGTGATAAAGTTTTATATTATAAAAATAGCTTTTTGATAAGTTGAGTTTATTAATATGATTATGCCCTAAAGTTAATGGCAGGGACAAGCCTAGAGAGAGCCCTTGATTTAGTATGAAAGGCAGTGGTTTTGCTATGGGTACAAAGTGCGTATCAACTTCTGGTCAGTGAAAGTGGTGACATATTCGTTCTGTGAAAACTACAAGCAAATGGCCTGGGGTGGTAGCCACAGACCAAGCTCTGAACCCAGGTGGATTCAGGATGTAACTGAATCCATAGCTGGTCACATTGACTTTTCAACCAATGATGTCCTCATTTCTGTGGTGATACCCACTCTTGTAAAATAATTAAAGGCCAGATTTCCATATAAGAAATTCAATGGTTGGAGATAATATTTACAAACTTAATTATACAAAGAAGAGACTATGTCAAGATGCACCGTGCAAAAAAGAAGCCTTTAAAAAGTGAATACCGATTGTTGAGATAATTGGCTAAATTTTATTTTTCAGAAATATTTTGTTGGTTGTTGTTATTGTGTTTTGTTTTAGTCAAAAATATTTTTAAAGCTTTTGAGAAGGTATCGGCTTTCAATTGTGCAGTACAACACCCCCGTGGCAACCCTCAGGGCGGATACAGGTTATCACATCTCTGAAACACACACCTCCACCACGCAGCCGAGGTCCCGCACATAGTCACGTTCTGTCTCCACTAATTCTTGCAAAACGTAGCTGAAAAAAGAGAGAAAAAAGTGTTTACCACCTACAATCCAAGGAATTTTCTGAATGAATTCATCCGCCCTTTTGCTTTTGTCAGGTCAGATTCTGCAGGGGCGGCTGTGAAGTGACCTCTCAAACTTGCACAAGTGGATCTCCAATTCTTGTGTGTCCCCAGTCACTGACAGGTTCATGTGGGTGACCCACGGGTGCTGCAGAGGTCACAAGACACCTTGCATTCCGGGTGAGTTCACACCACCGGCCTCTGATCACGTGTACGAGAACAAAAGCAGCACAGACATAACTTTGTTATAAAGGCATGATGCTAAAGGAAGTAGGGTTTTTGCTTGTTTGTGTTTTCATGATAAAGTCATTTTAAGCTTCGTTGGACATACAAAAGAAATTTAACTCAGATGTTTAAAGCCTTGGGTCTGACCACATCATTCAAAAGTATTTCTTTTCGTAAGGTTCAGTAACCGTTTAAGGCCACTCAGATAATAGAAGACAATTCCTGGATCGGTTAGAGCAAACAACCTCAGTTGACCTAAAAAGGTTCGTTGGTTGGTTGGTTGGTTTGTTCATTCATTCATTCAGCCAACACTGGCCAGGCACCTCCTATGCACCCGATGCCACTCTAGGTGCTGGGGTACAGCACTCAATAAAACCAAGTCTCTGTACTCATACAGCTGGTAAGTTTTTTCCTCTTCTCCAAATGCAATTTTAAACCCTTTGTAATATTCTTCAAGACTTTTTAACTGAAACTGAAAAGCTCTACCACTAAGGTATGTTTCAAGTTTTGGGGACTGCATTTAATTTTATGTTATCTTCTTTTTTCTTCACAACTATGTGTATAATACAAAGTACGGCAGTTTCTCACCAGAAGTGACAAAGAATATTCTTGTATCATTCTTATTTATAAATAAAGTATAATATACAAATAAAACAATAAAAGCTGCAGCTATGGCTTACTGCGCCCTCTTGAGGTTCTGAGTACTTTGCAAACAAACGTACAATCGCTCGGCGAGAGACCCTGGGTCTCCTCCTCGTGTGACTCAGAGATGAATCCCAGCCACAGCTCTGTAGGTGACAAAGCCAGGAGGGAAGCCACCAAACAACGACAATGAGAACACTTCTTACTGCCGTCTCTTTAAAGAGCTGGATTTCCTCTCTTCCATCTCATCAATGGGCGAGGAGGAGGACAGAAGGGAGTTGTCTGAAGGGTTGAAGGAGGGGCTGCTACTTCCTCCCTGGTCGACGAGGAGTGAGCTGGGACGATCCTCCAGCGCCTACAAGAAACCAGATCGCCAGTCAGGCCTCCTGCCCACACAGTGCGTGAGGCTGAAATTAGGGCCAGAAAATCTCACACGTCAGAAAATACCGAAGGCCTGATTACAACACTATAGAGTCTATGTGCGTGAAATCACATCGCATTTAACAACAAAACCCCCAGCATTAATTCTGAAACTGAGTAAGAGGAGCTGCACAGAAGAGGAAAGTTAGAATGAAAAGAACGGTGGATTTATACCCGTTAATATATTCTGTTCCTGGTTACCAAATAATTAGAAACAATACCACAGACCGTACCCATTTCAAATCTAGCCCTTTTCTTTCCGGTTGTATTCCTGCCACATGAAAGCATGACCATGTCAGAAGTGTGTGCAGTCGCCTCGTTCAGGCCGGTGTACCCAGACACACTGCCCACATTCCTGGCCGGTGGACCATGCAGCATCATTAGCAAACCTATAGTTTAATTAAACAGACTCGTACTTCAACGCACGGAGACCATGCAGCTAAAATTAATCTCTAACTCTGTGACACTCGCAACTTTCTTCTTCCTCAGGAAGTGGTTGCCATGCCAATCTTGAACACAGCTTTTTCGGTGATCAATAAATCCGTGACTTGAATATTGATGACTTTCCTCCCTGGGTTAGTGTGACAATGATCAGCAACTGATTACTTTCTAATTGGTACATATTAATTTTCTCTCTTAACCTGAATTCACAAAACTACTAGGGGTATAGGTGATAGTGTCTTTCTTTTAAATTGAAATATAGTTGATCTACAATGTCGTGTTAGTTTCAGGTATCCAGCAAAGTGATTCAGCTATACCTATATGTTTTTTTTCTTTTCCATTACAGGTTATTACAAGATATTGAATAGTTTCCTGTAGGTCCTTGCTGTTTATCTATTTGATATATAGAAGTATGTACCTGTTAATCCCAAACTCCTAATTTATCCCTCCCCGCCACCTTTCCCCTTTGGTAACCGTAAGTTTGTTTTCTATGTCTCTGAGTCTATTTGTTTTGTAAATAAGTTCATTTGTATAATTTTTTAAGATTCCATATATAAGTGATATCATATATTTGTCTTTCTCTCTCTGACTTACTTCACTTAGTATGATAATCTCTAGTTGCATCCATGTTGCTGCAAATGGCATTATTTCATTCTTTTTTTTTTAATGTCTGAGTAATACTCCATTGTGTATATATACCACATCTTCTTTATCCATTCATCTGTCGATGGGTATTTAGGTTGCTTCCATGTCTTGGCTATTGTAAATAGAGCTGCAGTGAATGTTGTGGTGCGTGTATCTTTTTGAATTAGAGTTTTCATCTTTTCTGGGTATATGCCCAGGAGTGGGATTGCTGGGTCATATGGTAGTTCTACTTTTAGTTTTTGAAGGAACCTCCATACTGTTCTCCATATTGGCTGTACCAATTTACATTCCCACCAACAGTGTAGGAGGATTCCCTTTTCTCCACACCCTTTGATGATGGCTATTCTGACCAGTGTGAGGTGAAACCTCATTGTAGTTTTGATTTGCATTCTCTGATAATAAGCGATGTTGAGCATCTTTTCACATGCCTGTTGGCCATCTCTCTGTTTTCTTTGGAGAAATGTTTATTTAGGTCTTCTGCTCATTTTTTGATTGGTTTTTTTTTTTTTTTTTTGATATTGAGCTGCATGAGCTGTTTGTATATTTTGGAGATTAATCCCTTGTCAGTCACATCATTTGCAAATAGGTGATAGTTCTTTTAAATTTTTCAAAGCACCCTGGCTGGACAGAGATGATCAAAAGGTATTTCAGCAACTTAACTGGGAAAATGTGATTTACTTCTCTTCAAACAAAAACCCAGTAAAACTACAAGAACACTTAATATTTCCTATCATATTAAAACCTCTAATGCTTGTCCTATTTCCCCCCTAAGAGTAACAGGCTGAAGCGGACGCCATCACCGAGCACAGCTTTGAGAACACCAAGTCTGCGCCTGCAATCTTGTTCACCAAACCCACGATGCTGTGCAAACACACCAACTCTTGCTCTTAGTTATGAAAAACAGTTAAGGAACGGGGTCTGACGGGAAAGTAGCATTCTGATTTTTAAATAAATAGCTCTTGACCTCTAGTGGAAGTGCACGTTTCGTGGTAGCAGCAGGGCCTGGTCCATGCGCGTGGGTCCCGGAGGCCTTGGACAGGAGACTCAGGAGACTGGAGGCTGGAGGACGAGGGGAGGGAGCAGCGGCGCTGTCTCCTGCCCAGATGTGCAAGGAAACAGCCGAAGCTCGTTAGCTTTAATTACGGTCACTTGAACGGTGAGCAAAGAGAGAGACAAGAAAGGTTCCAGATGGCCGCTCACGCAGAGGAGCGGGTGGGGAGGCCCCGTCTGGACCTGCCCCAGCGGCATCCAGGCTCCTTCCGCTGCCTCTCCTGGACGTGCTGGTGTGGACCCCGGTGGGTGGCCAGGGGGGGTGCAGGCGCGCCCCCAGGCTGCAGTCACGCTTGTGCCGTCCACTCCTGGCCGCCCAGCGGCTCTCCCACCGACTGTGCGTGAGTGAAAAGGCTCAAAGCTGCCCCGGAGCTGGAATCACTGGGACTTCACAGGTTCGGATGAATTATCTGTGAAACCTTCTGGGTTGGGCGGGTTTTTGTGGGTAAGTTCTTGTCAACTTTCCCTGTTTCTTACATGAAGAGAGACTATCCGTGCAGACCTAGCTCTTCTGAGGTTAGTTTTGGTAAATTATATTTTCTTAAGAAACTGCCCATTTCATCCAGGTTTTCAAATTTGCTTTCAAAGAGCTGAACAAAGTAACGTGCCATGATTGTTTCAATTCCCTCAGTTTATCTTTCCTTTGTAATTTCTTATTTTGTGAATTTGGGCTATTTTCTTCGGAAGCTTACCTGAAGTCCATGTGTTTTGAAAGAACAAATTTTGGGTTTTATTTCTTATTCTATTTTTCTGTTTTCCAACTCATTCATTTCTGCTTTTATCTCTGTGAATTCATTCCTCCTGCTTTTTTAAAAAAAATTTTGTTGTTCTTCTAATATCTTGAGCTACATGTTTATTTCATTATTTTCATTCTTTCTTGTATCTCCCTTTATATTCAGATCAACAAAGAGAAGAAAACTCCAAAGTCAGATTCAGTCCCTGCAGCTGTCAGCCGCCATTGCCCACACCTTCCAATACTGATCAGGAACGTGGAGGTGGAGAGAGAGGCGAATTCCAAGCAAAGGTGTGCAGGGTGGTTTTTCCTTTTCAGGCGGAATCCTCAGGTTCAGGGCGAGGAGAGTCAGTTCCCTGAACACACACTGCACGACAGCAGGACACCTTCTCCCCTCGCCTCCCCAGACCACTGCACACACAGCTTTGGAGGGATAACAATTCAGCGTTCAAATCCGATCACCAAGTCACGAGAGCCTAAGAGACGGCCCTCAGGAAAACAAACAGGAAGACCAAGGGGCCACGGCACACGGTGAAATATGCAGGAGTAACTCAGAGTCATGGGAGCATGACAGTGAAGGATAGTAAAATGGTTCACCAGAGGTTTTAGTGACAAAAAGTACTTCCTGTTTGAGGATTAGTGACCAGGCACCAAGGGAGAGTTATGTTTCCCCTGAACTAGAAAAAGAGGGCAGAATTTAGATTACATTCCATGGAGAATGAAGAAGAGATGAGCTCACCATAAAAAGCCTAAATATGGTTCTCCAACGGGGAGGGAAGGCACGAGTGAGCGCCCAGGTGGAGGGAACCTGGCTGGGAGCTTAACAAACAGCAGTCGCTTTACCATCCCCTGCTTCCAGCTGAGAGATGGGCTCAGAGAGGCGGAAGCAGTCAGTAGGAGAGTCTGAACCCACATCTATCTGATTCCAAAACCTACGCCCTTTCCACTCTGCCAACAGCTTTACGCCCATTAACTTCGGAAGAGACATAAGTGAGTAGAAATAAGTCAGTTTCAATGGATAAAGTTTAATTATTCACAACTTAAAAGGGGGAGTAAACCAGTAAGAGCTGAGAGACCAGCCACAGAACTCCTCTCCATCTGAAGTCCATCTGAATTAATTACACATGAATCTCAGCCCACTTACAATGGAATCCATTCAAATACCTGCAGAATGATGACTCGCAGGTTGACAAAGTGTTGTCTTACAACATTCCTTGGGAAAACTACTTAAATTATTAGACAAAAATGATTTTAATGATCATATAACTGATGTGTATAAACGGCTGTTTTTAAAATGTTTAAGGATGTTTAAGAATGCTTGAAAACTCATTAGATATAATTTAAGCATCTTTTTAGACCATTAATCAACTCGTCTCTCAAAAAGATAGCCAGGATGTGGTTTAGCTCAGTTCCTACTGACATGATCCCGAATTTTTGACCAGTGGAGTCAAGTTCTTGACTTATTTACCAAGTCCTAGCAGCCCTCCTGCCTAACGTCTTGTCTAAGCTCGAAGCCCACTGCGTCCTTCTCAGATCACAGCACAGAACACCAAGCAGGGGGAATTCCAGCTACGGCAGGGCAATACCTGTCAGTCTGAATTTTGGATACAATTCCCCATTGGACCTAGTCAACCAGCCTCATTAGAAGCTGCTTAGGGGTGGGTGGGAGAAGAAACTGGAGTTACATACATGGTACCTAGTTAATACTGGCTTTGGAAGATAAATTCCTAACTTTAAAGAAGTGCAGCTAACTCTTGAACAATGCAGGGGTTGGGATGCTGACTCGCTGTATACGTGGTTCCTCGGTATCTGTGGTTCTGATTCTGTGGATTCAACCCAGGGCAGACTGTGTTGTACTAGAGTATTCACTATTGAAAAAAATCTGCATATAAGTGGACCCATGAAATTCAAACCGATGTTGTTTAAGGATCAATTGTATACCCTTTGATCTAGCAATTCCAGTGCTGGAAATTTACCCTACAGGTTTAATCACACATATAAATGACAGTGGATGTTTACAATGGTGAAAATTGAAAACAATAGATATATATTATTATGAATTTATTTAAATAAATTATATAGTAGACTTCTATCTCTGCCCCTTACTAGCTGGTCAAGTTTTTAAGCATTCTGTATGCCTCAGTTTTCTCATCTGTAAAATGAGAATAGGACAGTACACGCCTACCTTGTAGGGCTGCTGTGGGGAGTATATACAAAGAAACTGTCTGGAGGGAAACACATCAAACTCTTATGGAGAATGGAATGTGGGAGAGGCCGAGGGTTTTCACTTTAGGAGGTGCGACTTTTAAAAGATGTTGTAGGGTAGCAGGATATACTAGTCTAAAATGTTGTTACCATTACTGGTTTTTCTATTTCACAGGAAAACTAAAGAAACACAGAAACTTATTGATTTGAATCAGTTAGAAACAATGCAAACCTGTCTAACTTCAATGAGTCAACATTTGATTTGGGGCTTTTATTAAATGAATCCATCTTGACCAACTGGCAACAGAGAGGTCACAAAAAGAATAAAGCCCTTATACAGCAATGCAAACCCTTCTCTCTCATACACTGCAAACCCAAGTGAAAGATCTCAGAGACAGCAAGAGAGACTCCCAGTGGTACCTGTTGAGTCCAATGACCCTGTGCACAACTTTGGACAAGACTGGAGTTGACCACATTGGCTATGACGGTCCCAGCACTGCAGACAATGTGGGTGTAGGAAAGGACTGACCTTGGCTCCTGGGAGGTCCCTCTAAGCCCGTGGAATGTCCTGCCTGATGAAGTCTTTGTTTACCGGGGGCTCTTGGGCTAAGACAGACAGTCTACGTTAACAACGTGACTTTGGGTGAGGGCTTTGGTCCACGTCCTCTCTTAATCCCCGGAGAGGCAGGGGACAAGGGTGAGCCATGTGAGCTCACCCTCGTGTACGTGACTGAGCCCAAATAAAAACTCTGAACACCAAGGCTCGGCGGGGCGGGGGCAGGGTGTCCTGGCTGGTGATACCCTGCACGTATCATCACACACTGTGCGAGGCGGGGACAGTCAGCGTTGTGCACATGACTCCACTGGGAGAGGACAATGGCAGCTTGAACCTGACCCTCCTGGACCTGCTCCTGCACCCCTCCCCTGGCTGATCTTCACCTGTGTCTTTTCATGGCAATGAACCGCAACTGCGGCTTCTCTAAGTTCTGTAAGTCCTTCAAGCCAATTACTGAACCTGAGGGTGGTCCTGGGCTTCCCGAACTCCGTCCTGCAGACCAGAGCCACACCTGGACGAGGGCCCGCCCGCCTACAAGCAGCACCCTGGAGCAACTTCCTGCCCTCAGCCTGAGTCTCTGGGAAGCCTTACCATCTTGCTTTTCACGAGTTCCTCGATCGCACTGACAAGCTCGGCTGCGCTCGGCGTTTCGGAGCTGGTGGGGCGGACTAATAACCGAGAAGAGGCCTATGGAGGAAGTTGAGAAAAAGAGAGGGGGAGGGAAATGCCTCGTGTTAGTCACTGGGCAGACAGAATTCTCCTGCAAGCTCAATCTCCTTCTAAAAGTAATTCCAGACAAAAAGACCACAAGTTTGTCTTTGTTTGCATTTATTTAAAGCCATCTTTTAAAATTTACAATATTCTGACATGAAATACTAAATAGGACCTGTCTGGGATACATGTGGAAAGCAGACAAAGTCTGTTTTTAATCCGCAGTCATGTACCATCAGAATGTTTTTCAAAGAGGTGACTGGGCACGGGAAAATTCTAACTTTTGCAACTGCTGACTAGGCTACTGGTTAAGGAGGAAAAGGCAGAGAATCTGATCAACGGAAGAGTGAAAGGCTTAAGGGCTAATGAGTGAACCCTTTAAAAAATCGGGAAACAAAACTGGATACTAAAAATGGCTTTACTGTGTGGATGGGGTTAAAAGAAAGAAACAAGAAAAGGAAAGGAACCGGGAGCACCGGCCAAACAGGGAAGAGGGGGACAAGCTCACCATTTTCTGTGCCATCCACTTCCCCAGTGACTAGTGCAGAGGACAGGAGATCTGTGGCCTCACAAGCTATCAGATGCCACTTACGGCTAGAGTCGGGGTGTACAGGGGTGGACAGGTAAGGAGTCTGGGGGAGGGGCTACTGAGTTCGAGTTTCAGTAATTAGCAAACACGCTGTGTTTGCAGATTACTTGCACCGTTAATTTACTGGAAACTAGAAGAGGGGTGTAATATGAACCTTGCTTCATATTAAGGACAGCAGAGATGCATGTGACACACGGCTAGCTGTCCTAACGATGCATGTCTCACAGCAGACAGATACGGATTTGTACATTTACAACAAGGCTGTTACAATACGGATCCAGATATGCACTTGGCAAAACAAATGTTGGCTTGGTCTAATGAAATCTGGAAGATGAGGTGAAGAAAACAAGGAAAAAATTCAAATGGAGAGGTAAGGAAACTGAGCCAAAACAGACACAGAACACAAATCAACATAATGCTGCAGTGAAAGTTTACAAAAAGAGAAAACAGAACAAAACAAAACATTAGTCACAAGATAATATACTCTCTGGGAACATCACTATAGACTTTTGTAAAAGAAGAATTTCTATGGGTAATACCCAATGAGGTAACACAATAACCAATAAATGATTTTGGTAAACAGAAGAATATAGTGCAATCCACTCTTTCAATGGAGAAAAATACCCTCTTATTTGGTGAATAAGTCAACCAGGCCTGGCACCTCACTTTCGGCTAACCATCCAGATTTACACAATTCCAGTTTTCTGCTTTTAAAGAGGTATGGCTTAGAACGCTACAAAATAACCGAGGAGTTGTCAGAGCCTGGCTTCCTGGCAGGTCTGCTCTGGGCAGTGGGGCGCGAGCTTCTCTCCCATCTCAGGCCACCCTGCCCACCCCCATGGCATGGGGTCTGCACCTCAGATGCCCTCCAAACCCCAGACTCGAACCCAAGCTCCCTCCTTCTGCCAAGCCCACTGCGCCCCTGCTCTGCACTGAGGGCCCCGGAGGAGGAGGGGGAGGAGGAGTTCTACAGAGAAGGCGCCTTAGGTTACGAATAACGCGTGATCGGCCTCGGCCTCACGGCCGTCGATCACTGAGCCAGGGCGACCCCGGGTCATCACGCACGGGCCCATCCAGCGAGCGACTCTGTTAGCACTGAGGGAAGTCAGGGAAGGAAAAAGGGGAAGAAGGGGGAAAACTGACGAAAACATCTGTTTTATTCAGAAACCTTAGTTTCTGCCAAAAAAAAAAAAAAAAAAAAAATCACCAGTAATGACTCCATAGGATGGTTTTCAACACCTGCCAGTTTGGAGAAGCAGGATGGGCCAGAATGCGAGAGGATGTATAAGCCACAGTTACCAGGTTTCCTTCTTGATATTTTAGGGTTGTACAGAGTAATTTTAGATTATGTAAGAACTCAAAAAAACCCAGAAAACAAAAAATAAGATTTACTTGGCTTGAAGCCTCTGCATACATCCAAAGAGGAAATTCATGGCTTTGAACTGATTCCTACACTTTGACAAACTCCAGTTTGACCCAGATGTTTGCCATGTTGGAAAAAGGAACTGGACAGCAATACCATTCCACCTGAAAAACCACACCTGTGTGCAGACACCTAACAGAGAGAACCAGATGGGCTCGTGTGCGTTCAGGACGCAATCACGCAGGTGGCGTGCGACTTCCCTGCCCTCTCAGGGACCCTGGTTAGTACAGTGAGAAAAATTAAAATGACTTGAAAAGTAGCAATTACGAAGGCATCCATGAAAAATGCACTGAACGTATTTACACACGCACACGTGTACGAGAGACTGCGTGTGTTCCTACAGCTTGGTCTAAACGGCCTTTGCTAGCTATACTTTTGGGGTGAAAGGCATCTTCCAGGTGCCTTTTCACAGCCCGGGTCGCTCTCTACATCCTGCAAGGAGGCTGGGGCACAGCGGCAGGCAACCGCCAGGCCCTCTCCTGGCGAGGCTTGGTGTGGGCGTGGGCCCCCCTTACCTTGTCGTCCTGTGAATCCGGCTGGAGCAGGCTGTGCTGCTGGATGGCCATGGGCGGGGGCAGGGGCACGGCGTCGGCCCCCTCCTCCCCTTCTTCCTCTCCGCAGCTCTGCATGCCCGAGGACGAGGACTTGGAGAGCGTGCCGCTGCTCAGGCCCTCGTTCCGGCCTCTCTGAAACCAGACCGACATTCTCCCATTGGAACCCGGCCCTGACTGTCAACGTCAGTTCACAGAAACTGAGCCCTCAGGGGTTAACTGGAAAAGCACAGCCGGGATCGAAACTGAGAGCAGAAATCAAGCACAAGCTCCTTCCAACCCTGACGGGAGCTTCCACTCCCGCCAGCGACCCAGCTCCCTCGCTTGCCAACTTGGACGAGGGAAGGGCCACTGAGAGTGTCTTTGGAAGGGACTGCCAACGTTAACCGTTAGGCTCTGAACACATCTGATCTTCAAGAAGCCAATTTAAAAAGAAGGTTCAAAAATTTGAACCATAACCCTTAGTTTCTCTAGTCTCATACTTCACTTTTTGTTACTTTGCTCAAATAAAACTCACTGACATCAGGAGGGCATAAAGAAAAACAGAATTCAAGGTGTATTTTAAGAATCTGAATTAAGTATTCCCATTAATTTTCCCCTATTCTTACTTTCAGATAAAAATTTCAGCTTTTCATTTCTATCACGAGGACACAGTATATAAAACAGATAGATGAGGACATAAATGAACCACACGCTCCAGTGAAAACCCACGGCAAAAACACGCCCAGGAAAAAAAGCAGCAGAAACACCACATCTGCAAAATAAATTGAACGATACAAATCCTGTCTTCTCTTTCTCTCTCTCTCTCTCTCTGCCTTTTTTTGAGTCTGTGAGGGAACTGGGGGATAGGGGTCCAAGTTAAAAACTCTGAGGGCCCCTCACTGACACCACACTGCTGAAGGCCCATCTTGGGGATCATGAAGGAATTCGGTTCCTTGCAGTATAATTTTAAGCTCCCACCTCCTCCAAAAAAGGGGAAATTAAAAATAATTCCTGGCTGACCTACATACATTTATCTTCGATGACATGGGAATAATCCAGGGTTTACTGCTGGGTTAGCAAAGTATATTAACTGTGTGCTTTCTACTCAGGACAAGACAAAAGCATGAATATATATGAATACGGGGGCAGGGGTAGTGGTGGAGATAACTGGAGGATGCAAACATTCCCTTAGCCCTTCCAAGTCCAAAACTGGTGCTTTCCTTGCAAAATGCTGCTCCCGTGGTTGACTGCTAACCTCAGGGGCCACTTAAATCTTTTGCCTCCCGGGAGGCGCCCCTGGCTTTGCCTGTGATGGAGGTGAGAGGGGGCTAAGGTGGCCGGGCACCACGTTCTCCTGAAGCAGGTGGGGTTGCCCACGGTCCTCTGGTTTCTTGATCCGAGGCCACGCGTGGGTCCCTCACTCTAGACACTGCTGGAGGAACTGAGCGGGGCTCTGACCCTGGTCCTTTCCAGAACGTAGGGAAAACCACCCAACGAGCGTACGCACTGTTCCCACAACTTGGAGGGAGATGCCAGAGGCCCTGACCTCTTCCGCCGTCTCGTCCTGCGGGGTGGCCGCACTGTCGTCCGAGTCCTTCTGCGAGCCGGCGTCGGCGCTCTTGCGGACCTCCCTGCTCTTCTTGTGCTTGTGGGCCAGCTTCTTCACGTGCCCGTCGGCCTTGCCGCTGCTCAGCCGCCGCACCGGGCTCGTCAGCCACTTGCGCAGCGTGTTGCCTGGGCGCTTGGGGCCCGGGGAGCTCTGCGCCCCCATCATGTGGGGCTGGAGGGAGGCCACGGAGGCGGGCGGGCTGGCATCGTTGCTGGAGACGGACAGCGAGTCTGCGGGGCGAGAGAGAAACAAGTGTGGCTGGCAGCCCCCCAAGTCCTGGCTGGTGCCACTGTGCCGATGAGCAGCGTCACCACCCAGGTGAACACCAAGTTCGGGGGCCGCCGGGAGCTGTGTCTGGTGGCTCTGCCCTGGGGGGGAATGTCCAGGGAGACCCGACCCACATGCTCACCCATCAAATGGCTCCCCAACTTGAGCTTTGCTAGAGGTGATTTTTCTCCAGGTGTACTGCCCCCTCCAAAAACCCCCAAGTCACCAATCCTGGAGACCAGCATCATTATCGCACAGGCTCAAAATGTCACTGTCACTTAAAATATCACAGACATTGGAGGACACACTGTTTGAATAATTTTCACCCATTTTCTTGATAGACAAGAACCAAGAAAGAATGGCTTAAAGAAGAATTTAAAGGAAATTAAAAACTAATCCTGGTGGATAAATGTACAGTTTCACTCACTCCCAGTGAATAAAAGTACCACTCAATAAATAAACATGGGCTTCCTTGGTGGCGCAGTGGTTAAGAATCCGCCTGCCAATGCAGGGGACACGGGTTCGAGCCCTGGTTCGGGAAGATCCCACATGCCGCGGAGCAGCTAAGCCCGTGCACCACAACTACTGAGCCTGCGCTCTAGAGCCCACGAGCCACAGCTACTGAAGCCCGCGTGCCTAGAGCCCGTGCACCGCAACGAAGAGTAGCCCCCGCTCGCCGCAACTAGAGAAAACCCACGCGCAGCAACAAAGACCCAATGCAGCCAAAAATAAATAAATAAAAAATAAAATAAAATGTTTTTAAAAATAAATAAATAAACAAACACAAGTACAGGCACACCTTGGGGACGTCGTAGGTTCGGTTCCAGACCACTGCCATAAAGCCAATATCGCAATAAAGTGAGTCACAAATTTTTTGGTTTCCCAGGGCATATAAAAGTTACGTTTCCACTTATTGTAGTCTATTCAGTGCCCAATAGCATTGTCTAAAAAAATGTACATACTTTAATTAAAAAATATTTTATTGTTAAAAAATGCTAACCATCATCTGAACTTTCAGTGAGCTGTAATCTTTTTGCTGGTGGAGGGTTTGAAAAATTGTAAGACTCAACAAAATGTGACACAGAGACATGAAGCGAGCAAATGCCATTGGAAAAATGGCTCCAACGGACTTGCTCGATGCAGAGTTGCCACAAACCTTCAATTAGTTAAAAATGCGGCATCTGTGAAGTACAGAAAAACAAAGTGCAATAAAACGAGGTATACTTGTATGTATGTATACGTGCGTGGGTGTATAAATCAGTATAGACGTGAGCTGGTCAGGCATTGTGACAAACGGCACCCTTCTAGAAAGTTCAGTGTGGAAGGGTAAAGCTGGCTGGTTCACTGGGAAATCCGGCCCCTTGTTTCCCAGCCGTTCTCTGGAACTACACAGGCATCTGCAGACCCTGCTCTCAGCCTCAGCAAAGTTACTTCACGTGTTGGAGAAAATACCAGTAACACTTAACAAAACAACAACACATTTTAAAAAGAAATGTGAGTAGCAGAAACCTTCCTCAAGTAACCAAAATGTTACTTGAAAATATATCCAAATGAATCTTCTCACTGGATTTGAAAAATTAAATATAGTCGACCCTGAGTTGCTAATTTTTCAGGAGAAAAAAGGAGATACAAACACACTTAGGTAACAGCTGACACTCGACAGATCTGTGGAATTACGTGAGACTTTGTTTTACAAACAGAAGACCAGTGACCTGGGACACTTCTTGGCCCTTTCCCGAGCACTGGACTCCGGAGGGCTCCTCCCACAGCAAAATGGAATAAAACGCTTCACTTTAGGAAATGGAAGAGCAAGATCATTCACTATGCTTGTTATTTTCTTAAATCTTAATAAGTCTTGAAAATAAATTAAAATTAATCTTCAAAAAGATGATTTCATACAGCTACCTGTATTAGCTGTATTTACCTCTGCGGCACTGGAGACCATTACCTGCTGCAGTGAAAAAGCAAGACAGTTAACTCCTCCCAGTCATGTGATTACACGTACGAGAGAGTTGACAGCGGTTTCCCACTCACGCGCGGACGCCCGGGCGAGACAGCGGAGCGCCGTCTGACTGCTGCCCGTGCCCTCCTCGGCTGAGCCTCGCAGGGGAGAGGGTATGATCTTCCATCAACAGATGACGCGTTTCAAGCTGGATCGCTCATTCTTAAAAGTCTAGATGTTCTCAGAGGCAGACTCGGGCTCAATACAGCATTTCCCCCCTCCTCGTGTATGTATGTGTGTGTGCGCATATATTTTTATTTTATTTCTTTTCATAGAAGAGTGACTAAAACGTCCCCACGTCAGCCTTGTTTTCCTCAGGTACCGTCGGGAAGAGGTAGCAGAACGAAGCCATGAAGTTAACAACGCGCCTGCTGTAAAGAGCTTCCTGGGGACTTTCTCAGGTGCTGACTTAGGGTAAAGGGCAAACAAGGCAGGCACGGTCGCTACCCTCGGGCACTCCTGCTGCAGTGACAACAGGAAGGACAGAAGGAAGAGGAGGGGTTGGACAATCCACATGTAGATGATACTTTATTCAGCTAAAGTTTTTCTAAGTACCAACTATCAGTATTAGCAAGGCACTGTGCTGGCCACAGCAGGGGACATATTTCATAGTCGTTTACTGTGCGTTTACTGTGCTGGGACGCAGAGCCAAGCCCTGTACTTGCCACCGGACAGCGATGAATAAACCTACATCCTTTACCCAGGGGATCCACCTGCAGGGCTTTCAGTGATCACATAACCATCACTCAGGCAGAACTGTGACACTTCATGCTGTAAGCGAGTACAAACCCTGGTAGAGGTTGAGAAGAAGGGGAATGAGGTGGAGGGATCACGGAGGCCTTCGTAAAGGAGGTGACGCTGAAGCTGGCCTTTGAAGGAGCTGGGCCTGAATAACCCATTAGGAGGAGCTCACAAGGGCATAAGCTCCAGGAGGGCGGGGGCCTCGTCCGACGTGTCTCTGGAGGTGTGCCCAGGGCCTGGCGCGGTGCCTGGCGTACAGCAGGCACCTATGAAGTATCGACTGGAAACAGCAGAAATCCCAGCCCAGAGAAACAGAGCAAGCTGACCCACAGCCCTATTCTCGGGACGGGTGTTTCTTCGAGGAACAGTCACTCAGCCGAGCAAGCACACAAGACGGAGAACCACGAAGGTGGCGCCCGGGTGGAGGAGGGGGGGCGTCCCCGACAGGTGACGAGCATCCGTGACAGAGCTCCGTGGTAGGAAAACGACAGAGGCAGACTTGCTTTCATAAAACCAAATCAACTGCAGGCCTTAACGTCACCAGCAGAACCCTCACACGTCCCAAGTGAGGCGACACCGCCTAAGACAACAAACGAACCTTCCACGTGTCTGGGTGCCTAAAAGCGAGCATCTGGGGGGACGCAGCATGGGAGCAACGCGGCACATAATACGAACCTTCAGTGAAGAGGCCGCCCACCAGGAGACCTGACACGGTCTCTGTGTCCCCCAAACGTGCGGGGTCATGGAGAAGTGAGAGCTCTGGGCCGGGGGGGGGCAGCTGAGGGCCGTCGCCCCGACACGGAGACCTCGCCCCCGGTCAGCAGCCCCAGCGGCCTTAGGCGGCACGAGGCGATGAACTGCAGTCCATCACCAGCGCCTCATGGGACCCAGCTGGCTTTGCAAGTGTGATTCTCAGGGCATCCCTGC
Organism: Eubalaena glacialis; assembly: GCF_028564815.1. Taxonomy (NCBI): domain Eukaryota; kingdom Metazoa; phylum Chordata; class Mammalia; order Artiodactyla; family Balaenidae; genus Eubalaena; species Eubalaena glacialis. The sequence goes on along the minus strand of NC_083719.1, from coordinate 12,348,454 downwards.
CTCGCTTAGGAAAGGAGATGGTGGTGGTCAAAATGGTTCAAAAAGAAAAGGAAATGAGAGACGACACTGCCTGGCTTCTCTCTGTGTGCCCAGCTGCACAGCAGTTGGTTCTCTGCACTTTGAGAAGTAGGTTCCAAAGAGATTTTCCCCTCAGTTGGCAGGTTGAGCATTATAAACATGGCCGTGGCCTGGCCAGTCCAGCCTAGACCCAGGAGGGGGGCAAAGCTGTCCAAGGTCAGAGCTCAGCAGTGCTGCAGACGAATCGCCGTTCTCAGGGAACAGCGGTTCTCTTCTTGAGCTGCTATTTATCGTCACTTAAGTGACATTATTTCACTTTACTGGAATATTCATGACTTAGAAATATGCTAGCAGCAATTACAAACTAAGAAGAAAATTTTGTCGTTTCTTAAATTTTACCTCGAAAAACTATTTCGTTTCAGAAGTCTGAAAATGTAGAGGGAAAATTTCTTCACCCTGTCTCTAAGATTAACAGATATTTCGTGTTGTGCAGATCTGATACATTAGTCACAATCCGGGGGATTAGCAATGAAAAAAATAACCACAAACTAAAGCAAACAGATACATTCCTTCTCTCTCCAGTTTGTTTTTAACAATAATACTTAATTCTTCATGTTGTTTGACACTTTCCAATAAAAAAAAAAAATCTTTTTTTTTCTTTTCAACATAGAAACTCATTTTGCCCAAATCAATGGATTTTAACAGTCCATTTACATGCTCTGTGACATAATGCATAAATCAGATTTTAAAACACTTAAAAATTACTTAAACTTAAGTCAATTATTAATAGAATGAAATAAAGGACCTGCTATTATTTTTCGTTATCTTAAGAACAGACTTTGACCACTAGACCCACTGCTCTGATGCAAATTTTAAATTAAACAACATGTCCTAATGACATCTAGTAGAATTAAGGTCTCCAGTGTTACTGGGCAAAAGGTAAGCGTGACTCACACGATAAACGAGCTTTCGGTGGTCTCTTTGGGAAGATCCTAAATTACTGGTCTGCACACAGGTGCCTCACGCAGCTGAGCTCCCGGTGGCTGTGACACGCTGCGTCTGAAGGGTCACGGTCGGGCACAGACGCTGCTGGGAAGGCCCCATTCCTCCCTCTAAGACCCCCTCTCTGTTCAGGCGGATTGTGGGCGGCTCAGGCCAATGACAACAGTAATCCTAGGGCGGAGGCCCACGGCCAGGCTCTGCATCTCCCTTTCATGACTGCAGTTCCAGCTGGGTAACTGTCAGGACAGGAAGGCACCTTGACCTAGACTCCAGGCCACACGTGGGCGGGCGCTGGGTCTGGTTTGTTTACAGCTACGTGCTCAGCTGGCACATCCTTGGAGCTTAATCAGTTTATGTTGAATACATAACGAATGGGTTGGGACTTCCCTGGCGGTCCAGTGGCTAAGACTCTGAGCTTCCACTGCAGGAGGCACAGGTTCGATCCCTGCTTGGGGAACTAAGATCCTGCATGCAGCCAAAAAAAAAACCCAACAACAACCGAACGGGTGAGTCAGTGAATCGATTGCCAGCTACAGGCTATTTTCCGGCCTGAGCTCATGAGCCTAACTTACGCTGACCCCGTGAACGGTGACGTCCTGACTTGGTGCTATACCCCACCAGTCTGGAGACGAGCTACAGGTCACATCTAATTTTAGTCCAGTTTGTGAGTCTGTGAACCATGTACTTACAAGATGGTAACTCAGAGTAGATGACAGCTGTCCCTGTACTGGCCTGCGCTAGGCGATGCCTTCTTGCAGGCGAAAGCCAGGCCCAGGAGCCCTTGGTGAGGGTGGGGAGCACGTGAACACCCCCCAGCACGTGTGGTATGGGCGAGGCGGCAAAAAGAGGGGTCGGGACCGAATTCACCTGAGAAAGACGATGGAAAACTCATTTGTCACTCAGGGCAATTGTACTGTTCCTGTTCCCATCTTCAGTTACCATCTCTTGCCTTCCCCTCAACTCCTACTTTCTTGGACGACAGAAAAGACTCAACACTCTGTACATTCAGTACCGCTGCCTTTCCACCCTGTCACCACCGTCCACGTCTATGAGGATGCCGGCACTCACAACACGCCTTGTTGGGATGTGCCTTCCTCCTTCCAGCCTGGGGAAACTCCGCTGATGCAAGGTCCAGGTGGGAGATCAGCTGAGGACGTCGGAAGGACTCTGGACTTGTCACAGGGTCTGAGTTTGAGACTGGCTCTGCCACGCCACAGCCCTGACCCAGGCCAACATCCTGGCACCTGAATTCCCTCATCTCCCAGGGCTACGGTAGGATTACATGAAGGAACGAGAAGGAACGAGCTTTGCAAATTGTAAACTGCTATTTGCAAACGTAAGATGGTTGAGGCAAGCTTCTCCCGGACTCCCTGGTAGCACAGAACTTGCTACATTACATGCATGCAAACTGTGAGTACCCAGACAACGGCGATTTGGATTAATGATTTTCTCATCACAGGCCTAGCGTGGTAATCAGCTACACACTCAGAATCATTTTTAGACGTATGAAAGATGAGTGAGGCAATGTAGATGAATTACTTCATTCTGTTTCCATTTAAAAAAATAACTTGTCCCTTATTAAGAGGACAGGGTAAACTGTAGCATAAAGATACTGTCAGCACGTCCCACTCATTTCAAAAGACGCTCATGTGTGTATAAGAGAAAGCCAGTTGTGAGCTGCCTGAAGCCCTAAGAGGGGAAATCAAAGTTTCTCTTATTTTGAAGGGAAAACAACTCCACAAAGATGGTTCTTTGCTGAAGTCAGAGTTCACCCAAAGTCCATGCTAGATTTCTTCTTAAAATTAAGAAAAAAACTAAAAAAAAAAAAAAAAAAAAAGGAGGGGGAAGCGGGAGCCCTGCCCCTCTGGCTGCCCCAGAAGAGTTCCACCATGGGAACACACGCAGCCCCAAACTGCTGGGAGGAGAGAAACCGCCCTCGAGTCCCAGTCTCGGCAGTTGAGACATCTGTGATTAATAAAGCCTTTTTTTTTTTAAGTGTAAGAAAAAAAGGAAAAGGGACCATATCCTGCTAGCTGCAGACTGAGAAAAGCATCACGTTTCATTTTAACCCTCTCCTCGTTTTCACGATGGTAAGAAGGCGTGAAGATGTTCCTAAGTGTCCCAGAGTACAGACCGGATTGCTGAGGATGCTGTCCCTGAATTCAAAACGCCAGCCCCTGAGTTTGAACACGCTTCACCAACGTGCCCTCTTGCTTGCCTTCATTTCAGCCCTAGCAGCACAGGGGCTCCAGGAGCACAGAGATCGCTGCTGCTTTGTTCAGACTGTATCTCTAGAGTATAAGGTTTGCCTTTCCCTTCAAGCGAGCGCCTCATAGATTAATGGTCATTCAAAGCAATGGGGCAGCGGTTCCAGCCTCTCCCTGGCAGGTACTGGGCGTGGGTATCTGACAAGTCCTCCAGTTTCCTAACAGTGAAATGACTGCGATTCCTTACCAGGCTGCTGCAGGGAAAAGGAACAAAAACGGTCTTTGTAAACATATAGCCTAACACAAACACGAGGCAGTACTCACATTTTTACACAGAAAAAGAAACTGCGAAAGACAAGCAATAAAACAGGATGCAGTGGGGTGGTGCGATGTGTAAGGATCCATCTGAAAGACAGGCACCCCGGGCTGAGAGCAGGAAGAAAGAGCAGCTGGAGAGCAAAGCCTGATCTCTCTGACGGCTGGCGCCGCCGCCTTCGCTGTGCCACCGAGCGTCTGCTGTGACAGGCACCCTGCACTCTGCAGCATCAGCCAAATGTGCACACATGGGACCCCCGCCGATGGCCGGTCACGTCTGAGGCACGACCACCACGCAGAGGCGCACACTCAACACTGGGACACTTTCCAACAAACAGCTGACTCACATTTCAACCGCTCCTCCTCGGAGGCTCCCAGAACGATTTTAGCTGATTCGTTTTAAAGAAAGATATTCCCATCTTTCTGTCCACTGTAGGTGTTCAAAAATATCTGTCAAATGAACCTTGCAGGGCTGTCTTGATGCAAACTCCAAACAGGGTGAGCTGAACTCAGAGCCTGGCACCCTCCCAAAGCAAAGTGCTAATTTACAGTTCTGGTTGTAAGGACTTAAAGAAATGCTTATTTAGCCGTTATTGCTATGGGCTAGAAAAAGATAATTCAAGGACACTTTGGGGCTGAAAACAATTCCATCAGACCATTTTAGAACAGACTGGGCAGGGTTTGATCAGGTATGCCTGGCCTCTGGCAGTTTCTCAAACCACCGTCTTGTCATGAATTCAATGCAGCAAATCACCTTTTATTTAGGGAATTCTTCCACTGTATCAGGAAGGCTGTAATGTACATGTGGAAATCGGGTCTACAGATTACTTATAAATCAAAGAGAGAGTAAGCTGTTAGCCTATGATTGATGACTGGGTTGGTTAACGTATTTTAGAGCAAAATTTTCTGAGTAAACGATTGTCATCTGTCTCTACATTTTTCAAACTGGATTTTAACTCCCTGCTTTTAGAATCAAGGTAACTTTTTTGGGGGGAATAATAATTGAAAATGATCACACGCTAGAAATTCTCCTGAAGATCACATAAAAAGTGAGGTCATCCTCAATCATCCTTCCAGATGCATTTCTCGGGATCACATCTTCTCTTTGATTTACACAGTGATTACAATTGCCTGGGCAGGCTAGGTGTCTTAATTCACGACAATGAGGAGTGAGATGAAGCTGGGGTATTACTTGGAGAACTTTAAGTAACTAAGAAGAAGTAACTGACTGCCTGGTGATATGGTTACACTTTTGGTGGGTCAGAATATAAGAGCAAGTATTTTATAATACTTTCCCAAATTTAAATCCTTTTTCTATTTGTGAATAAGTATCTGAAAACTCTTCTTGCTAGACTCCTAATTTTCCATTCTGGTCACCTCGCTCATCTTCTGTCTACGAGAGTCCTTGGTTCTTAATTTGTTCCTCAGCACAATAAAGATGCACCAGGGGTCGAGACACAGGCTTGGATAGGACACTGCATCCACAGTGGGTTATCTGCTCCTCTGCACACCCCTAGGTTCAGGTGGTCCAGGGCTTCACTCCGGGCTGTCACTGTCATGGCAAATGCATGTTAACATGGGAAACAATCTTTTTTAAAAAGTTAGAAGCTGTACAGAGGCACCGAGCATGGATGTGGGATGGTAATGACTGAAAATGTGGCATAAGAGTATTAAAAACCAGTTTTACATACTTCGCAATTTGGTGCAGTGGGTCCTCAGTGCAAAAATGGGAACTTTGTCTTTGCTTCACATATGAAGTGAACACAGAAAACATGAAGGAGCAAGATAAATTCCACAGCTTCTTTTTTTTTTTTTAAATAATCCCTAGATTTAACCAGAGGTCCAGCATAGCATGGCCACGGATCACGCAGTAATGAAGAACACATGGTCTCTGCTGCCTGAGAAAATGCACATGAATGACCAACACATTCACTGTTCCCTGTGCAGCCCCCTTCCACGAACTCACACCATGGGAGCCCTCACTCGCAGGCCACCTCCCGGAACCTGAATGGAAGAACCCAACGTAACTACTGGCATCAATTAAAACACTCAACTAGAAACAACTGGACTCAACTGGAAGCAACTGCTCTACCTTTTTCTTTGTGAAGGTTGAAAGCAAGGGTGTGTGTGCACACACAGAGCAGCTGACCCGTTTGGTGCACTAGTCTTAGGGAGCCGTGTCATAAAAAGAGAGCGTCCTCTCACCAACGTGACGAGCAAGAGAGATACAAGGCTTGTAACCCCTACCCAAACAGAACATGCAAATAGAAGCTGCACATGCAGTTCGCTCTTTGAATCTTAGGGAACCTCTAAATACTATTTATTCTTAGTGTGGTTTCTGAAAACACCTAAAACATTACATAGTCTTTGGAAAATGCGGCTATGTCACAAACACAAAACTTCAAGCGTTGTTTTTCCTCCTCAAATTCATTCCTGTGAGAAATGCTAACCTGTCAGAATTTCTAGTCAAAACCCATCTCATTTTAAAGGTTTTCCCTCCATCCGAATCTCACTGCTTGAACTTCCAAAAAGGAAATGTGAAGAAATTAAATAAAGATAAAAGCAGATGGCATAATCCTTTGCTTGGCTAATCAGATGAACAGGATATCACACACTGCCAAAGTGGAAAGCTGAAACACCCCAGAAATGAAATGATGAGGAAGGAGTCATTATTGACAGTGGATAATGGAAAGGACGGGTTGTCTGGATCAATGTAAGGAATTTAATACAAATCTAGTGAACTGAGTTATGAAGCCCGCAACAAAATCGGACCTGGCTCATCTGTGGGATCAGGAACATTCCAGGTATCAGTGGGTCTGCGGCTGGTGACTGTTTATCACCAGGCTGTTGGCTTCCAGGAAGAGATGAGATTGGGAGCTGCCATGCCTGATGACCAGAACGCTGGGAGAGGGCAGCCGCGTGCCAAGGGGCAAAAGGGGCCGCGGCAGAGACAGAGGGCCTGACGAAATCCCCCGGCACGGCTGTGCTGTGACCTGCCTGCCTGACGCCCTCCCAGGGGTGGGACGGGGAGGGGCAGGAGCATCTGGGTCACCTGCTGGCCTGGAGCCGACATCCTCCAACGGTTAAAACCATACCATTACAAAACGACGACTGCCAGAAAGCTCTCTTCTTTTGAATGCCAATGCTATGCCAGGGCTTACTTCTAAGGGGATCGTTCTCTACTCTGGACAAACACTGGCCTTGTTTGAGGAGAGTTTCTAGCCCATGTTCCTGTCTCCTTGGAATGACAGGGCCATTTTCTCTGTTTTTTGGTTTTCTTTTGTTTTGGTTTTTAATGTGGACTAGCCCTTGAAATATATATTTTTGGGGAGATGAACAGCAGGCTTTTCCTGCAACCAAAACTCTATGCTGCCACAGAAGGGAAAAGAAATTCCTGAAGGGCTATCTTGCCAGGGAGGGCTGGGAGGGGGTTTGGGCTCATTCCTGACTTTTATACAAGGACAAAAGCAGATGTTTCAAGATATCCTTGCTGGATGAAAGAAAGACACTTTTCCAAAAAAAATTACATAAAAGTGAGACCAGAAACACACACACACAAATCTTGCAAGCTGCAGACATTTACATCCCCATGCCCCCATCCCCATCCTGACACTCTCCCAACCCAGCTCCCATACTCCGAATGGACGGGTCGTCCCCCCCGGGTCCCCCCCCCGCCCCGGGGATGTCTGAAGGGTAAAAGGCCGGTTAGCAGCAGCCTCACATGGAAAGCTCTCCAGCCAGCGAGTGGCCCTGCTGCCCACCCTGCGCCCCACGCGGCGCTGGCTGCAGCTGAAGTCCTGGGCCTTGGAAGTGACTGATGACACCAGCCCTGACACCCAGTGAGGGCAGAGGTGGGGGAAGGAGGCCCTCTGACACCTCACATGGCTCCACGGCCCCCTCCTACGTGATTAAACGAAAGGTGTCAGCCCGAGACCAGGCTGCTTCTGTGGAGGTTCTGCAGGAGACGGTGCTGCCCCTGACCGCCGTGACCACACCGCCACGCTGGCAATGAATGACATCCTGCGGCCTGCTGCTCTCGCCCAGGGCTGCTTAAACGCTTAGAAACCAGAAAAGCTCCGAAAGGCGCCTCTGTTTGTTCGGCTTTTTCGGAGGCTGAGATCCTCTGTGTCCCCCCCCCAAAAGTCAAATGGCTGTTCTTTTCTTTATGCAAAGAAAACATAATTAAAAAAAAAAAATTTCTGCGTCTTTCTCAGATTGCTTAGTATTTAGTATACTGCTGACTTAGGGATAATGAGGTTTTCTCTGTGATAAAATGGTGGGTTGTTGATTCTTAATTTCTTGATTTGGGAAGCTATTTCCAAGGCAATACAGTATTTATTATTGCCCTGAATGGATAATCATCTTTTAAGGGAACAGAAAGTTAATTTGCGGGGGGAAAAGGAATCACATGGTGCTCACAAAATATTCCCTCCATCTCATCCTGGCTTTCAGAGGTTCTTACACTGCTAATTAGAAACATGAATGTTTAACCCGTGGGCAAAATTGTCCCTGCTGTCAAACACAAAGTGTTAGTCAGTGGAAGAGCTAATCTTATTTGAAGGAGGCTGACATTTGGAACTGTATTCTTCATGATGGATATTGATGCTTTCGATTAACGTCTTCATATTGTTGAAAAAGATAAAATAACTTGGGTTACCTTCTTAAAGAGGAAACCAAAGAAGTTTTTTAGGGGGCAATTTGTAGATTTTTTAAGTTGGACATGGCTCTAGGTGAAGCCAGGGACATGCAAAGACACTCCGCTGCAAAATGGTTTAAGAGAACATTATGCAGTTAGTGATTTAAACTACGTGATTGATTTATTTCAGGTGGTGACAGATTTCTCTTCATTCGTATATAAATTTATTATTATTTTTAATTTAGACCAGATTCAGAATGCCAACATGTGTCTTTTTCCTACATTCCAGAAAATGCATGAATTACGTAAGAACATTTCTAACCAAAATATGCTATAAACCACACAAACTTAACAAACGTTTTCTCAGAGCCACATAACTCATTCATAGAGCCCTATACTCATTTTTATGGAGCATCAGGAAACAAAAACTGGCCTTGGAATGTTTTGCAATCAGCTTGCCAAGCACTATCACTCTTCACGTCATCCACCCAGCAGGTTAGCTGAAGTTTCGGTCTCAAGGGACAGAATATTAGTTTAGAAAGAGTTACAGCTGTGGAGAATGAGGAAATGGACGATTCCATCCCCCCAACCCCAAAACCACAAAGCAAGTATCTACTACATTATATTCTAGGGTCCGTGGTTGTTTGGTTCAAAATCAGAGAGCCAAAAAGTCCTAACCAATTAGGAATTCCTTTTACAACTGTATTTTAGTAACACCTTTACCAAAGGCAAAATGCTGCTCTAACTAAAACTAAGCACTTGAAAACGGGATTAAAATGTTAACCACACAATTGTGGCTTTTTGCCCAATTGCGTGTGCGCATCCTGCATCCACAATCCACTTCCAAGCACACAGAGGGTTAAGGGTTGCAATCCCATAACCTTATCTCGTTTGATTTTATGACATCTTGCCCCCTCACTCCCCTATAAGAACTGAAGGGCACTGAATTTTATTTTTCAAATTATTATTTCATACTTTCTTGAGGACTGCCCACTCCCTCTCCAGGATATCACATACTAACACAACAACAACAAAAGCCAAAACACAAAAAGAAAAGAGGATCGGGGCAACTGTTTCTAGAGTTCTTCATGTCTCCAACACGGAGGTGAAATCTCCATCTGTGATGTGTCGCAGGAGGAGTGCGCAAGGCCAGGGCGGCCTTCTAGCATCCCCCGCACTCCTCACGCATAGGTTGTCCTGTTAGCACCTTCCCCACGTCGGTGTTACTCAAGCAGCTGAGCAACTACAGTGGGAAGGAAGGAAGGGAGGCCTGGAGTTATTCCAGGAAGGAACAAAGCCACCTCAGAGACAAAGGGAATGAAAAGAACGCCTCTGCTCTGAACACCAATTAACGGCACAAATCCTGTCCTTGGCTTTAATTAGTGCCCCGTGTGACAGACCGGCACTGCTGAGGACCGGGGCGGGGGGGGGGGGGGGGGGGCGGCGGGGGGTGGTGGTGGTGGAAGCAACAGTAGGAAACAACCAAACAGCCTCCGCACGGGGCAGGGGTGGGCAGGGGTGAGCAGGGCTCGGTAAGCGCTGTGTGCCCGAGACAGACAAAGGGAAAAACCTTCAATTTCCAGCTCTACGTCATAATGAGCACGGTCCCTCCTTGTTACGAAAGACTCTTCTTCAACTTCACATGTGCTTCTGGCCATTGGGCCATTTCTTAAAATAATCCATCAGCTTATTTAAGAGATAAAAGAGGAAGGGGGGTTGCCTGGAGGCGATGTCCTTTGTCTCAGATGTTCCTCAGTGGCTCCATCCTTAGAAGGAAGAATAACTCTGGTCTTTTTGCAATAGGTCCATTTTCATGACAGTGTGAACTGTTACTACTATTAACAAGATGTGACAACAGAAACTTTCTTGCACCGTGCATTTGAGAAAATGGACGGTGGAAAGCATTGAGAGATGATGTCTTCCAGTCAAATTTTAAAAGTATCAATAAAAGAGACATCATTTTTTCATATAAAAAGCCTAAAAATTTGTCTGAACATTGTCCCTGGTTGCCTGTGGGTGTTCTTTCCTCCCCTCTGCTGCTCCATATGTCTGTGAATTTTCCTTTTTTTTTTTTTTCTTTAAACCCTTGGCATACAGTTTCAGAGAAACACCAACTCTGCGTTGGGCTGGTACACTGTGTTCACGTTTGTGCGGTTTTATGTGAGAACTGTCAGAACTGAGGAGGAGCATCTGGGCTGTGGCCCCTCAGCCCAGCCTCTCCCGCCCGTCCTCAGAGGCAGCAAGGGGAAGCGGGAGCCTCGGAGGATGAACTCCCAGGCGCATTACCCGCTCCCAGGCAGGGTCCTCGGACTTACCGCCCTGAGGCCAACTGGAGCACCTGGAGGATATTCTTCAGAATAAAACGCCATAAACGGGTGTCCCCACGAAGCCTAGCTGAAGGGACAGAAAGAGCACACACCGAAGGGAGCCGACAGCTGAGGAGGAGGGGGCCTGGTCCTGGTCCGCAGAGAGGAAAGGATTCCAGAACAAGGCAAGGCCGCTTGGTCTGGAGGCTCCTAACCTGGGACCTTCAGGGCACTTGGAGGGAACTTTTCAGCCTATTTTCCACATGAACTTCAAAAAGCTTTACTGTTTCAAAATTTGTATATTCACCTCAAATAAGGCCCAATAACTTAACGTTTCTTTGCATTTTGGCTGGAAATATACACGTATACAAATTCGGCACGTAACACTTCCTCCCCCCCACCAAACTTGCCATCATAAGCTCAGAGGGACAAACACATCTTTGATTAGTGAAAAGTGAGAAAACGAGTTAAAATTATTTTATAATTGTGGTTTGTCTAAAATAAAAAAAATAACCTTTAATGTAGTAGTTTTTGAAGAGCGTGATAACCATAGCAGCAGCAAGCTTCCTTTTTTAAAAAATGTTTCAGGCGAGGAAACTGCAGTTGAGCAAGATGAGCAAGGATCTGGCTCACTCCGGCGGCGGGAGCCCGGACAGGCGCGCTGGCGGTCTGCCGTGCCCAGTCACACGCTACTCCCATTGTGTTACCATGCAGACCACGCCTGAAACGCGGATTCATTTAAATATACTTAAAGAGCAAAAAAGATTTCAGACAGAATTGAGTTTGCACAGTACTTGCATGAAACAGTCTTCATCGTGGGAACAAGACAATATCGTGCTGAGTGCTTCTGTGGTTTCGCTTACTCATAGGGGATTGATGGCCTGTGCACTGGCTCCTTGATGTGAAGTGGGCACTGCTGCTAACCACCTGCATACTTTTAGAACAAGTTTCACATGCTTATATTTAGTCTTTGAAAGGTTTGTCCTTTAATTTACAACAACAAAAACTGCACTGGTGAGAATCCACACTCCTCATCGAAAAAGAACAAAGACGACTTGAAGAGAGTTCTAGAAGAATGTTGAGGCACACAGCTCCCTGTGTACAGGGGTCTGTTTAACGTTAAGGAGGATCACTACTCTATGTTTTTCCAGCACTGGAATAGATTCCATGTGTCCTATAAACGGGAATGCTTATTTCAGAATGAGAACCAACTCAATAGTCCCACTATCTTATCAGTATAAATGGGCTCTCCCACTGGAACCCTCTTAAAAGATAATTTATCGTTCTTCTTGACCTCACCTTCTCCTAAGTCCTTTTCCTAACAACAGCTTAGCAGTAAAACTCTCAGGGCTTATGGCTGTGTGAGTGACTGGAAATGGCAACATCTGCAAATAAAATTCCAAGCGAGACTAATTCACATTTGGGCAAGGAGAATGCCCCACTGCATACGTCAGAAAGCAGAAAAACTGCCTTTTCCCAACGTACTCCAATAAATGAACTCCCAGATTGCTGGCGGGTATAAAGAAAGGCTTTGCAATCACTCTCTACGATTTGCTGGGTATTTTAAAGTTACTTTCGGATTCATTTCTTGCATATTACTCAGAATCATCATTTTTCATTTCCCAATCTGACGCATATATATGTCCCCATAATCAACTGAATGAGTGGAATCAGAATGTGTTAAAATATCACTCTGATATAACATGGTATTAGGAAATTGCCTAGGAATTACTATGAAGGTTTAGAAAGAGATGGACAGTCATATTTCTCTAGGGAAAAAAAAAATCAAAGTAGAGTTTTGCTTTCCTCTTCTAGTCTTTACTGTGAAGAGATTAGTTTTTTTTTTTTTTCCCCATGAAAATTCTAGTGGGCATCTATTTCTTTCCAAATTTGTGTTAGCTTAAAACTTTTGTGTGACAGCTTGGATAACATCACCTGGAGTTTCCACTATAGTCTGAGAATTACCAGGACAAAAATATATCCAGGGGAAACCCAAACTACAACAGCGTAACGATCCTCCTGTATGTAAAAAGTTAGTTTAATAATGTCTCTTCAGAAGAATTCCTAAGGACCTAAAATGCTGCTAGGATTCAAAATCCCCTCTATAAGAAGAATGCCATGTCTTCTTAAAATCTTAGCAAAATTGTTTATTAAAATATTTTGGTCTACACTTTGGGGATGTTTATGATCCACTGCGAGGGGTGCTCTATTGCTTTTCCCATTTTGCACACAAAGAAGTGAAGTTCAGAGAGAGAAGGTCATTCACTCGAGTCCCAGAGTTACTGGGTGACTGAGACTTTAAATCTGACTTTTGACATTATCGGTTTTTCTTTTCACTGCACAGACGTTATTATTTTCAATAAAGAGATCTTACAGATCATCTACTTCCACCCCCAGGGCAGATTCCCAGTGCACAGTATCACCAACGGACCTGCCCAGCTTGGACCCCTCCAGAAAGGAAGGCCATTCTTGAACAATTTAATTAACATAAATACGACAAAAGTTATGGTCAGTGACTTAAAAATGCTTTGATAGCTTTGTGAACAAAAAAATACGAGGAATATTATCAAAACCCACGTTCACACCAACAAAGTCAATATTCACATAGCCAACACCTCCTTTGGGACTCCTTTGGGGCCCGTTAATCAAAGAAATTTGGTTGTTTTCCTCTGGCATTTCATGCACAAACATGTAAACAGTGCCATGTCCCCTTCAGATGCTCAAAGCACATTTCTGCGCCTCCCTCTTCCTCGGATCCCCCCTTCTTTGGTGGGTCCCTCCACCTCCACCTTGTCCATTGAGCTCACAGTACAGTGAGGTGCCCCAAAGGTCTCGCCAGGTCCCCTGGGCTCTCTCCTGCTTGCTGCCCACTTCTAAGTGCACATGTGAATAACAGCGGGTGGGAGAGTGAAGGCAAACATTAAATGCACACCAGGCCAGCACCAACGTTCTGGTAGAAGCCATCCCGGCTGGTATGCAGGAGACAGCCTGTGAGAAATTCCTTTCCATGGCTGTACAGTCTGGACAGATGTCAAAGGCTATGGCTGGAAAGTTAGCCTCCTCTGGAGCACTGCAGGGGAGGGGTTCTCTGCGACCCACAGACCTAACTTCTTCCCTAGCTTCATTCTTTTGTATCCTATTGCCTTTTCCTCAAAGTGGAATTTATCTACTTCTCAAATGACCTTTGCAGGAATCAAGTTTTGTTGTCTTGACTCCAGTTCTGTGTATAAACCGCAGCCTGGCCCACACACTCCCCTGAAATAGACTGGTGGTTATTGGGAGACCCGCTCCCTGCATATAACTTTATATTATCTTATTATATGGCTGCAGTTCTTAAGAGAAGGGAACAGAGAATCTAAATATACATGCAGGACACCTGAACAGTTTGAAAAACCCTAAACAAAATTAAACCTGAAACAGACATATGACCACAAGAAGGCAATTTGTAGCATAGATTACTTTAGACTGTTTTATGCCATTTACAAGAAAACAGGGATAATCAAAGCAATCCCCAGATATTAAGAATAACTTACAACAAAGCAATCAATCAACACATCACTGCACAGAGCCCAGTTCCCGTTTCTCATCCCCTTCCTAGAGGTCCCCCGCAAAACCTCCCCGCGCAGTCCCTCTTACAAGGCGGTGGGCAGATTACGCATCCCAGCAGTCAAGCACAGACCCTTTCTGTTTTCAAGCCCACCACCACCAATGCGGCAGCTGCCTGGAAGAACACAGCCCAGGGAGAGCAGCTGGGGCTGCAGGGAGGTGTGTACCTAGGTCCAGGATCCAGTACTTGCAGGTGCCGGGCTGCCCGCCGCTGCGGTAGGCTGTGCTGACGGCCGAAAGCGAGTCCAGCGGATCAACTGGCTTAATTCCGTTTGGCATGGTGCGGCCGGGCTGACCCGAGCCTAAAGGCTCAGCACCCTGACCCTCCCTATGCCTCCAGGCAGCCAGAGCGACCCTGGGGGCAGCGAACCGGGCGCCAGTGCCCCGGGCACTCAGACGCAGGCGTGAGGGACCGCTCCCTCTGCCTGGCGGCCCAGCACTGCCTTGCAGTGGGCTTCACATGTGGGAAGAGCCAGACGCCGCCGTGGATTGCTTTCTACCACAGTCACTCTAATTGGAGCTCAAGGAAATTCTGCAGGCGCGCTGGGAGCCAGATGTTTCTCCTCTCCTACACAAGCCAGAGCTGCGACTTCCTGACTCAGGGAGACGTCAAGTGCCAGCTGCCCTCCCCTCACTGGGCTCTCTGACTTGGGCTTTGTGTGCCTTTGGATGGAGGGCTTCTCTGAGACACACAACAAACAGTGCCTCCTGATGTGACTTGATAACAAAAAGAAACGTAATTCGGTCTATAGCCAACTGGTTACATCACTGAACCGCAATGCCGCGCCTCGCTTATTAAAAACATAACTTCATCCTTCCTTACAAAAAGCAGCCGTACGAGTGAAAATAAATATCCTTACTTGTGATCTGTAAAGGCGTTTTTAGTAGAGCATCTTAAAAGCTTACTTTTGTCCTTTTCAGAAACTGGATATTTAGCCTACAGAAATCCTCACTCTCTCTATGGAAGTTTACATGTGTTTTCTCCCCGTCTCACACAGCACAATGGCTTCTTAGGGGAGTATCCATTGTTTAACAATCACCAAGTCTGACTTTTCAACTTCTATGCTAAGTGGACGCACTCCCTCTCCTGTTTCTCATTAATTCGAGAAGCACGCACAGTGCTCTCCAACCTCTACTTTCGTGGCCCAGCTCCTGCTGTCAGGCAGTCACCTGGAATATTCTTTACACATCTAAAACTGTAATGTGGCCCTCAGTTTCCTCCACATTTTCCGAGGGGGGATTATTGAATAGTTTCCTTCTCGTTTTAGGACAATTAAGAACTATTTAAAAAAGGAAAAGAAGAGAATAAATCCAGGGCCCCCAAAGAAAGCTGTCCCCGGCACTGTAATACCTCCCTAAAACAAACTGCTACAAAGTGGGGTTTGTCATTTATAGGCCCACATTAGGCCTCATATTCTTCTTAAAAGACCAGAAACAAAGCATAAGGTTGTTTTTCCTTATAAATGGTCCCGTGATAGATCCAGATGGCATACTTATGCCAGGACCAAGCAACAGGCGGAATTCTGCACAGAGCACTTTTTATGCAAGAAAAGAAAACTTTATTACTGAATAAATAACCCTCTCTCTTGTTGGCAAAAAAAGCAGTAAAAATTATGTCCTAAAGGAAATCAAGTTAACTGACATTCTAGGGTTTCATTTGCTACAACCTTTATTAAATATTTTACTTTGTCCCTTTCCAAAAATACAGACCGCCAAGCGAGGGCCATTAATTAAAAAACAGGAAAAAAAAGAGCTGTCAGGGAAATTAATTACTTTATGTGTAATATATGTTCTCTACTCAAGAGGCAGGGAATGATGCTTAAAAATGAATAAAATAATTTTGGCTAAGATATATGAGAAATTTCCTCAGTGACTGCTCTCTTCAAATTTCAAGTTCACATCTGTCAGAGAAATGTAGCACAGCAGGAGTAAAGGAAGGAAGGAAGGAAGGAAGGAAGGAAGGAAGGAAGGAAGGAAGGAAGGAAGCTTTTTCCATCTCCTCCTTCCTTCTCTTCGAGGAAGTGTGAGATTACAGAGTGTTTACTATGTAATTTTGAAAAAAGTAGTAAAGATAAATTATGTCAACTAATGGTACCACATGGCCCTCACCTGGAAGTGGTGATAATCTAACCGCTGGACAGACAAACATGGAACCAACAGAAGTGCTGATGTGAATAAGTGAAAGGGATGGGAGAGGATTGAGGAAAAGGAAGAAAGTCCAAACAATTGGCAAATGCTTCCTGGAAATAAGTTCTGCCTCTAAGGTGTGTTTCTACCTCGGTGGTATGAGCGGGACTCCAAGAGTCTGAACCAAGTTCAGGTGAGAAAGACGCATGGGTGACCTCAGCTGAGCTGGGGGGCAAAGCCTGTGGGAACCAAGGCCCTGAGGGTGGGAGGGAGCAGGTGGTGGGAACAGAGGCTGGGGAATTCAGGTGACTGGCTGTAAAAGAGGCGATAATGTGCCGTGACCAGAAAGGAAGCGACGGGGAAGCTCCAGAATAGGTGGAGTGAGGCTAAAGCTCCAGCACAGAATAAGTCTATCTGCAGCGTGAGTGTGAGCTAGCAGGCAGGAAAGGTGGTCAGGAAACCACGACAACAGTGTGAGACCCGGGAGTGGGACGGAGCACTGAGCTCAGTGTAGGACAGATGGAGGTGAGCTTTGCAAAGAAGGCAGACAGACATGAAAACTAAGTGGGGTGGGTTAAAAAACAACATTCTAGGCATGCGGCAAAAGAGGAGATACGCAATGTAGAAATTAAAAAGTGGACTTTGTGAAGGAAAACAAGAAATTCTGGTTTTTTTGGTATTTTTGCTGCTTTCATTTGATGGCTAGACATATAATTAAAAGCGTCACAAAGGAAATAGAAGATGCACTGCCGAAGACAGTGCTTTTAAATGCATTAACCCAGTGTTTCTCTGTAAGGCTCAACAGCAAGGGGTGCTGGGAAGAAAAAATAAGACGTATCTGTATGTCAGAAAACCGGGGGTGTTGACTCTTGGAACCATGGTTATGTTTCACACACCCCCAAAGAAGTAATTAGGATCAATGAGGATTGGGGTGTGTCCTCTAAATGCAAGGTAAACACAGTAGCAAATGAACCTAGTTGTATTGCCAGGGGAAAACATAACCACACTGCAGAAGGTGGGGAAGAAAAGAGCTTACTAAGCGACTTTGAAAAACAGTATTTTGATTGTATACTGTAAAACCAAAGACAACAAGAATTGTAAGTTCCTGTCATGGGTTGGCAGTGAGAAAAGGTAGAGTTGAGTCTTTCAAAGCCAAGTCATTTTAGGTAAAGAAAATATTTAATTTCCAAAGAGGAAAAAAAATGGGCTTCTGGACTAGGATTGAACAAATAAGTAAACATATTTTGGATAATGAGATGCAGGTCTCTAACTGTCAGAGAAAATGGTTCCAAGGAAGGAAAGGCGGAGGAGAGGCAGAATGAATGCTGTGCTGTTCGACAGAGGTCAGAGGTTTCAGCGTGATGTGAAAGTATGTTTCTTTATGTCTACACACACACACACACATATATGGAGAGAGAGAGAGGGGGAGACAGAACATGGCTATAGACATGTGTGCACACATGGGTAGGTGCACATACACGTCTGCTGAGAAGACCTAAAAGAAACAGTTGATCCAGCACTGCAGCAAGGAAAACACAAGATGAGCCAGGAGCACCGTGCATTGCCAGAAAGCAAGGAAGCGCTCCAAAAATGATGCGATGTGTCCAGAGTACACAGAAACCAACCTGAAGGAGCTCCTAACGGCCAAAGCGGGAATAATTTGAGCAACAAAATAAATAATGACAGTATTGGATAATGACTCATAGAATAAAATAAATATCCATGACTCGGTACCAATATAAATAATTGAATAAACAAATGAGGCAGGGGGAGCACTCTTCCCGACAGAATTCTAATGAATAAATTTAACAGGAATGAGGAAAACAGAAAATCACCAGTAGGCAAACTCCACAGTAATTATTGTTGTAGGCAAGACCCACTGATGGATGGAAACGAGTGGGTAAAGGCAAGAGGAGAAATAGAATATTCTCAGTTTCAAAACATCTCCCACAAGGTATTTGTTAACTACAAAGAGAAAAACTGTGACCTCAGAGTGGAGAAATATGCAGATATCACTTTATCCAGGTGACCGAGGTCACCACCACCAGCAAGGAGACACATCTGGGTCCTCCTGCACCCTCAATATGATGCACCGAGTGGGGCACAGCATCATTTCTGTGGTGTTCCTGCCAAAAATGCGTAAGCTCCATTTAATCATGAGAAAACATCAGATAAACCCTAACTGGGGGACATCTTACAAAATAAGGGATGACTAATACCTCTAAAGTGTCAAGTTCATGAAAAACCAAACAACTACCACAGACTGGAGAAAACTAAATACGACATGGGTCCTGGATTCTGAGCCAAAAAGAGACATTAAAGCAAAATCCAAAATCATGTCTGTGGCCTGGTTAACTAGGCTGGATTCCTAGTTTTGGTCACTGAACCAGGGTCATGTGACACGTCACATCAGGGGAGCCAGGTAAAGGGGTGCAGGAATTCTCAATACTAGTTCCGCAACTTTTCCCCAAGTCTAAAATGATCTCAGGACTTCCCTGGTGGTCCAGTGGTTCAGAATCCGCCTTCCAATGCAGGGGACGCGGGTTCAATCCCTGGTGGGGGAACTAAGATCCCACAGGCCACGGGGCAACTAAGCCCACTGGCGACAATTACTGAGCTCGCGCGCCTCAACTAGAGAGCCCGCATGCTGCACACTGCAGAGCCCATGCGCCCTGGAGCCTGCGCATCACAAATAGAGAGAGAAAACCCGCATGCCACCACTAGAAAGAAGCCCACGCACCACAATGAAACATCCTGCATGCCTCTACGAAGACCCCGCGTGCCGCAACTAAGATGGGACGCAGCCAAAAAATAAATAAATAAATAAAAATTAAGGAAAAAAAAATCTCAAAATGAAAAGTTTTTAAAAATAAAAAATTGAATGTTGTTATAGATACGTAAACAGCTAAAGAAATTGAAAGTGTGAAAAAAGTTACCAGAGAAATAGGCGAAGTCAGAGAACTTCTGTGGGGGGGAAAAACCCCTATTAGGGGGCCTTCCCTGGTGGCGCAGTGGTTAAGAATCTGCCTGCCAATGAAGGGGACACGGGTTCGAGCCCTGGTCAGGGAAGATCCCACATGCCGCGGAGCGACTAAGCCCGTGTGCCACGACTACTGAGCCTGCGCTGTAGAGCCCGCGAGCCACAACTACTGAAGCCCACGTGCCACAACTACTAAAGCCCACGTGCCACAACTACTGAAGCCCGTGCACCTAGAGCCCGTGCTCCGCAACAAGAGAAGCCACCGCAAGAAGAAGCCTGGGCACCACAAGGAAGACCCAGCGCAGCCAAAAATAAATGAATAAAAATAAATAAATAAATTTATTTAAAAAAAAACCAACCCTGTTAGGCAAATTGATCACCTGTGAACAAAGGGATCTTTGATTTATTGAAAAAAATCTACTGAAGAAATATAAAATCATCCTTTGCACAACTGTGTGTAAAATTATAATAGCCAATCTCATTCTCATGAAAATAAAGGTATTTTTATTTAAATTGGTTGACAAGAAATTCTTTTGGTCAAAATCAATGCCCCCACCACCCAAATCACTTTTCATGTAAGCGTCTCTTGTGATAATTAATCCTCAAATATTTAAAATGAGAACTTCAAATTTCAAGTGCCCGTTATTAATCTGTTCAGAAAAAAATGAGACAAGGTCATTTTTGTCAAAGGTCGTCTCAAAAAAAAAAAAACAAAAAACCCCAAAACTCACACCAATACAATAGGTCCATATATAAATGGTGCTTTATTACATCAGAACTAAAAATATACTTAAAGCTATTTGTAAAACTAAAATTCAGATGAACCAAAGGACCTAAAGTCTTTCTATTAAGATTATAGCACTTTTTGAAGAGGGAACAAACATTAATAATTAGGCAGTTAATGTAGGATGAAAAGGTCCTCGAAATCTTAAAAGCCAAAGATGGGATCCGTAAAACAACAGCAGCTACATTTTGAGATGGAAACTCAAATAACACAACTATGAGCAATATGATTTATAATCTCCTCTAAAAATTAATAGTGTTTTCTTGAGACCTGAAACACTATCGACAATTCTGGTAAGTTTTCAGTAGTCGTATCTTCTCTCCAGTCCTGAAACCTCAACTATTAGTAGAAGCAGGCAGCGCTGCAGCTGGAGCATCCGAGCATCCCACCGCTTCGTGTGGCTGCTTCCCATCCTGCCTCCCCGGCCCTGGTTCCCTCCCTTCCCGGCATTTCCTTTCTGTCCAGCGAGCCCACAGCGCTGGCCTCTGCACAGCTGCACAGCCGGGATCGAGTTTCTCAGGTTCCACGCACAAAGATACTCCTGTTCAGAGGACGTTTTGTCCAGTTTCTTACCCCGCAGATAACACCTCCCGCTCTGGAAGGAGGGGACAGGACGACTGAATCCTGCATCTGAGGGCCCCATTCAGCACATTATTTCCTGCCGCTTTCTAGCGCAGTTGCCAATCCACAAAAGCACCTTTATTGAGGCATTCAAACTCTTCATCTGGGTGCCAAAAATTCGATAGGCTCCTTTTCACTGCTTTACTTACTATCTTTTCACAAACGGTGGGAGTTTTTCTCTTACTTGAACAAAACCAACATTCAAGGACTCCTCTTTCCCACTTTAACTCACTATGTGACCTTCTCTGTTTGCATCAGCATGTGGATTATTTGCAGAATGGCAATATGAGATGGTAACCTCACAAGAACGTTCCCTAAAAAACTAACAAAAACAATAGTGTTCAAAAAATTAGAGCAATGTCGCCAACTCCTGGCAGCCAATACGTGCCTTTCATGTCCCAATTCTGTGAAGCATCAGAGAGCGAGGACACAGGCCACAGAAGCACCCAGGGAGGGGTCAGGGTGAATGGGAAGCCCTGACAGGAAGCTTATCTCTCCAGCTCTTCCAAGGAAGGCCAAGTGGCAGATTTTTTATTTTTTTAGGCAGGGAGGGAGGAGAAAAATTTTGCTCCTTGATGCAAATTGATTAAAAAAAAAAAAAATTCGTTTTCACTCTTGCTATTGGTTCTTCCATTCACTGACTCACAACAAGCCCCCTGAGGGTCAAGTTCTGTGCTTGACTCACAGAGGAGGGAGAGGAGGGAAGGGGCCTAAAGAGAAGAAAAAGACAGATTTCCATCAAGGTGGCTTCTTCGGGTGGTGGAAAGCAATTAGAATTATCGTATCGTAAGTGAAATCAGAAGGTTGAAAATGGATCCTTCTCAGAGAAAAACGACTGCTGGGGGTGGTGGTGGGGTCGTCTTGGGAATGTCCACAGCCCCCGGAAAGCAAATGGCCTCGAGTGTGGTGGACCTGGGAGACCGGCTTCTGGAATCAGCTCTTCCACAAATATTGCCTGGCCTTGGGCAACTGAGTTTGTCTCTAGAGGCTACAGCTTCCCTCCGGGACCAAAGGCTCCTTCCAGCTTGTATGGAGAGCAGGAGGCACAGTGGTTAAGAACTTGAGCCCTGAAGGCTGACCGCTGCTTTTAAAACCCCACTTTCCATCACCTACTAAGCGTGGTCAAGTTAATTTCTCTGTGCCTCCATTTCCCTATCATAACACAGGGATGTATACACTGCCATCGGGGTATCTTGAGGATTAAATGTACAGAAAAGCAGCACAGTGCCTGGCACAGGGCAAGCCCTCAACATATCCTACCTGTTATTACTGTTACTCTTCTGAGGCTCCAACAGTCCCTCTGTTGTAGGCTGATTACGACCCCCCCCAAATTCCTAAGTTCAAGTCCTAACCCTCAGTACCTCAGAATGTAACCAAATTTGGAGACAGGGTCTTTAAAAAGGTGACCAGTTTAAAATGAAGCTGTAAGGGTGGGTCTTAATCTAATATGACTGGTGTCCTTATAAGGACAGGAAATCTGGACACCCAGAGAGACATCAGGAGTGTACACACAGGGAGGATCACGTGAGGACAAGCAAGAAGGTGGCCTTCTGCAAGCCAAGGAGCGAGGCCTCAGAAGAAACCAACCTTGCCCACACCTTCATCTTGGACCTCGAGCATCCAGGACTATGAAAAAGTAAACGTCTGTTGTTTAAGCCATGCACTCTGTGGTTTTTGTTATGGCACCCCGAGATGACTAATGCAGCCTCTGCCCCCGTCGGATAACAATCTGCTCCATAATCTGGGACTGAAATGGTCCCATTATTTTTGAGACGGAAGCTAATCTATCTCTAAGAACAGGACTTAATATTCTTTCCTTCTAGTAAATTCAAAGTTCTACAGACTCAGGAGAAGGGGTGGGGGAGGAAAAGGGTGCAACTGAATACACAGGGAAAAGAATACAGAATTCCAGAGCTGCCTTGCAACGCAGCCAAGGTGAATGAGCCTATTTACTGTCTCCTCGAATGTCTGAAAGGGCCCTTCAGACAACAAACACGCTGGGTCCCCTGTCCCTGAGCTTGGTAGGAAGACTTTTGGGAAAATGACGACCCCCTTGAATAGATGGCCACGTGGAACCACCAAGCTGTCCAAAGCATCCCAGCCACCGCTGGTCAGACCATGCTACAATGCGCCTTGAAGGCCCAAGCACCAAAGCATGTCAGAAGATTCCAGGGCAGCCCCGCTCTGTCCAGAGAGCACCAGGAAGGGGGCAGGACCCTTCTCCTAGACAGAGCTGGGTGGGGAGTGAGAGTTCAAAGGTCAACCTCTTGAACCCTCTGACTGACCCCCAGCCTCCCGTACTCTTCTCTTCCCTCCAAAATCTTTTCAGAGTGTCAGTAAAGAAAGAAAAAAGTTACACTGGGGAGGGTTTTAAAGACAGCATGTTTCAAAATTCACTGTGAAATGTTCGTGATTGGAAAGTGAAGCCTTCAGAAAGTATGGAGATTATATGGAGACTTCAAAGCCCATTACAACCACGGACAGCACCGTCTCCTGAATGTGTTTCTCACAGGTGACGGGTGGCCTGGATTCGGAGGCAGCCTGGCACGGGTGGAAAGCAAAACAGAAGCGCCACAAAAAGCTATTTTTAGACACACACTACGGGAGGTTACCCATTCTTTGGAAACTACGACCACTCTACATTTAGTGTCAAACTCCTAATTTGCACCTCTTTGACTGAATCTGCAGTAAAATGCAGACACTGGTGAAATATTATTTGCATTAATATTGCACGCTCCTGTGCAGAGTTCTGTGGGAGAACGTCCACCAAAATCTCATCTCACAGGAGTCACACGGAAACTTCTGATGTCATGTACATGAATGATTTTAAAGAGTACTCTTACTCAAAGGGGATAGTTTTTTTTTTTTTTTTTTTCCTAGGTGGGTAAGATGAAATTAGAGCGCTCAAGGGGTCAGGTACAGTGCAAATATCACGACTCTGATCAAGAATAAAAAATATGTAAAAGCAAATGTCATTAAATAGCATGTTTACTGTGATTTTTTTCTGATGTGATTATGATTCAGGTGACTCTTCTTCAAAAGTTTGTCTTCCATGAATGCATTTACCCTTCAACCCACCAATCCCACTTGTAGAATTCCGTTGTATAGACAAGCGTGCATATGAAGGAAAAGACACATACACACAGTGATCCTCTGTGACCCTCTTTGTAACAGCAGCAGACCAGAAGCGACCTGGGCCTAAGCCACGTGCACATGGGAAGCTCCCCTGTCCGTGAGAAAGGATGAGGCATGCACCTCTCCATGTACTAAAGTCATTCCTAAAAGGTATGGCTGAGTGACAAAGCCAGGGGCAAAATACTACCTTTTATGTAGGAAAACGGAAGGAGGAACGAATGAATACATGTTTATCTGTGCCTAACACAGTACCAGATGTAGAAGTTGGGAATGAATAAAAATGGTGATCTATACATGGCCAGTGGGACTTTGGGAACCAGACTTCTCAGTTTATACCTTTTCAGTTTTATTTTTGAACCACGCAAAACATCTAAAAATAAGTTTTAAATTTGGTATTTCTTCCCTTCTTTAGAAAAGAAGTTCTGAATGTGGCGTCGCTGAAATTGTATGTAAAAGTTTTGTACCGATGTTCGTTTTTCTGGGACTAGGTACCACAGCTTCCATCAGATTTGATCAGGGACACATGATTCTAAAGCTTTCCGGGCACGCTGCTTCAGAATCAGCCAGGATCTCTGAAGGTATTTTCCCTTCTCCTTGCCGTTTGCAGCTCAGCTATTAGGATCTACAGTCAAATCTTTCAAAATTCTGACTGCTGATGGGAAAGTAAGCTCTAGGCACACAAAATAATCACAAAATCATCTCACGTTTCTCAGAACAGAGAAAGGAACGTAGAAGCCAAAGCCAAACACACTTTAGTTCTTCTGGCACACACTTGCCCATGGGTGCTTAGGTGCTGTTTTATCAGGTGTCCTCAGAACCACGATGTAGTAAATACTATCAGGAAACAAGTGCCAACTGACTCTGACTGAAACATACACGAACATCCCCTCCAGGTACAGCATTTATTCATTTTCAAAACACTTAAGAAAACCAGCGCACTGCACTACTGAACAACCTCTTACCAAACACATCATTTCCCTGTAATTTTTCACAGCTTCTGCAGGCGCTAATTAGAGTGAGTACATTTAAAAGAGAAACCCCAGTTTGTCTAATAAATCGCGAAGTCTGGTATGTATACGTATCAGAAAGGAGGTAGTGAAAACCATCGAGTCCCCAGAGAGGCACGAAGCAGCCACCCTGCCCGGCCCCGAGTCACCCTGAACAAGACACGTTTCAGTTCTCCCTGGGGATCACCTCTCCCCTGATTACATACCTTTCCCTGAACACTGTGTCACGACCGGCTGTGGGAAGACGGTGTTCGCATTCATTGTTTATGGCTTTGCTATATATATAATTTTTTGTGATCAGCTAATACGGATGGCGTCAATCCCTGCTCATGGTTTTTTCCTGTTCTAATAAACACTTTCACGTACCGCTGGAGCATGAAAATACCTCCAACGTGAAGCACTCAAGAGAGCCACGGCCCGCTTGTGAGGCTCCGTAATTACACGCTGCATGGAAAGTGCTCCTTCATCACAGGTCTCGGGCTGATCCCCGAGCCCCGGATGCACAGGGCTCAGGGGAGAGACTAAGTCTTTGTTCTTGGTGCAACTGTCTGTTCCTCGGTTTTTCTTCCCACAGGGATTTACATTAGCAGCTGTTCAAACAGACGAAAAAGTGCTCTTTTCCAAGCTAATTAAAAAAAAAAAAAATACAGATCTTCCATTATATATATTCTTAAAGAACGTGTGGGCAGATACAGGTTCGAACGTCTATGCATTGGTGGGCCTGGGGTGGATGTGTTTTCTGATTAACGGGGACAACCTGGCACTAAGCAAATGTCTAAACACAGCAGAATCACAGTATATTCCACTAAAAATTTTAACATTATTAAAGCCTTTTTAATGCCTTATGTTTTCCAAAAACATACATGTCATTTAAAAGTCATAAGCAGTCATCAGTGGTAGGAGACTTAGATTCATCCTTGGGGAGGAGGGTTTCATGACTTGGGAAAGATGATATATTTGGGTTGAACAAATTTAAACCAAGTTGTCCCCAATATCCCTGGGGAAATGCAAGAGGCCTGGGACCGGGAGCTCCATTTTTGGTTGCACAGATTTCTATCGAAGGTAGAGAAGCACCTGAGCATCTGCAGAGCTGCTGCTTTTCTGGGTGGCAGGGGGGCTGGGGAGAGAGCACAGGATGAGGCCTTGGCCCCGTGCACAGAGGCCAGGCTTCCTCTCCCAGGATGGGGCGTCCCTCTGCCAGCTGGGCTGTATGCAGCGATGCCGTCCCAGGAACTGGGAAGGTGGTCTTGATGGGGGCGAGGAATCTTAGTAATTGCTTGTATTCCGAGCAGGGAAACCGCTTTAAAGTGCCCCTGAGCTGGGGGCCAGCCGAAACCAGATGTCGGGCACAGGCTGGGGACGCAGGTGGTGAGGCCAGGGCCTGGGATTCCTGCGAGATGACAGCACCAGTGGCCTTCTGAGTCCTACTTTTCCACTATCTGCAAACCTCTGCTAAGTCCTGTCACCTGGTCTCACCTGTACGGCACGGGACCGAGGGGCACGGGAGCTGCGGGGCGGGCAGTGGTGGGCGCCACCCAGCAAGCAGGCAGAGCCACGACCTCACAAGGCCCCACCGTGGAGAGGGAGGCTGAAGGGGCCAGGTGAGGAGAACAGCCCTGGAGGGAGGGCAACAGGGGCTCAGACGCACTGCAACTTGGGTGCCCTCATTTTACCCTCACCTAGTGGCCGTGCCAGTGGTTGCCCTGAGAATCAGATGTGGAGTTTATAACCTCCAGGTCTGGGACCGGGGCACTTCATCCATTCGTTCATTCTAAGAGATTGCATGTGGTATAAATGGTTATGTCCATTTGTCACAACTTTGAGCAGTGGCCCCATGGATTTATCTATGTAAAGTGTGTATCTTTTAAAGTAAAAAACACAGAACACAACTGGACAAAGCGGATTACGATGAACTGTACTCATTTGCCTGTGAACACTGCTGAGACCCCTTCCCTCCCAAGTTACAGGCCTCGATTTTTCTTTTTTGGCTGTGCTGGGTCTCAGTTGCGGCACTCGAGATCTTTAGTTGTGTCCTGCGGACTTTTCTTAGTTGCGGCATGTGGACTCTTAGTTGCAGCATGCATGCGGGATCTAGTTCCCCGACCAGGGATCGAACCGGGGCCCCCTGTGTTGGGAGTGTGGAGTCTTACCCACTGGACCACCAGGCAAGTCCCGGTCCCCAGGCCTCGATTGAAAGCCCTCGTGCCCACCGTTCAGGGTCCCTTCTCTCCACGACGGCTGTGGGCAGAGGCTCTCTGCCCCTCATCAACCCTGCTGTTTAAAGCCTGCGTTACTTGTACTTCCTCCATCACATTTATAAGTTCAGCACTATTACTGCACCCATCGCTCCTACTAAAACGTTTTAAAGTTCTTTCAGTGAGTTCCTATGAGGTTCCTTGTGTGTCTTTAGTGGTCCCTGGAGTTCATCATCTCATGGGGCCTTTGTCAGGTTACCCTGATGTTAGCCTTTGTGTTGAAATACTTGTTAACTGCACCCTCACCCCCCACCCCCAGACTCACTGGATACATTCATTTTTTCCTGTAGGATTTTTTATTTGGTGAGAAGGGACAGGAGTGTCAGGCAAGGGCAGGGGAGTAAGAACCCCCGCTCCCTGTTACTTGATGACCACACCAGGGGGAGAAAGAGGGGATGTGTGCACTCATCGTGTGTGTACCTGTGCACACGAGCATGAGGGGCAACGCCTTGTGGCACATGTTGGGAAACTGGATTTTCTTCTGTGACCAACAGCAAGACACTGAAGAAATTTAAGCAGGAGCACAGTACGACCGGATTTGTGTTTTAGCTGCAAGAAGAGGGTGAGAAGTGAGGCTGGGAGACTTAGTGGGAAGGAGGCAACGGTGGCGATGGAAAAACGAGAATATGCTTGAAATATGCTCTTTAGATAAAGGTAACACAACGTGGTAGGCATGCTCAAAAATTAAAAACAACACTCTCATGATCCAGCAATTCCACGTCTGGGCGTCGTCCCCAGTGCACGGAAGGCAGAGACGTGAAGGGACAGCACTACTCACAGCAGACCCCAGTGTCCCTCGACAGATGAATGGGTAACAAACTGTCCTCTACCGCTACAATGGAGCGAGAGCCAACCTTCAAGTGGAAGGACATTCTGACACAGCCTACAACACGGATGAACCTGGAAGACGTTATGTTAGGCGAAACAAACCAGTCACAAAAACTTGGGAGGACAGTCCAGTGACTGAATATTTGAGAGTCAAATATTCAGGCAGAGGGAAGGATGGATAGGAAAACCCTGGCAGAGAGTTTTGAGAGAGACAGGGAGGCAGCCCAAGATGGAACCCAGAGAAAAACCTACATTTCAGGTAGTTTCTCATGAAAAATCTCTCACTTTCCTAGTTTTCATTTGGATTAAAGAAAACATCCCATTTCACTGATATCAATCACGTATCACTGCATGTATGAAAGATAATTCCTGGGTCTTCTCTTTTACCTGATTTTGATGGCACCCACTTTTCTGTAAGTGATGTGGTAAACCGGAAACCACAGGGGATTATTTCCGGAACGTCATTTTCAGTAAGTGTGGTGTGCTGAGTCAAAGCCCCAGGGTGTAAGAGGCCCAAGTGGTTAGCAAGCAACAAATTTTATTTCTCATGTTTTTGTTCCTCTGTTTTTCTAATGAAGAATTCAGAGCGAAAAAAATCATGTTTTTAACTTCTTCAAAGTGAAATGCAAGTACTGACCTATACACTATCCCAGAGAGAAAAACTTTACAAACAACTTTAAGAGAGATTAAGGCTAAGGTTCCTAAGTGGGTATTTTCTCCTAAATATATCAACAAACTAGCAAAAACACCACCTGGCAACCTCATTAGGGGTCAGCATAAGGAAAAGGGGGAGGTTTGGAAATTGGCCTTCATTCAGAAAGGCCTCATGAGAAATATAACCTGAGAACGTCAGAGCTGGGGAGGACCTCAGGGACCACCCATTTCCACCCACCTCAGGCCCCGGGTTGCAACGTCACCAAAGACAGAGATGGAATCAGAACGCGGGTCCTCCTGACACAAAGCACAGACCTTGCGAGTTCAACACATCACCTCTTCTAAAGGTTCCACCATAAATGTCACTCTCACCCCCGAAATGTCTCCTCTTAAAGCTGAATTTTAGCAAAAAACAATTCAGTGGTGGCTAAAAGTGCAACTCCAACTGGGCCAGGCCAGGCAGTGGAAGACCTCAAGTGACAAGTGGCGCCATGACAGTCACATGGGCAGTCTTTCAGATGCAATAATCTGGGTGTGAGGAGAGAGGAAGGACCTCCTTAAGACTGATGACAGATTATTGTTTTACCCTTAAAACAAGCAAATACAGTCCAAAGGCTGCCACGACGCGCTTCAGGCATGCGTCCTGCAGGAAGCTCGGGATGCGACTCTGTCTGGTTACTGACCGAGACAATCCTACTTTTACTGAGTATCTTCCACCCGCTCACCACCAACTCTGGGCACTGCTGCCCATCCAGGGCCCCTGCACTGCTCCAGGGATGCTCGCTGGGTTATCCCCGAACCATGGAGCTAAGCTCTCAAACACTATCACATATGGTAGTTCTGGCTGTGAAGAAAGAGGACAGCTGACCCACTCAGTCTAGGGTAGCGCCAAAAAGGGGATGTGGTGAATGGGCCTCGTCGGGAATATAAACATTTCTGATATTCCTGTTTACTTTCTGGGACCAAGACTAAGTAAATACACAGAGAACAGTGGCAGCTTTCCACGTTGAGACAGTAGGACAGAAAAATCCCTTGGATTTTCTAAGGGACTAAAGATAATTCCGTGACCCTGTATCAGCAGTCAATCAATGATCACACGCGGGGGTTTGGGGGCCAGTGCTTCTCAATCCGGCGGCTCAGCGGACTCGCCGGGCCCCAGACCAGGAGAACCTTTGCGGCAGGAGGTGCTGTGAACCACACACACGCGCTGGAGGGGCACAGGGACTTGCTGGGGACCCGTTCTGCTGGCTGTGGCTGATGCCTGGCTGCCACCTGTGACTGAGAGGCTGTGAGCGGGGACAAGGGCGGCCAGGGCAAGATGAGGGCGAGATGCCAGACGCCAAGGCTGCCCATCGACAGACACCGCTCCACGGCAGCCCTCCCGTACGGACCTTTCCTCCGGATCATGACCACACTGGAGTCCAGCCTCAGACCCAAAAGTATCTTCTTGAAGAACAAACTGTACAATTATACTTCTTGTTCATTTAAATCGGTGATGTTCTATCCTCCCCCGACATCACCCAGGGAAACACAGCATGATCCAGGGAGCCCGGGGCTCATAAATCCTAAGTCCTCGCGTGGTCCAGCAGACTTCCCACTCCAGCCACGCCTCAGAGCGCCGGCGACCCGGGCGGCACTCACAGTGCGTAATGGGCCCTTTGGGGCCGACCTGAGTATTGATCCTCACAGCCACACTGCAATTCTTAAATATCACACACAACCAAATACACAGACATTTAATCTCAATGTCTTTCACCTTGGAAACTTAAGGTGTTTGGATTGGAGAGTTGTGAACAAATTGAGGCACTAAGGCTGGGAGACTAGAGATTAGCGAATGTGCTTGTTCCCCCACCCAGAAGGTCAGAGCGGCGGGAATCACAGACATTTAAGGAACCAGAGGTCAACAGCGAGTGACCAGGGACGAGACATCACGACACCCCCCCGGGGCTCCGGAGCTCTGAAGCGTGTGAAAGGCAAGACGGCCCCGCGTGCGGCTCTGCGAAGGAGGCCCAGAGGGCGCGGGGCACCCCCTTCTGCGGGAGGAGGGGCCGCACTGGAGCCCTCGCTGCAGTGGCCCTGCGGCCCAGCCCGGCTCTCAGAACGGAAAGGACTCAGAATGCACCGCCGCGCCGGCCCAGCGCACGGCGGTACGCCAACAGCCCGCGGTCCTCTGCACACGAGAGCCAGGAGGGGAGCTGTGCCCGAGCAGAGGCCCTGGGGACCGCCTGCTCCCCAGGGGGGCGGCGGCCTCCTTCCCGCAGTCCCTGGGGTTCGTTCTGGACCCTCGCCCCTTGCTGCCCCGACTACCCGACGGAGACTCTTCTCCTAGACGGAGCCGCTGGTCACTGCCCGACTCCCTGGACTTGACCGTGCACAGGAGGCTCTGGCACAGGCTTGTCCAAGGGCCCAAGGAGGATCCTCCCTCCCCCATCTGTCACCCAAGTCCCAACACTGCCGGGGACAGACCGCCTCAAGAGCTTCCCTGCACCACAGGAAAAACAAAAATTCGGAACAGAAGGAAAACAATGCGTAAGGCTCCGAGCCCCAATCTATGAACTGACTGTTAGTTCACAACAGGTTTTACTCAACGAAGAGACACCTTCTCAGTACGTAGAGGGTTTGTGAGGAGCAGGAGTGACGCCTCAGGTGCCGGAAAGTCACAGAATGTCAGAGGGGAAAGGCTCAGGGGACAGAATGGTAGTTAGGCCAAAAGACAAGCACAAACCCAACCTCTGTAGGAAGTTTGCAGGACAAAGGCAAGTGTGATAAATACACGGTTCTTTCTGCTTGGCTAGCCTGCAATTGCGAACACCAGGAAGTAGAGAACACACCACAGGAAAGGCACGTGTGAAAAGAAATCTTTCAGAACAAACGTTATTTGCAGCTTAAGTTCACCGGGGCTCCTCTGCATATAATAGACGAACTTGAAGAAAACGTTGTACTTCATTTTCAACTCAGACTCAAGGACTTAAATACATTGTGCAACTCTGGGAACACCCAGGCGATGGGCCAACGGGTGGCCCAGCACACGCCGCCATCTGAACTCAGAACTCGGTACCCCAGCAGGGCAGGTCCAAGGCTGCCGGCACCCAGGGGCAGCTCCCCCGGAAATGCAAGCAGATGCTCAGCTTCGGGGCAAAACCGGGAAATTCCCTGCCTTTCTCTTTGGATCCCTGGAGACACCGTAGCCTAATTCTTGAAGCTGCTTACTGAGGTGACGATACAGTCACATTCAGGCCCCGAGGGATCTGGAACATGGTTGGGCCTGTAATTCCCGAGGGGGCTAGTCACTGGCTGTTTCCTGTGCAGCTTCACTTAGCTGACCGCCATGACTAACCCCTCAGCAGCCAGAAAACGGTCTCCAGGCCGCGTCAGGATGAATGTAAAGAGGGCACAGATGACCAACGGAGGAAGCAAATGGAATGTTCCAAAATTAACAGAAAAGATCTGGAATATGCAGAATATAGTGGAGTTCCCTCAGGAAGGGTAAACCAACCGCAGACCCTCAGATCTGGAAGAATCGGCCATCTGCCAGCATGGCAGAAAAACGAAAACTGACCTAATGCGGGCCGAAGCATATAAACTCTACCCACTCTGCATTTTTCTAGAAGCCATAGCTCAGTGTTTCTGAAAAGGTCTTACAGCCTCAAATTAGCTCCTCAGTGAGATGAGAGATTAAACCAGCACGGTCCAACATACACAGTGCAAGCTGCGTATGTAATTTAAAATCTTCTAGTAGCCATCATTTAAGTAGTAAAAGGAAACAGGTGAAATTAATTTTAATCATACATTTTATTTAACCCACCCTATAAAGTATGTTATCATACCAGTCTGCAATGACTATAAAATAATTACACATTCTTTTTTCATGGCAAGTCTTGCAATCCAGTGTGTATTTTGCACCTGCAGACCAGCTCAATCCAGACAGGTCCCGTTTCAAGCCACATCAGTCCCACAGCGACCACGTTGGACATTCAGGATAAACAGACTCTCGTACTCTCGTGGGGAGCTCATTACTGACCCATCCAGACACACGTGGAAAAGCGGCCTTGCTACAGTTGCCTGCCTCTAAAGGAGTCCCCAGTGCCAAATGCCGTTTTGTTCCAATACCCTGTTATTTCAGCTGAAAAGCATTTTTTTCAAAAGCCACCTCTCTTGTCACAGCTGCAGACCCCCGACACTGAGCCCTGCCTGACTCGGCCAGCCTCCCCACCGGGGGTCCAGCTGCGCTCCCTCTCCAGGCAGGGAAGCTGGGGAGTTTGGGATGCCCCGAGACACTTTACCAAGCTATAAAGACAAACTCTCAGGACCTGCATGCTTGACTGCCTAGCACTGAACACTAACAACATAAAGAATCCACAATGTGAAAACCTGATTAGGAAGATGCTGAGTCTGGTCCCACCTCCCCTACCTGTTTTCAACATCACCTGGAAGAGAACAGTGCCTTCTCTGTCTTCTCCATTTATGAATGACACTGGCCCCCAAAACAACAGCCCCCTTGTCCTTCGCTAACCCGCTATCTTATTACGCGGCCTTGGGAAACGAGGCGATGCTTCATCATTTCTGAGTGACAGGTGAAATCCTTATTCCATCTCAGCTCCAGATGGGTTAAGAAGGCCCGGAGACACAGGGATAACGGACTGGGGCACAAGTGACCGGGAGGCATCGTACCTATTATGAGGCTGCAGGAAGCGGGGACAGAGCACCGGTGTCGTTTCCAGTAGGACCGTCATCGCCATGCACGCCCGCGAACTCCTACCTTTGTGGTTGAAGAAGCCCTCCATTTCCATGCTACTTCTGGAGTGGGCGATGCACAGGGAGCCGCAGGGCACCAGGCCTTCCGCCGCGGGGGACCGGTCAGTGGTCCGCACCAGACACCAGTCAGGCTTGTCGTGGGGCCGCTCCAAGACTTCCACCGTCTGGCCACGGCGGATGGTCAGCTCGGTACTGTTACAGGCCGTGAAGTCGTGGATCACCACCGTCAGCTCACAGCCGCCAGACAGCTGGGGAGGGAGGGGACAGGTCAGCGAGCCCACGCCACCGGCCCTCAGCAGGCAAGGCTGGCGCCTGGGCCGGGAGCTCAGCTCCCATTCCACAGCTGGCTCAGAGCACCGGGCACCAGCCGAATGAGGGCTCTCCCGTTTCCCTGTCCCTTAATTTACGTCCCTTTCGAAACACTCGAATATTTACTTTTTCACATTCTAACATACAATAATGATTTTCTGTGTGTTACACTGTCAGAATCTGATGGTTTTCCATGAGAGTGTCCAACTACTTTTGTGCCTGAGACACATGTCCCTTCTCAAAGAGTGCCACAGACCGGTGACCCTTGAACAACGTGGGGGGCTAGGGGCCCCGACCCCCCTGCACGGTCAAAAATCTGCGGCTAACATTCGACTCCCCCCAAACATAACGACTGGTAGCCTACCGTCGACCAGAAGCCTTACCAATGACATGAACCGTTGACTAACACGTATTTTGTATGTCATACGTTTTACACACTGTATTCTGACAATAAAGTATGCTAGAAAAAAATGTTACTAAGAAAATCATGAGGAAGGGAAAATACATTTTCAGCACATATATGTACTTATTGAAAAACAATGCACGTATGAGTGGACCAGGGCACTGCGTCTGTTTAAAGGTCAACTGCACTCATTTTTAAACTTAGGGCAAACTAGTAAGAACTCTGCTTGTAGGCCTTTTGGGGGATTGTTGCGAAATACGGTGATAAAATCAGATGGAGGCCAGCTCCGGCCTGGCGAGAGCGGTGTGGCCGGGGCACTGCGGGCTCCTCAGCGCCTGTGTCCCCCGGATCGGGAGAAGCAGCCGCAGAGCAGGGGGCCCGGCATCCGGAAACACGGTCGGAGCACGCTCTTCTCTCTCCGAAAGCCTTCGAGAGCCCTTGCCGGCCCCCAGGACACTCTCTAGCACGACCCTCCCGACCCTCTGCCACCCACCCCAGCTCCTCCCGGGCTCCCTCCCCGCCCCAAGCCTCAACGCGTCCCTCCACACGCTGCATGGGCACCGGCTGACCCCTCATGTGCCACGTGGCTTCTGGCCTGAAGGGCCTTGCCCTCCTTCCCTCCTCTCTCCTCTCCTCTCAGCTCACTCTCATTTTCTGCCCGAACTCTTCTAAGTCTCGGCCCTTTGAAGCACACCCAGGAACTCTGTGAAGAGCATCAACGCCATGATCCTGCCTGGAAAACAGGTGCGGGGCCTTCTCACGACCGCTTGCCGTCCACCTTCCCTTAGCCTGTACACTCCCTGGGGACAGCTCACAGGGATGCGCATTATCGCCCCTCCCACAGGAGGATCCTGTGACCAGCTCCCCGTCTTAGGCCCACCCCCTCTGGCCCTCCAGTCTGGGCAGCCCCAGGCTCAGGCTGCACACCGTACCCTCCGTGCTGGGCACTTCCAAGCAGGCACCCGGGCCTGCTGCTTCCCCAGCCCTTCAAAGCAGTGAGTCTGGGACGTGACTCATTACTCGCCCTCACATCTGTTTCTCTTCCAGCGTTGCCTTTTGGGTAACGGTATCACAGTCAACCGCACTCCTTTGCACCCCCGAAACGCGGTCAAACGGACTCTAGAATGTGTTTCTGACTCCTCCCTTCCTCAGCACGCCCACACCAATCACTTCATTTGGATTTCTGCAATGGTCACCTGAGTGCCCTGCCCGATCCAGGCTTTCCTTCCAAACCACCTGAACACCGCGGCCAGAGTTACCGTCTTAAAATGTTCACACATGCCATCCTCCTATGCAAGAACCTTAGACACACATTCCTTAGTCTAAGACGCAAAGTTCCCGTAACCAGGTCCTAGCCCGCCTCCCCGGGCAGGCTCGGCTGCTTCTCCCGTGCTTCACGGCCCAGAGGGGCCGTGTCCTCCTTCTGAGGTGGGTCCTGCACGCCCTGTGTCCATGATCCCTTCTGCTTGGAGCCCTCACCTCCCCAGTTGGTCTCGTCTCAGCCCCCGTCAAATCCCTCTGAGAAGCTGCTCCTGTACCGTCCTTAGCGCTCTGTCCTTAAACAAATTACGGCTCAAGTCTGAGACGAGCCAGGCTTTGGGTTGTGTGTGTGTGTGTCTGTCCTCGGCACCAGAAAGCAGGTTTGTGTCATTCTTCTGCGACCTTTCCATGCCCAGTGTGTGATGCCCCCAAATGCCAAGGGCCGGTGCACAGCTTGTAAGAGGAAGCTAGCAGCAGGCTTCTCCCAAAGCTGCCTCGGGCGGTGCTTTGTACCCAGCAAGTGGTCACACATTTGCTGAAGTGAAAAAGGTAAGATAGGTTTGCTGTAAAAATGAGCTGTTTGAAAACCAAAACAAAACATGGGCTCTTCCTCTGTGACTTCGGGAGTGAACTCTGCCTGTGTGTTTCCTGTCCCCCCTTTGGGCATCAGCACGGAGACCACAGAAGAAGAGAAGACGGTCGCTGGGCTGAGCTGCGATGTGCAGGAGGAAGGGGCGGCCGGGCCCGCTGCCGGGAAACATCCTGTTCCAGAGAGGCCACCCAGCCCCACCCCCAGCAGAGAACTGACTCCTACCCGGGCTCGCAGCCCTGCAGTGTCCTCGGCTGCCTGCCGGCCCTCTGTCACGCTCCATGCTCTCCACTGCCCTCCTGGTCTTTCCAGAGAAAGTTCAGATATTTAGAATAAGAAACACATGTCCACTTGACAACCACAGAAAGCAAAACAAAACAAAACTCTTCCAAAATGAAGCATAAATATCGACAAAAGGAATTGTCTTTGCTGGGCCACAAAGGACATTTTCCCCAAGTGACTAACCCCCTTCTAAATTTTACAAACTTCTCTTTGGAAAAACTATGCTGAATCTCACATATCTCACATATTTCTCTGTGAACAGTCGAAGATGCTAATGTTAAAAGGTTAACAGCAGAGGCTCAGCCCGGAGAAGAATCTTCCTCGTAAAACCCCACGTTATGGAAGTGGTTAATCCCTGTAACGAAAAGGAGGAATGTTTCCCATCCCAGGGAAAACGTGACCCGTGAACAAGCCCCGTGGGGAGCCCAGCCTGCCGAGGCCCCTCAGGCCTGTACCCCCTACGGAGCCTTCCCGCGGCCCGAGCCGCCCGTCGCTGGGCCCGCTTGCGCACGTGGTCCCCGCGTGTCACCACCCCCGGCCCCCGGAAGCTCCGCTTCAGACGGGCTCCCTCATCACCAGCCTCTGCTGGTCTCCTCCCGCTGTAGGAACTTTTCAGACTGCTCAAAGCCACGTGGTGTGTTCTGTGGGTGGGGGAAGGGTGGGAAGGGAGAAAGCGGCTGCCAAGAGGAATGAAGCTAGACTTGCTTTCTGGCACTGAGTGTTCAGCCCCTCACAGAGTAATCAGAACTATTGGAAACATCTGTGCACTTGACAGAGCCTGAGAAATGAAAATCAAGCCTGTTCTGACAAAGAATCGCATACTGAGTCAAAATTCTTTTTCAAAGCCTTTAGAGAGTTAGTAACAAAATCTAGTACCAGAAGAATGTCTTCAGTGCTAGAATTATCATTAAAAAAACCATATCTTCTTGGCTCTACCCCTAAGAATAAACTGACTTTTCCCATGAGAATCTCCTGCACAAATCTATAAGGGGAGGATTAAATGGGCGTTTTCTAGTCCAGAGAGGAGACAACCCATGGATTTCTGCCTCAGTGTTCGCATTTGAGTATTTTAAACTTATTCCAAAGCTTGTCTTTAAAACCAGGCTTGTTAATTAAAAAGACTTTTTTTTTTGGTATAAAATACTTAAAATAACTATTTTGGAGTATCAATGCAAGTCATTACAGCCTTTTACGTAGAATTAAACTCCTAATTAGAAAAAGTTTGGGTTATCCTTATTTATTGACAGTGACACTTCTACCTCTAGTGACACAATTTCATCACTATGTTGAAAGTGTTACCATTCCATTTATCTAGTTTAAAAATTCACTTTTCCTTTCCAACCATGTTTTGTGAAAGTTTTCACATTATCTTTTTCACATCTATATATTTTATGGACTTGTATCATGGGCTCCTTACCACAAGCATTTGGTTTAGGATTGCAATTTATGAAAATCTCAATTTCCATGACTCACATTAACTCTTGTGACATTCTCATCAGAAGATATTTTTTTCCCAATCTTTCTGCTTTTCACCTTAAAAAAATTAAATGTGGTGACTAAAAAGCATGACAGTAAAATGGCCTTAATTGGAGCACGGACCATGGATACTATAATGAAATGCCTCCTCCAAGACCAGCCATGTCCCTCTGAAAGGGCTGCCGGGGGAACTCCCGTGATGCCGATGCACAGACAATTAGCAGAACCAAACCAGGGTCCCTTTGCCTGAGTTCTCTCAATGACTGAAAATGAACAAGTTGCTGTGTTTCACCCAAAAGAATGAAATACTCACCTGGTCGCAGGCACGTGAACCTTCAAAAACCGTCACACAGGACAGAACTTTACTTTTTACATTTTCTGGAGAAACCACGGTATATTGTTTTGCTTTGCCTGAACCCAGTTAAAGACAGTAACTGAAGCAGGGCCGTGGCTGGGCGCTTCTCACCCACTGCTCGGGCTCTGGCATCCCCTCCCTGGAGCTCTGCAATGAGGCATGTCTACTTTACAAGAACGTACAGTTCTTGAGAGACAACAGCAAACACCTGATTTGAATGACTGGCTCGCAGGTGAGTTCTGGGGCGGGCTCCGCCAGAGGAACAGGGGCTCTTTACGACTGACACGCGGATGGTGTAGTCCTCTCTGTAAATGAATCTGCTTCGAGAAGCTAAGATCAATTGCAGGTGGGTGTCTGGCCAACTTTCCGAGAGCGCTTCAAAAGGAGAGGGGGAAGCATTCTACTAAAAGCCACCTTCCCCTGTGGAACAGAGTGTACCAACCCACGGTCACATCCTACAGCCCAGCACGGTGCAGGCACTAGAAACCTCACAAAAGGGCCTTGCGGTTTTGTGCAGGCTGCACACAGAGCAGACCAAAGAGTGGTTCCTCGGTTAAAGGGGACTAGAAAGTAGAGCTCCGTTAATTACCAGCTCCGTGGTTACAAGAGAAAGGCCGCCACCGGCAGCCAGAACGATTCCCCAAGGAAACGCGTTACCCCAGCTTCTCCCTGGGCGACTTTGCGGAGGCCGGAAGCTTGGGCTTCTCAGCGGCCGTCCTAACCACGGGACCGTCAGGCCCCTTGCTCACCCCAAACCCAAGGCCAAGTTCACAGGAGAAGCCGTCACAAAATCTGCTGCTGGGTTTCCAAGAGGACCACTGTGAATCTCTCACAGATTGGGGTGCAAAAAGAAATCTGTCAGAACTGAAAAATGGTTAAGATGGCAAAAATGTTGTTTCTCACCACCCTTTCCCCAAGAAAAAGAAAAAAAGAACGAAACAAAAGGAAACAGAAAAAAAGAAAAGAAAAAAAAAAATCTGTGAGAAAAAACTTTTTCAAAAGCAGCAGCTTACCCTACCCAACATTTTTACCCAGAAAAAAAATACTGAGTATAATATTCAGGGAGGTTAATCCTTTACTCTTTGCTAATGTGATCACACGCTGGTTTTGACACATGAAAATATCCCTTGGAAGCCTTCCTTGACTGTGATACACATGAGGTGCAACGGAAAGTTAGACATCTAGAAGCTAAATTTAAAAGATATATTTGAAAAGGCAAACTTTAAGTGTAAAAAGCCAGGCAGATCAGAGAGAGGTCAGCGCCGAGGTACCAGGCCTCCAGGCTCAGCAGAAGCTGGCCTGGACCAATGCCACACTTGCCCTCACTCTGGACATTTTAGAACGAGAGGCGCCGAGGGCTGAGCCGCGGGGCATGAATGAAACGCTTCGTTGGCTGAAAAGTGGAAAAATGAACGAGGCTCGGGAAGCAGTCGGCTGGACCCCACCTGTACTACTTTCAATCACAGGTCCTGGAAAGCAAGACCCCTCTTGGGACAACTGAGCCCAAAGGAGCCTGTTTGCTGTGTTTCCTGAGTAAGCAGCCCTTATCCAGAAAAGTCCATTTGAAAGGCCTCTTTTTTTTCCCCTGAAAAGCTAAGGTATGACAGCCAGGTGACCGGCCGACTGGGTCCCTCACCCAAAGGAAGAACCACCAGAATAAACCACCAGCCTCGAGTCTGAATCAAAGATGGGCCGTCATTGTCAACAGTGACTTTGACCAAGACTGCAAAATTTACACGGAAAAGCACTTCTCGATGCACCGCTATTTTTAGAAACACTTTTGTTACAGTTATACCTAAAGTTGTAGTTTTGAAAAATCTGCCTTTTCTTAGAACTGAGGCTCTCTGCTCTAGCATGGGGGATTTTGTTTTTCTGATTGAGTGACTAAAGTTAGCAAAGACTGCATTCATTCTGTGGCTTTATGAGAGCACTTAAGAAACTTGTTAAAAACTACAAAAAGCCACAGTCACTTAGAAAGACAGAGGGAACCAATGCCAGGAGCCAGCCTCGCCAGGCTGCCGGCGGGGAGGGCTTTCTCTGCTTGTTCCCGTGGAGCAGCACCTGTCCTGGGCTGCACAGGCGTTGATGCCCTTGCACCTGCGAAGGCACGAACCAACCTCGTGCAGAGCACGGACTCATCCTACGGCTGATGCGGCAGGATCACAGGCGAGTGGCTGCGAAAACGTTTCCAGCGAGAGTCTCCCGCTTCTTCAGAGGCTGCCCATTCAACACGCCATCAGTATTCTGCTGTTGAGCCCCCAGGACGTGCAAGTTCAGGAACTGAGTCTGAGCAATTTACCCTTAGCACAGCTTCTAGCTCCTAATGAACACAATTAGCTTCTAAATCCACGGCAGTCAAGAGCGCTCACTAAGAGGCCGATGTACGGCGGTCTGCAACAGCCAGTAATGAGTGAGGGAGAAGGAGGCAATTTCTGAAATGAAGACACAGTGACAGTCGACATCTAGGCAGTGCTCAGGGCGTGAAGGCACTGTTCCAAACGCACATTTTTAATGCTCACAGCCCTAGAGTGGGGAGTCGTACTGTCCCCTGTTACAGATGAGGAAACTGAGGCACGGAGAGGCTGCTGAGAAGCAGAGCTCAGAGGTCTGGCTGGGGAGGCCTCCTTGCTCTTAACCATCTGCTGTCGGACGCTAAACACTTTGCTTACATGACTCTGGGCAGAGTCGGGACCCGTAACTGACGTCCCGGGATTAAAACCATGTGCTGTCCCCAGAGAGGCCTTTGAACGAAGCGACTCAACTTCACGCCCACGCGGGCAAACCTACACGAGGCTCCGGGACACCCTGGCAAGGGCAGCAGGCTGGGCAGCTCCTGGAGCCAAGGCTCCCTCCTGCCTCTGGCAGTTGCAGGCAGAGGAGAGAGTGTGAGCTTAGGCGGGTGGCACACAGGGCCAGGTATGTGAGGAACCGGGCTGAATGCAAGCATGAGGCACTTCCTAAGTAGGCTGAATGCAGGCTTCCTTTCTCCAAAACTTGAATCCAGCCTCATTTTAAAACGTACTGGCATTAATTACTTTATATACTACCTCAGCGCTGCAATTTATGTAAATCCATCCAAGTTCCTATGGTGCAGACTGTCACTTCACAGAGGTTTATTGACTTTTTAAACTACATAAATTTCATATCTCCAACACAGTGCTATATATACTTCATGAAAAGTAACTGAAACCATTTATTTTTTTTAAATGTGTGAATTCATATACTCACATCACAAGCTTAGGGGCAATTCGTGCCAAATATCAGTCTCAACTGAATTTCTCGTTCATTACAAATAAGCATGGCACGGCTTCAGACCTAAAGAAGGCTCACACCTGGCCCCCTGGTGGCTTGGGCCGCTTTTCCACAGCCTGCCCTGTCTGGCCTTGGTTATTTTTTTCATCCTGACCTCAGGATGGTTTGTTCTATAGTAGTAGCCTGTATTTGATTCGCATATTTTCTATTTTCCTTATAATATAAATTTTTGTTATATGAAGCAAACCACAGACTAATAATGCATACAGAAGGAAAAAATATTAAAAATGCTTCTTTAATACGCCAAAATATTTAGCTCCGCCTCAGCTCTAGTGTGAAATAACAGGGTCTAGACCCCACCAGGTAATTAGATCCACATTCCGTTTCTGGCTTCCGCTCTCTATTCTGGGTGGCCCTGCGAGGGTCACCTGGCCTCCCTCGTCCCCGCAGTGACCTGGAGGCGTCCCCTCCCAACATCAGGGAGACAAGCTCAGGACAAATGAGACAAGAATCTGGCAAGCATTTGATTTCTTTGGAACCCAAATTATATTTTCATGAGATCACTTTATCAGCACAAGCACCATTAATATGGGCAAGAATCAGTGCTACACTTACATCTGGAACAAAGAGATGGCAGATTTTAAAACCGACCTTTTCGAAGAAGGAAAGGTGCTCGGGGGGCCTGTGGTCTGTATCTGCTAACAGTGTCCCTGGAGAGAGGGTGTCTCCAGGCCCCTCCTTAACCCACTCTTCTCAAACCCTGTGCCTCATCTGAGAGTTACTACAGCCCTGGGCAGACAACTTTTCCTCAAGAGTTCTCCAAGAGGCCAAGCCGAAAACATCCCCCCACCCAGTTTCTGAAATGGAACCAAACTCCATGATAACAACTAACTCATAACAGATATCATAAATTAAGTCAAACAGGCAGAATATGGTTAAGTAATTTCCCTTGCCAGATCTATCTGCCCATGTCATCAGAGGCTATTTAAACTTGAAATATGTAGGGTGGAAAGAACCTTGGGACATATGAAAAGTTACTGCCATCAGAGATAACAGGGTTTTCTGGTTAAGCTTAGTCCAGAGTAACAGTGCATTTTACAAACTGACTCCATAAAGGATGCAGTTTCTTAAATGTATTCTCCTGAATC
This sequence comes from Eubalaena glacialis, assembly GCF_028564815.1. NCBI lineage: Eukaryota > Metazoa > Chordata > Mammalia > Artiodactyla > Balaenidae > Eubalaena > Eubalaena glacialis. The sequence goes on along the minus strand of NC_083719.1, from coordinate 12,306,144 downwards.
ATCTACTGACCCTGAAATGTTCTACCAGAGAAGTACAGAAAAGGAGATGGCTACAAGAAAACCTCCCCAAAGCAGAGAAGAGACACGTGTAGGCATATGTGTGGTCGCAAACATGGGCCTTCTTTTGTATAAGGCCTCATGGGTGTGGCCCCTCCAAACTCGACATTCTGACTTATCCATATTAAGTCTCACACGTTGCTTATTTTCCTCCCAAGTACAGAACACAAGAACGGAAGAAGACAACCCGTTGCAATTCTACGGTCTTAGGAAGACATTTCATCCTTTTTGTGTACTTCCTATTAAGGACCTATGGCCTCAATGAGGGGTATTAAATACATGCCACATCCACTTAAGAAAACAGTTTTGGCATGTCACTATGCGAGATGGTTAAGAGTCATGAGAACATCAGGTAGGCTGAGAGCGGCTGAGTGAGAGGCTGCTATCACAGCTTCACCCGGGAGCACAGGCAAGGCGGCACCTGCAGAAGGGGCCCTGGCGGGATTTCTGAGCTACGGAATGAAGTTCGGTGGCAAGGTGTGAGATGAGGTAAACAGAAACTGGTGAGTTACCTTCACAGATAAAATATTTAAGAGGCAGTTCTTTAATAATTCTAACACCCCAGTAGATCCTCAGTGTAAAATGATTAATTTCCGCAAACCTATACTGTTGTTAGTGATGTATCCCTTCTCTCTCACTGGGTACACAATGTGTTGTCTTAAAAGCAACAGTTCCTAGGATAATGCCTTATTTTTCTACAGGAGTTGTACAGACTCAAATCCAAGTTCACATAAGCCTATTTTGCTATAATAGATTCGAAGTAGAACTAGTTGCCTCTTCCTAACTCCAGGGCAGAGCCTTATCTCTGAGGCCAACCTCCTGTGAATCCCGGTCGGCGCCCCGCAGCTGCCAGCCCCCAGTGTCAGGGGACAGGGAGCCCGGGGGCACTAGCACACGGTTCTCTGTGGGCCAGAGGCACAACCTGGCACCAGGCAGCACCATCTCAGAGCCGGGGGCTGGAGAGCCAGGAGCCCCTTCCCAGATGCAGGGGGCGTTTCCAGACTCCCACCACCACCCATTTATATATAAACCACCCAAGAAGCAAAGCTACCCTTTCTTCTTGGGCCAACCACCAGAAAAATCTTAACACCCCTTCCAAAAGACAGAACTTACATTTATTTTTCTCTGACAATTTCATTCAAATAACCTGTTTTTTAAATAAACTTTTAAACTCAGGTAAACCCAGACCAGATCCATGAGAGGACATCTGGTAAGACTGTGAGTTTGGGGCTTGGTGGACCTCCAGCTGGGGCAGCGATGCTCAGCCTCGGCGAGTCTGTGAATTGGTCCCCTCGGCGGGAGCCACGATTACTTTGGACTTTTCCTTCAGGTGGAAGTCTTGTGTAACTATTAAGATAACCCAGTCACCTCAATTACTACTTTTTTAAAAGAAAATAATTGGGATTACTCTAATGAAATGTTTCCAAGTTCAAACTTTATTTTCTTCACTGAATGACTATGGGGGGGGTGCCTCGGGGAAAGAGGCTATTAGGGATCAAATGACTGAACATGTCATTTATCTTATTCCTCATTATTACTACTGGCGAGAAATATTTGCTGAACGTAATACACTGAGCTCCGAACAAAATCAAACGAGACATTGTTTTTGTTCTCCAGTCCTGTTACTCTAAGCATTGTAAGTTCTAGGACTTATTATTTAGTGAAGTCAAAAAGGAGGTTGAGAAAGAGCTAATTACTCAAATTAGAAGGATTCTGAAAATGAAATCAGTGTAGGAAACCAGTATTTTTAAACCTACTTACTTCTGTCCTGGGAACAACATTCAACACCGTGAATTCTGCAAAAGCAAGTGAGAAAAGACCGAAGCCTGGGACTCAGACTTGCCACCTGAAGCAAACCCCGACACTGGGCTCCCTCCTGTGACAGCGGCCGTCTCCAATGACGGGAGGTCAGGACAGCGAGTGGCTGCGGAGACACCGTGCAAAGGCAGACTTCTCCATCCCCTCGGGACTAAGGCCTCTCGCGGGGAAGTCCAGCCGTGTCAGGCACTGAGAAACCCAGAATTCTGGACCAACGGCAAGTTCAATGAAACCCCTACTTGCTGTCAAAAACTTGCTTCAAGAACTTGGTCTAGGGCTTCCCTGGTGGCGCAGCGGTTGAGAGTCTGCCTGTCAACGCAGGGGACGCGGGTTCGAGCCCTGGTCTGGGAAGATCCCACATGCCACGGAGCAACTGGGCCCGTGAGCCACAACTACTGAGCCTGCGCGTCGGGAGCCTGTGCTCCGCAACAAGAGAGGCCGCGATAGTGAGAGGCCTGCGCACCGCGATGAAGAGTGGCCCCCGCTCGCCGCAACTAGAGGAAGCCCTCGCACAGAAACGAAGACCCAACACAGCTAAAAATAATAAAATAAATAAATAAATAATTAAAAAAAAAAAAAAAAGAACTTGGTCTAGCCTTCCAGAAAAAGAACAGAATAGGTGCTCATCTCAGTAGGAACTGAGGACTGTGGAAATCAATGTCTCCACTGGCTTTTACAGGGGACTCTGGTCACCTGTGCATCACGTAAGCCCAGGGTTCCAACTTCTCCCATCAGTTTATTTTGTAGGTTTGCTGATTCTATCAAGACAGAATCACAGGACGCTCTAGGCCGCTGCTGCAGAAGGTAAACCAGAGACTTCTCTGCTGCCAATCAGACCCTCCCTCCTGGTGGTTAGTGCACGGGCGCCTCAGGGCCCACCCGCAGATGCCGCCGCCCCGGCTTCGATCAGAGCACCCCGCTTTTACACACCAGGGCCCTGTGTAAGATTTAATTAAAAACAATAGGGTCTTCTGCTTAATATAAAATAAAAAAGCTTAAACACACTGCCTTAGAACACTCGGATAGAAAACCATGTAACGGCACTGGGAAGGGCGAGTGATTTTTTCCTGAATCTTTGGGGTTCAAGTCTGCTAGCCCTGACACTGCAGATCTTTGCCCCTGGTACCATGTCCGGGCACCTCTTTTAAGCCATGGCAGCTGTCTGAAATGCTGATGACAAACTGCTATTTATCGACCGACCGGAGACCGGCCACGTGCACCGCCCCGAAGAGCGGGCCAGCTCAGGCTCACCTTATCGCTGTCCAGCGTGTTCTGAGACGTCCGGGACGCGATTGAAATCGTATCAGGCTGGCTGCTGCCATCTCCTTGGCTGTCCACATCCTCTCCATCCCTGGAGACACAGAGAAAGCCCTGACATGGCTGGATTTGCTTTTCAAGAATGGTAAAGATGGGCTATCAGCCATTGGAGGAAGGACAGATTTGTTTAAAGAGGTGCAAATCGGTCTCTGTGATTACGGCTGCCACCACGGTATTCATGACGATAGATGACCCTTCACTGAGAACAGGCTTTTTGCTGGGCCCTGGGCTGAGAGTCTAACATCGACCACTGCACTGAGTTCTCACAGCAATAAAATCCAGTTGATAGGGTCATCGCCATTTTAGAAATGAGAAGCAAAAACGTCTAGATGCTACCTAACTTGTCCAAGGTCACATGCACGACTTACACATGAGCACAGATTAACACTTGGGGTGGAAAAGGAAAAGAATTAGGGGTTTGTATATAGACTTTCATTTACTTTAAGCTGAAGGAGGTTGTTGTCTTGACAAAGGAATTTCATTACTAAGAATGATGTTATATATGAATTGTATTCTTTAAAAAATTACTCCTCAATATTTCTCAAAAATATTTGAGAAAAATGATTTTTGAAAAATAGTAAGTTAACATTGCCTTGTTCCTTTCCTTCAATAAAAGCAAACTTACAAAAAAAATCCCCAGGCACTGACCTCCTTCCCTTCTGTCTTGTTGCCGGAGCTGTTTTGGGGATGTGAATGGGCTCCTTCAGGGCACCTTTCAGGTGAATGGTCCTTTCCTGGATCACCTCCCGGATGTGCTTGATCCAGTCCTGCTTGTTTTCTATACTGGAGGCCTTGACAAAGTGTTAGAATCAATCAGGATACAGAAGGGGCCTTTTCCAGAACCTGCACTGACCACATTCAGGTCCCCGCATTCCTGGAATTGCCCATTTAAAAAATAACTTTTCAGCAGAAAAGCAACCAGCTCCTGTGTTTAATTTCCCACCAAATAAATGACCCTAATTTTGAATATTTTGTCATCAAGACCGTTTTTATTCTATAGCGTTCATGTTATTCCACATCTCTGAATATTCTAGTAATCAATCATTCTCCAGCCCTAAGACCTGTTAAGCAGCCCTGGGTAAATATGAAAACACAGCCACCCCCAAACCCAAGTGTCTTGAGGCCCTTTAGGCAGACAAGTGGCCCGTGGAGCATCGGCAGGAGCCTGAACCAGTGCCCCAGACCTTGCCACCTCGCCCCCTTGGACTCACGATCAACAGGTGCAGCTGCACCATTTCCCCACCTGCGTCCGCTCCCCATCCCCACTTGCACGCTATGCAGTCGGGGCCTCCCTAATCCTCCTGTTATAACTGAGGACCTGTAGTGTGGACACACTGGAAATGTGCCTCAGGCCACACTGCCAGCAGGTGAAGAAGCCGGGATTCCCGGCGGGTGGACGCCCCAGCCCACCCCCCCAACCTCTGCCTGTATCCACCTCCGGTTAGACCACTGGGATAAACCAGGGTAGCCTACTGCCAGTTACATATGGTGCATTTCCCTCAACTCCACTGCAACACTGGAGAAAGGTTCTCTGGAAATGACACATCGTAGATATTCAACAAGCATCGGTTGAATGAACACATATGGCATCACTTTTTCCAGATTTTTTTCTTTAACTATGCCTCAAAGGAGGTGGTTTTTTTTTTTTCCTTTTTACATGTTCTGGGCCTTAGTAACAGTTTTTAATTTCCTTACGGAAAACATCAACCTCCTATGATATAAGCATAATTCCCTGTGAATGATTAAAACAATCGTCAGTGGGATTATGGATGAGATCACGCAGGGAGGGGAACCCAGCATTTTCTCATGGTGGACCTTGTTTTTGAAAATACAAAGTCAAAGCCCATGCTGGGAAAGGAAATTAAAATTGAGAACTCTCTTTCTAAATAAAATGTTTTCACTGGAGGATGTGTCTTCAAAGTTAATGAGAGGTAGTAACAGAGAAATAAGTGAAGGATAAAAGGGGCCTCCTGCTCCTCTCCCCAGATCTGATGCCAGGAGAGCAGTAAAACCGATTTCTCCTGGGGTAGGAGGCAGGGTGACTAGGGAACAGGGGAGGCTGTGCATGAACTAAGCGTCTCAGGGTGGAAAACTGTGAACAACACAGAACTATTGGAATTTAAACGCCTGATACAAATGTTTGGGATGTTAAACAAAGGGAAAGACAAACAAAGAAAGGACATTTGGCAAAGTTTGGACATCTGTACCATGTTCAGAAATAAAGAAAATTCTCATAATTTAAGTAGAGCAAACTGACCATTACATTTATGGAGAGCAATTCTCCTAACCTTAAAGAAATTAAACAAGGAAAAAAGGCACCAATTTTTCAGAAACAGTAAAAGAAAGGTATCCCAGCTAGAGTACTAAGCAAAGGCCCCACCTGGCTAAGAGAAGGGAATAATTTGTTTCATACTCTCAGTAGTCTCAATCTGTTCAAGAAAGGATTTAGAAATAAAATTCTCCTTTCCAGACTATAAAAGTAAAAAAAGGTCACAATTTTGTTCTACAAGTACTAGGCCATCACCATCACTGTCATTACCACCATTACTGTCACCACCTCTACCACCACCGTCTACACCATCTACACCATTGCCATCTCTACCACTGTCTATACCCTCACCACCATCTACACCATAACCACCATCGCCACTGCTAAAATATCCACCACCTCCACCTCCACCCTCACCATCTCCACCCTCACCATCTCCACCCTCACCATCTCCACCACCATCTACACCCTCACCATCTCTACCACCATCTACACCCTCACCATCTCTACACCCTCACCATCTCTACCACCATCTACACCCTCACCATCTCTACCACCATCTATACCCTCACCATCTCTACCACCATCTATACCCTCACCATCTCTACCACCATCTATACCCTCACCATCTCTACCACCATCTATACCCTCACCACCATCTACACCATAACCACCATCACCACTGTTAAAATATCCACCACCTCCACCTCCACCCTCACCATCTCTACCACCATCTATACCCTCACCACCATCTACACCATAACCACCATCACCACTGTTAAAATATCCACCACCTCCACCCTCACCATCTCTACCACCATCTACACCCTCACCATCATCTACACCATAACCACTATCGCCACTGCTAAAATCACCATCACCTCCACCACCATCTACACCCTCACCATCTCTACCACCATCTACACCATAACCACCATCGCCACTGCTAAAATATCCACCACCTCCACCTCCACCACCATCTACGCCATCAACACCACCACCACCACCACTAAGCAGTCTCTAAAATTAATAAGGACACCATTTCCTTTAGCCTCTCATTAGAAGTCAGAAAAATATTACCCCAAATTCCCTAGAAAACTTTCATTTGGTAAACCCTGCAAGGAAATCTGATTCTTCAACTGCATCATGAGTATTTTATTATGTCCTAAATGAAAGTAGTCCATATCTGGCTAAAATATCTGGCACTATTTCTCAGATGTACCCTTTGGCATGTGTCACTGCAGCTAATCTGGATAAATACTCATAAGTTGGAAGTTTTAAGGTCTTGAGTATACTTCAAAACTTTATCCCTTAGAAAAGTTCAGCTATCTAATATCGAGCTATCAGTGCAATTTATATTTTATAGGGCTTTACGCCAGTACTGACGAGAATACGCTGGGTTGGTAGTCATATATTCATTGCAAAACAATCCATCATTTCCAGGTGAATAAAGACCTTAGGAACACAATGGCTTCCACAGTCAGCGGTCACTAAAGTACAGGCTCTACAAGAGCGCCGTACTGTTAAATAACTCACAGTTGCTGGAAATACCGTAGAGAGACTCAAAGGGAATGTAAGGGACAAAATTGCTGACATGCAAGTCCACACACCAGAGGCCCATTAAGCTTTTGGCTCATCTCCCAATATTCTACAAATCTTCAGCTACATCTGAAGTCGCTTATGGTCTTTCCAGATAGCTCAGAAAGACAGTTCCATCTGCATTTTCTCAAACACAGGAGGGAAGTCCACAAGACACCCTTAGAGCCCTCCAACTTTCCTAGGAGAGGTTAGTGTACTCAAAACAGCATTCAAATTAAATATTCAAAGATATATTCCTCCCTCAAAGACTACATACTCCAAAGCACCCTTAGTGTTTCTGAACACTTTAAATGATAACATTACCAAACCCTATACCTGATCATGACCGACCCCCCTTTTTTCTCTGCCTCCAAACTGGAAAGCCAAAGAGTCTAGGACCCCATGAAGACTCCTAGCACGTTCAGCCTTGAAACTGTCAAAGGCCCTCACAGACTCATGAGGTGCCTATTTTCCTTTGGAAACCAGAGGTCAAGTGTACAATGGGAGCTACTGGTCCATATCTCCCTCCTCCTGTACCTCAACTTCTTGCATCTCTTATGGAATTACCCAATTCTTTTCAAGACTGGAAGAATGGAGAAGTTTAGAAAGACCTTTCTCCAAGTGATCTTTTGTAGGCAAGCAAAAATTTAGCTCGAGTTATTTCACCACTAGAATACCAAACTGAATTTATTCTACTCGTCTTTTTGTGGTAATCACCAATCTCTACAGAACACAAAGGGAACAATAAAAGGACATGAAAACCAATATGGTTCAACAACAGGAAAAAGCACTCACAGACATGGTAATCTTGTCACAAAGCACATTCCCAAGCTTCGGATGGACGTACCTTAAGGACAATTTTATTATCTGAAGTTGGCGTCCTCCCCACCCACAGTGCAAATTTGCAAGGATCTCCTTCAACGTGTTCTGTGACACCCAACTCTGAGGTCTGGATAAAAAGACAATTACATAATTAGGCAACAGAAAAATTCTGGCAGGATATAGAACAGAGACAAAGGAAACCGTTTTTGGTGACTTGTGCTCACGCTAGGTTGTAATGACACAGTTTGTTTACACTGATACATACTCCTTAGACCTCACTTTAGTTAAAACGAGGAAATTTTGTTCTTAGGCTACACATGGTTGGCTTCATCTCTTTTGCTTCCTCTGAGCACCTCCACTGGAAATCCTGATGCAGGTCAACAAGTAAATCCAGAAGAAGAAAGCCAAATTATCTAGAAAGTCCTATTTCCTATTATCTGGAAAATCAAGAGTTGACTATTTTCAACCTTATAAACAATAAAATGAGTCTGTCCTAGTTGCAAAGGAGCTGCTACCATGCACCTTCATTAACGAACTAGCTTCACAGAAGAAGCTAAATGATATTTTAAAACGCAGTTCGTTTCCAATGTGTTTATCAATAGCATTAATGTTTAATATTTCGCCAATAATGTTAAGGGCTAAGAGACAAACTTTCTCTCTACAACACATGCATTTGCAGGAGATGCAGAACACGAAAGAGTGTAGATGAAGGTCAACATCTTCACCCTCCCCCGCAATCAGGTTCACCCCAATGCATTCTCTCCCTTCCAGCAAAGGAAGTGATTCATAATTGTGGCCTCTGAGGGAACCTTAACTTTTAAAAGATAAATTAAGTGAAGATGTATCAGCTTCTAAAACAGACTAGCTTGGTCCCTAGGGACTGATTAAGGCCAGCTAGTGAAATTATTAGCCAGCAATGCTTCATGTTTTCTTTCCAGTTACAATATGATCTAAAATGATGTAAGGTGGGCTGTGATCCAAAAGACAATCTCAAACAGGAAACAAGCCAAAGAAAATGGTATGCCTATCATTAGCTTGAACTTGCAAACTCCAGATTATTATTAAGATGATTTCTACACTTGGTAGTATTCTATTACTTTGGGAATTTGATTAATACGTGGATATCATAAAAACGTATAATGTATAAGTTGTCCGAAGTCCAAACATCTACCAATATTTATAAGTGATCTGCCATATCTTGTGAAGAAACCAAATTCTACCACATTTTCTATTCTCTGACTGTGATTTTTTCCTCCCCCTGCCCAGCAATTTTGTGTTGAAAGCCCTCTGAGATATCGCCCACGAAGGCAAGGTGAGGATGACACCCGCCCGAGACTTTTCGGAGCATCGACCTGTGGTTTATAGATACTCGTGTGGGGCTGCCACCCGTGGAAAAGAGCACCAGGTGTGTTTCTCTTGCCCGGAAGTACGCCGACAAGTTAAAGAAGAATTCAGATGCATCACTCTATCTACCAAGCGCTCAAGGGAGGCTGCCTCTAGGCAGGTGGGGCTGTGTATCTCTAAAACGATTTCCGCTTATAACATACATTTTCTCTAATAATGGTGTTCTGCTGCTCTTCTTCATAACTGTATTTTTAATGAAAACATCAAACTTCATCATTAAGAGCTCACAGCGAGCCACCCAGTAGGCTGCTTCAATAAATTCCAATGTCGGTGAATGAAATATTAATTGTAATGATATGAGAACTTACTTCATCATAGTCTAACATGATTGATTGATTTATAAAGCTAGTTAAGGCATACAGGAGATAAATAATTTAAGTTCACTTACAAAGTGTCTTCTTATCCTGCAGTTGGATTCTATGGAATTTAGAAAAAGCAAGTTTCCTAAGTCTAGGGACACTCAAACTCACAAGCGCCCTCTAGTGGACTCAAGGCTGTCAGAATTTCACTGAAGAAGCTGCTTCAGAGTCACACTTTAGGAGTTTGGGAGGTTAAACTGAAGGCCACCAACAGTAATTTTTCTCTGACCACAAGAAGCTGCAACTGTGTCACCTTTAAACTTACAATTCTGAAGGCCTATACTTACAAACAATTTGCTTTTATAAAGGTACTTGCTTCTGCCACTGGAATCTTTCACTTCTTTACTAAACACTAAGGACATTTCAAAAAGGAAGAGGTGTCGTTCTCGACCCTTTCGAATTAAGGTTTTTGGGTCCCACACTTGGAAGGATTCCTGCAGGATGAGTTCTCCCTGAGACTCAATGTTTTCATCAAACCCTGGAACACGAAAAAAAGGAGGCACGGTCAATTTGAAAGAAAATGGAAAATGATGCAGTAGTAGCATCATGGCTACTTAAACATTTGCAAAACGCCCATCGGTTAAATCTCCGATTAAAGTTTCCCATCTGGGCCTCTGGCTCCAGCCTCCCCGGCACTGACAGAGGATCATTATTCCTCAAATACAACTTTGCATATATTTTCCCGTGTTCAAAACAAATGCAGCCCTCCTCACCCCTGAGATCTGCTTTAAGCCCGGCCCGCAGCGTCACTCACAGCGCTCCAGCACACAAGCCTGCTCCGTCCAGAAGGGCTCACTGACCACCCCCCACCTGCCACCAACTTCCAGCCTGCGTCTCGACCCTCTGCTCCCTCAGCCTGGAACATCCTTCCCGGACATTCTGCTGAAGTCCCAGCCTTTCTTCAAGGCCCTGGTCTGGCCTTCCTTCTGGGAGACGTCCCTGGCTACCCTTCCTTGGGGGGTTTTCTCTCCTCTGGACACGAAGCTCTTCAAGCGCGTCGGTCACGCTCTGGTCACTGGCTGCCATTCACTGCGGCTGTCTCTTCCTGAAGTGGCCGACACCCGAGCAGGGGCTGCTAGCCATGTACCAGCCTCCAGGGGCCCCCTCCTCGACGAGCAGAAGCCCCTCCGCGGCCGCTCAAGCCAGCACTACATTTCCCAGCCCCCCTGCGGCTAGGAGCAGCCACACGCACGGTCACCTACGCCCGGGCCACGAGGGGAGACTCGGGCACAACTTCTGGCTTCTGCCCTTCGAGCTGTCCCCTCCCCGCTCTTTCCCCACATCCTGCTAGATGGAAGGCTAACGTGGCCTTGACACACCCTGCAGCTGGCCAACCAGCAAGACATCCAAGGAGTGGAGAGAGACCAGCTGGACAGAGCCTGAGTCCCTGGTGATGCCCTGAGGGTTGCCCACCAGCTCGGGATTTTACATCAGAGGGGGAAAAGGTGCTCTGGCTTGGCCTCTGATTTGGGGGGTCTCTGTAACTAACAAATAGCAGCACCTCTGCCCTAACTGGGAAACTGTTCAATGTGACCAGTGGTGACCACACAGGCTGGCTAAAGCGTTTGGGGCAGGATTACTTCTTAACTCTGTGTAACCTGATAATGAGAGTTGAGCTGTAACACAGAAATAGCTTTCTTAAACAGAAGCATTCATGGAAATTATACTGGCGATGATCATTTTTAGGCGTATTTATCTGATTCTCTTTTTGCCACGTTCCACGCGCTGTTTGGCTGCACGGGCAGCGATGTGGAACCTGCCTGGTTCAAGGCTCTGGCAAGTGATGCAGTGGATGCAGAGATGGGGAAGATTCGAGCGCTGTTAGGGATTTTACAGTCTTGGGGGATGGATCTACCTATCCTTCCACCTGTCCTTCTAACACAGAGACCAGGTAGCTGAAGGCAAGTGACACAAGGTGCTCCCGGGGTTCAGAGTGTGGGGCGGCTGCTCTCCAGTGAGGGGACAAGGACAGGCTTGTGATGAGGTCGAAGCATGTCATGTACTCCTTAAGGGAAGCAACGAGACCAATTACTGAACAGAGAAGGCACCTGCACCTGCACTGATGACTGCTAACTAAACAGGACGTGGGCACAGGACGTGGGGGGTGGTGGACACGTGGTGCCGGTGGGAGGCGGGAGGTGGGAGGCGGGAGGACGTACCTTCCAGCATGCTCAGGTGCATGGCGTCGTTGGCCCGCTTTGGCACGCTGAGCATCACCTCCAGGCCGTCCTTAATCTCCCCCTTCCCCTCCTCGCAGCACGTGAGCAGCTCCTGTGGGAAACCAACACCGTGAACGAGCCCAAGAGAGCAAAATGCTCCGCTACGGAGGTCTTTGCAGAAATGAAAGAGTTTGTGAAAATCCATGACTTTCAAGATAAAAACAGACTGGTCAATTGGGCAGGGATTCGCATAGAGAACGAATGATAAACCTGAACTGCCTCTTAATCCAATGGATGCAAGGGTTTGTCCTGCTCAAATCAGGACATTTCTTCAGTTCAGAGGAAACCAGATGCAGTCAGAGATTAAAACGAAGTTAGTGTACACGTCAACTACCGAGCCTCAAAAATGACAAATAAAATATTTAATCAGTGTAGCAAAGCACAGTCAGCTAGTGGTTACATCCGAAGGTCAAGCCAGAGTCCAATTAGCACTGCTATGCTTGCACAGGATCCCAGCATGATTCTGAGCCCTCTGGTGCCGCGAACACGATGTCCCCTCTGCCCTGGAGCTGCCCTGTCTCACAGCGGAAAGAGCATCGCTGCACAGTTACGTACAGGGAAACGCTTCTTCTCTGTGCTGGGACATTCAGAAGGCTCTAGAGATTGCAGCACGCCTCCCCGGGCATAATTACATTTCAGATCTGCGTAGGGGAACACCTGTCATTAGATGAGCGACAGCAGGACAACAGATTCACATTCTGGTGGGCTCCAAGGTATTTTCTCACCAGCGTGTATGTGATTTTTATCAGGCGGTAACAGTCACAACAGCTCTCTGCGTCCTGGTGCTCAACAAGAGGGACGTGGCCCTGCAGCCAGCCTTGGCCATACCCTGGATGGTCTCAGGCAGTGCAGCCGCCTGACAGGCCCCTCTTCTCATGGCCAGATGGTGTGCACCTATTATTCTGAGCAGCTTGGCAAAAAGTGCCTTAAAACTGCAATGCGCCGAGACTAACTTCACTGTCGGAAAACCCTCCTCGTTGGGGAGCCAGCATAGCTCATGACTGCTCTCTTGAAGAACCCCTGGGCAGAATAAAGTCAGGTTTTATAAATTAAAGCAGAGGTTTAACAGTGAAAGACTAGATGTGAGGTCACCGAGGAAGAGATCTTTACTAGAATCACGTGCTAAAAACAAAACCCATCAATCCTGAGGACACTAAGAGGTAAATTGCCTTCGCAGAATTAGAAAGCAAAGGGCAAACGTGAATATAAACAACTTAGCCTCCTGACTTTTATTTCATGTTTATAGCAACCACATAGTTCTGCCGTGGTGGTCATAAAATCACTTAATGGGGTTCTGATACGGAAGTGCAGGAGAGCTTTTCCAATATAAGAATGCCATAATGGTATCCCTTCACAAAAGAATGTAGCCACTTTTTACTGTTTCTAGATTTTTTTGTATTAACAAAAAGGGTAAAAATAAGGGTTTCAGGCATTCATAACTTCATCTTCTGTATTTCTTTTATATCTAGAAAAATTACATGATCATCTCCTATTGCTGTGTTAGGACCAAACTGGGGACTTAGTTGGGTTCATGCAATGTTCTTACTGGGATGAATGGATGTGGGTACATTCTAATGTTTAATAACGTTCACCAGCCAAGGAAACGGTGGGGTAAACACCATGAGATAGAATTTGTAGATTATTTTTCTTGTAGTCAAGAAAATGTGCGTCAATTATATATAATGAATTCTGTAACAACTCTTATCACAAATTCTAAGTTTTCTTCACCATTCTATTGTCAGAACTAATCATTATTTGATTTTTACAAGTGTGATTTTAACTATAATCATTCATAACCAAGAAACAGCAGAGGTCAGTCTGATACAAGTCATACTGGGAACAATGGTACTAAATCATCCAGGATTGACAATTTTTCCTTCCTTTCTCATTTTATGTTAGGGACTAGGGTCAGTCAACAAAGTTCAGGTGCATAATCAAGAAATATACTATTATTTACCAGATGCACTGACAAATCGGTCGGGGCAATAAATGGCAATGAGTTATAAAATAACATTAATTTGCTAGGTGTTATTTCAAAAACTCAGGGTACTCTACATACATAAAACAATGTCAAAATGATAATGCACAGTGCATAAAATTTTTCAGGCTGAAGAGGCTTCATACATACTTTTAAAAGGAGCTGATACTTCGTTATTCGCTGAACAGGTTTAATAAGGTAGGAAGAGATGGAATTGGCTAATCCATGCCGCTGTTGTATCTCCTGAATTAAAAAAAAGCATACACACACACACACACACCACTGTGTAAGTCAGATAACAGGAACTAAAAATTTACATTCATTTACCCCCATGATGAATACACACAAACCACTTTTTCTAAAGTAGAAATCACTATTGCTTCTTTTAATAAGCTCAACGTAAAAATAACAAATCTCGGTCATCACTTTGAATACTAACGACACAGTGTTTCCCCTGTATTACAGGCCTTCACGTGCAGAGGTCAAGCAGGGAAGCCAACCACTCCTGGTGCCGGCATCACCGCACCTGCCCGGCAGTCAGACTCTCCCACTGCGGCTCCTGAAGCTTCGGCCACGTGCGCACCCTCGTCACAGACCACATCGCAACCCTCCCTACTGGAGGCTCCCTTCGTCCTCGCTATAAGGAAGTCCTCTCTCCTGCTTGCTCTCCTTTTCACACCAACCTACTGTATTTGCAGTATCTTAGCTCTTGGCATCCTCCTTAGGGCATGGGTTTTTTTCCATGACTTTTGATTCCAAACAGCACACGTGCCATACGCTCAATAAGGCCTTCAATAATCCCAACTGCATGGAGACACAGTGTTGGGCTCCACATAATGGCCGAGACCCAGGGTCGTATGAAATACCGGAAAGAAAAGGCCTCACTGGGCTGGGAGCAGGCTTCATATGCACCCAGGCAGTGATGTGTAACTACTGGTCATGAGAATGGCAACTAAAATAGGGGCATCGACAGGCAGGGCTCCACCTCAAAAGACAGGAGCTAAAATGTATCCTAATTTCCCAGACTTTCAGAGAAGAGCAGATGACCACACTCGGCCATGTACAAACGTAAAGACGGAAACAAGTCTGATACCCTCGTGGCCTCATGCACCAAATTATACATAAAATTCGGAAGTACCTTGTCTTTTAATCAAAATTTATTTGGCACACATTTGACTCTGTTCTGGAAACCCCCAAATCACTCTATATATTATATCATGAGGCTCCATCACCTTTCGTACTAAACAACCTCCCTGCAACGTGGTCCCAAAAAAGATGAACTATGTTTACACCAATGAGAATATAATTAATGAACCTCCCAATGGTCTGAGCTGTTAGAGTGCTATTTGTAAAATTTTACTGATAGGCCACTTTTGGAAGTTAATAACATCATGAAATTGAAATGGGAAAAATAAATGATCAAAAAAGATTCAAAGCTATTTTTTTATAGAGGGGAAAAGAAGTTTAATAGTTTATACTCATACTTTTTAAATGATATTACATGGAAAAAATTAATGACTATATATAAATTGTAAGTAATGACATATATACACATGTATATATTAAAATCTGAATTTTTTACAGATTTACAGCTTGCAGTATTTGAGAAGCATCTTTTAAAAACAGAATAAAAGAATATCCCATTATAAATGTGATAGATAAAAATGGTATCATGCCATCCATTAGGTGAAAGTTATGAGTCATGCTGCATTTTATGTACACGAAATGCAACTTAGAAAATATCACAGCTTCTTTAGTAATCTATTACTTACATCAAAGTAGGATCCTGCATGCTCTAATATCAGCTGAGTAGAATCAGGCTTATTTTTGCAATATGTGACATACATCTGAAACTTGTCTGCCTATATAAACAAAAAGAAAATTAGACTATCTCTTTCAAATGACAATAAATAAAATTCTGATAAACTTTTATGTAGAAAAGAAGCTGTGTGTATAAATGACCTTCAAGCCCCCAATTTAAGAAACCCTACTTTATAAAGAAAGCTATTAAAATAAGAAACACATCCTGCTAATAGGACACACGTCCTCCCCTGGCCTGGAGAGTCGGGGCTGGATGCCGGCCCCTCTTCCCATGATGCTATGTGCAAACGTGAGTGTCACACTTAGAGAGCAGGGCCTGATCACCAGGTCACTTGCCTCCTTCCCTCCCACCCGACCGCACAATCCTCCCAGGCAGGGCTGGGCACTCATGATTTACCTGCGAATCCCCAGGGCCATGCAGAGGCCTGGCACACTAACTCAACATTCTATTTCAAACCATCACGACTATCAATAAAAAGCTTATTCCACATTAGTAACTAGCTGGAGAACATAATTCTTTGAGGTAAAGTCTATTTCTCTCTCTGTAGACACCAGAAGAAAATGGCGACACTTGAGAAATGAACAGTATTCCTTCCAACTTCCCTCAAAGCAATTGTGACAGAACAAGCAGCTGAGGTTTCATTACCCAAGTTACAAAGCAATGTCCAACGTCCTCTGGCAACTGTTCATATTTTTCCAGCTCTTTTAGGAATATGCTGCAGAGAGAGAAAACGATACTAAATGATTACGGTGTTTTAAAACATTTGACTAGTGCGATACGCCGGGAATTAGACCAAGCATACCGTGAATTCAGACGATGTCTGAACTTCATCATTTTAATCAAACGCAGTGAAAACTGTAACTTCTAGATTTTAATTTAACAAAATGTAGAGCAAGTGCTCTGAACTAGGGTAAGTTATTGCGACTTGCAAAGAGTTAACCAGTTTAGCCTTTGAACACTTTCAACAGTAGCTTACTTCTGGGAAAGTGGTATGTTTAGTAGCTAAGGACGTAATTTAGGGAGGTAAACACTCAACCTAGAGAGAACCCATTTAGATGCTAGCGTCCTTGCTGGGGTGGGGGGCAGGGAAGCGAGGAAGACACCGCCTGCTCTGGCCCAGCATCATCTTTCCACAGGCTATTTGGGCTGCACAGACTCCACCTAGAGGAGCTTCTGCTGCCTTTTTTTTGATCTTGAAAATAAAACCATGTGCCTCCTATGGCCTGTGGAAAGTGCACTTTATTTTGGTCACACTACACATCTGTTCAGTCCTCAGTTCCTTCCTCCTTCTTATTAGAAAAGACCAAACACCAGCCAGCAGCCCACAGAGGGCAATTCTTTCTTTTAACCCTAAGAAGTAACTGATGCAGCAGCTGATGACAAAGGCTTGAGAGAAGTTAGGGTTCCTAAAAAAACAGCTTTCAGTTTTCCTAATCTCATTTCTATAAAAAGTAAATACAAAGTTGAGTCTCTGCTAAAATAGTCTCTAGAATGTCTGTCCTTGTGAAGCAAGTCTGGCAGGCCTCCTTCAAATTTCAACAAAATCACTGGAATCTATGCTTATTTATTGCAAACTTTCATTTGTCATGAAACTTCAGCACAGATTTCCAGAGTAGCTAATGAGGTCCCCAAAGATAAAGCCACTCACTTATTGTGAAACTCATAGATTTCCTGCATGTTCCCGAAGATAATGAGCTCTTTGTTCACAATGCCGGGCGGGATCTCCTCCACACCACTGGTCATTTCCCACAGGTAGGTCTGGCCGGGAGGGAAACAGAGAGGGTTAGAGGAAAACCCATACCTCATCTTCAAGAAACAGGTACTCCTGACCTCTGTAAATACGTACCCAGAGTTAATGTATAATTGAAAATATAGCTTAACAATACAACCTTTTGCAAAAAAAACATGAGGAACTATTTTTTAAAAATCTCAGTTGTGGGCTTCCCTGGTGGTGCAGTGGTTGAGAATCTGCCTGCCAATGCAGGGGACACGGGTTCGAGCCCTGGTCTGGGAAGATCCCACATGCCACGGAGCGACTAGGCCCGTGAGCCACAATTGCTGAGCCTGCGCGTCTGGAGCCTGTGCTCTGCAACAAGAGAGGCCGCGATAGTGAGAGGCCCGCGCACCGCGATGAAGAGTGGCCCCCTCTTGCCGCAACTAGAGAAAGCCCTCGCGCAGAAACGAAGACCCAACACAGCCATAAATAAATAAATAAAATAAATAAATAAATAAATAAACAAACAAACAAATAAATAAATAAATGAAATTAAAAAAAAAATCTCAGTTATTAATACTTGAGAATAGTTTCCACACTTTTCAGCTCTAAATGTATTCCCAGCTTCAAATTTTGGGATAAACCTACTCCACAAGGTACAGCAAATATTCGTTAAACTACTGAGCATCAGTTGCCAATCATAATCGGTAGGCACATTTCTCTGAAGCTGCTGTAAAATTCTACACAGAGAGAATGTCAGCCAGGCCATCATGTGGTAAATGGAATGAGAGGATTAGTGCTGTATCATCTCTGTAATGAGCAAAAACACGCCTAGAACTTCACAGAAGTGCAGAAACGTGCACAGAAGGCGGCTCGTGCACACTTCAAATCTCAAAAATAACAACAAAACGTGATTATTTTAAGAACTGCCAACAGGTAAGAATAAACAGCAACACTATACTCCATCTAAATAAATAAGCAGAAAAACTTACTTACATCCATACACTCCCGGAGGTCTCTTACGTAAGCCTTTTCGGTTTGAATCAGCTCAGCCATTATGAACCTTAAAGCAGAGGAAAAGACAGCAACTAGTTTAGTTCACAGTCAGGATACATGCTTATTTTAACTATTTACTTTTAGGGTCTATGAAATAATAAGGTGGTTGAAAAAGCATTAGTCAGTGATATGTTCTGGAGAACTAAAGCAAGAATAGATAGAAGAATTAACAGTACCCAGTAACCAATTCAAAGGAAAAAACATTCTGGAAAAAATTTTGTTAAGGTACCTACTGGTCATGGTTTCTCAACTTGGCAGTATTGACGTTTGGGGCTGGAGGATGCTTTGCTGTAGGACTGTCCTGTGCATTATAAAACGTTTCGCAGCATCCCTGGTTCCGCCCACTAGATGCCAGTAGCCCTCCCCCCTCCCCACTGGGTGACAACCAAAAATGTCTCCACGTATTGCCGAATGTCCCTCCGGGGCGACAAAGCTGGCCCCGACTGAGAACCACTGGTTTAGGGCAATCTTTTGTCTTTATTAATAACTAGTACAGTTTACTAATTAGCAACTTCCAAACAGCTGCACTTGTGTTATTAATTTCTTCTCCTTAGTATTATTACTCATGACCTACTGATGACAAATGACACTAAAACAACTTGTCAATCACACATGAAATGGGGGCGCATGGACAAAAACAACAGGATACTGTTTCTGCATCAGGTGACAAGGGGACAGTGGACACGGTGGCATTTTTGCTGTAAAAACTAAGCACATTCAGAGCAATGAAAAGTATTAACACTGCTTGATTTCAAAGCACACACAGAAGTAAGCATCTTTGTCCAAGTGACATTTTCTTCACTTTTTCAATGAATCCTGGCAGGTTCTTAAAGACAAGCTTACTCTTTCCTGCGGGCAGATTTCCGTTTTTCTTCATTAAGTTCATGAGCGGCATCGCGGAGTTTCACCTCTGACCCGGGGATACTGGCAGGAATGATATCTAGCTGAAGACTTTTACTCTGTGGAACAAGGGAGTCAATGAACTTCAGTTAATTAAATCAACAAACAGTACATGAAGGAGAAAACAGTCATTTATTCAGTTTGCACAAAGCAATTTACCGATTTGTTGGAATCTGAAGAAATCCCCAGGGCTTTCTCCAAAGAGGTCCTGTACTTCTCCATCCGCAGAGAGAAATCTCTGTACCTCTTATCCACTGCAGTGACACATTTTTTTATCTCTGCTGCATGGGCATGCCCCTTTTCACAAAAGCCATCAGCCAGCTGTATCAATAGCTTCACTCTCTCTTTGGTTTGCTGCAAAAAAAACAACAGGAAAGTATTGTGAAGCCAATGAACCCAACTGCCAGAAACCAGAAACATAGTGGCAACTTGCCTACAACTCTGAGCTCTGAACAGGAAAATAATTGCTGGTGACAGAAACTCAGACTGAAACCCTCAGTCCACCCAGTTCGTCTCCCCGATCCTAGACTGGCTCCATTTCCTCAGCTCTTCAATGAATGGCAATGAATGGCATCTTTATGACCTCGAGGAAAAAGTCTGGACTGTCTTTGGACGGTGTCTTCACCTGGTGGCTGCTCAGTCACTCTGCAGAGTGAACAAGCGGGGGCTCACTCAGGACGGCCTCCGCATTCCACGACGCTCCTCCTGTGAAGGCCGTAGCCACTGCTTACAGACACCTCCCGCCTTACGCTTGTTTATTCTGTGTCCCCAGTTAGACCGAAAGCCCTTTCAGGGCAGCAGCCGCCTGAGATTTTCGTTCTCCTGGAGCCTATGTGGCTAAGCCCCCACCGCCGCCCCCCGCAGATACTCAACCAAATCCCTGATGCCGCAGCATCACAGCATGCGCTCGTTTCTTCTTTAATTCTCAGTAGACCCGGAGGAAAAGTCACGACTAGGGAAGCTGCCTTCATAGACAGAGGTATTTTAAACTTAGTCCCTGTTTTAAAACTCTCTCTCAGAAATACACTTATTTCATTTTATATGCACATAGAAAGATCTTTAAGTATGACTTTCCTACTTTCATAGCCAAGGATAACCATAAAACACTGGTCCGATAGATAGATGGATAGATACATACATACATACATACGGCAGTGATTTCACTCAAATCTGATTCTTCACAGATTTTTCGTCACATCCATTTCATTTATTATTTCACTCATTATGACTTACTACTTATATCATTTGTTGTTACCATTTCATTTAGTCCTTAGGCTTCCTTCAACATTCCCACTGGCACTTCATAAGAGTACAGTTACTCTTCTGCTATGGAACCTGCTTTTCTCACTTAGGCTTTAACTAGAAAATCTTTATGACTAACACTCAGGAAATTGACTTTAAAAATCCCCCAAAGGAAGGAGGTCAGGGTTCAAAACCTAGATAAACTATCTTACTTTGTACAGTAAAAGTTTTGAGCAGAGTTCACTAGGCAGCCTGCAGAGCCAGCTGTGAGCATCCTCAGACTCTACACGACCCCCGCCCCCCACCCCGGGCTCCTCCACAGGGTCCAGCTTGCCCACCATCCCTCCAGGCTTGCTGGCCTCCGCCTCTGTGCACCGGTGCCCCTTCCGCCCGGAATGCTGTTCCCCTGGACGTCTCCATGGTTCCTTCACGCTTTGCTCGAATAAAGGCCACTTCTCACCGGCCTCCCTAACCCTCACGACTGCCACGCGCCTCCCTCACCCTGTCTGCTCTGCTCTGCCCCACAGCACGCCTCACCCTCCAAAGAGGTGAAATTCACCTGCTAAGATCACTGCCTGTCTCTCTCCTGGTTAGAATGCACCTGCCAGCAGCCAGGGACATTTGCTCACTCCGCTCACTAGTATCTCACACACCTTCTACGTGTCTGGCACATGGTGGCCATCTACCAAATATTTATTGAGATAATAAATTAACATTAGGTCCTTCATGCAAGTGTGTATACACCTGCAACTTTAATGGGAGTGGTAGTTACTTTTAACTGGCATGAATACATACTTTACAAAAAAACTACAGGAAAACAGAACTCCAGAGACATTAATACCTCTGTGAAAAAAACTGCTATTGCAAATTGTATAAAAGCTGTTTATTGGAGAAAGTCAGCCGAACAAAACACTCTGAAAGTTTTTAGGGCCTTCATCTTGTGTGGAAATGAACTCAAGTAGAGTGAGCTAAAAGGAAAATATCTGTCAAACAAACCTTCTGACTTGTGATCAACACGATACCTTTCTGGTTAAGACAAGCCTAATTATATATCAAGGAAGTAAGAAATCAAAGCTTCAGACTTGGAAGCATAAATTCCAAAAGGGATTTAAGTTAGAAA